>NC_134855.1:116709624-117019047 GCF_049852395.1 Peromyscus maniculatus bairdii | reverse complement strand
AGTGTTCCCTGTGCTCCACATCCTCTCCAACATAGACTGTCATTAGTGTTTTTGACCATGGCCATTCTGACATGTGTAACGTGGTATCTCAGAGTCATTTTGATTTGCATTTCTCTGATGATTAAGAATGTTGAGCATTTCATTAAATGTCTTTCAGCCATTTGTGATTCTTCTTTTGAGAATTCTGTTTAGCTCTTTAGTCCATTTTAGTGGGAGATTTCAAAACACTACTCTCACCAAAAGACAGATCTACCAGACTGAAACTTAACAATAATGTTAAGTTTGTTATGACTCAAATGGACTTAATAGATATCTACAGAACATTCCATCCTAACACAAAAGAATACACCTTCTTCTCAGCATCCCATGGAACCTTCTCAAAAATTGACCATGTGCTTGGTCACAAAGCAAATCTCAACAGATACAAAAACATTGGAATAACGTCCTGTATCTTATTGGACCACCATGTCTTAAAGTTAGATTTCAACAACAACAAAAATTATAGAAAGCCTACAATCTCATGGAAACTGAATAATGCCTACCTCAAACACCAATGGGTCAAGGAAGAAATAAAGAAAGAAATTAAAGATTTCTTAGAATTCAATGAAAATGAAAGTACAACATACCCAAACTTATGGGACACTATGAAAGCAATGCTAAGAGGGAAATTCATAGCTCTAAATGCACACATAAAGAAGATGGAGAAATCTCATACTAATGAATTAACAGCACAACTAAAAGCTCTAGAACAAAAAGAAACAAACTCACCCAGGAGAAATAGATGACAGGGAATAATCAAATTGAGGGCTGAAATCAATGAAATAGAAACCAAGAGAACAATACAAAAAAGATCAATAAAACAAAGAGTTGGTTCTTTGAAAAAAATCAACAAGATAGACAAACCCCTAGCCAAATTAACCAAAAGGCAAAGAGAGAGCACCCAAATTAACAAAATCAGAAATGAAAAGGGAGACATAACAACAGACAACGAGGACATCCAGAGAATAATCAGGTCATACTTCAAAAACCTGTACTCCACAAAATTGGAAAATCTGGAAGAAATGGACAATTTTCTGGATAGATACCACATACCAAAGTTAAATCAAGACCAGATAAACTATTTAAATAGACCAATAACCCATAAAGAAATAGAAACAGTCATCAAAAGTTTCCCAACCAAAAAAAAGCCTAGGACCAGATGGTTTCAGTGCAAAATTCTACCAGATTTTCAAAGAACTAATTCCAGTACTCTTCAAATTGTTCTACACAATAGAAACAGAAGGAACATTACCAACTCTTTTTATGAGGCTATAGTTACCCTAATACTCAAACCACACAAAGATGCAACAAAGAAAGAGAATTACAGACCAATCTCCCTCATGAATATTGATGCAAAAGTACTCAACAAAATATTGGCAAACTGAATCCAAGAACACATCAAAAATATTATCCACCATGACCAAGTATGTTTCATCCCAGGGATGCAAGGATGGTTCAAAATTTACTTGTTTTAATAATTCTAGAATTTGATGTGTTAGGGTATGCCTTGGTGGAAGAGAATGTACTAATCAGACATAAGGTCCTATTCTCAATTCCTATCACTTTCCCACAAAGTAGAAATTATTAACTGAGTCTTAAATTAAATCTCTTTAATTTTATATAAGTAAAGGTACAGAGGATGTTCTCATACAAATCACAGATTGGATTCTGTCATATAATTGATTATTATCATAAAGACAAATCAGCAACTTTAAAAGTTCATTTGTCTTCACCTTGATTCTGTTAGAAAATTTTGTGCCAAAATAGTTCTAAAAATACACTGTTTCTTGGCTCATCTCATTTCTCAAGAAAAAAAGAACCTTCACAGAGTAACAAAAGAAATATGTCTATCAAATTGGATAAAGCATTTAACATTTAGCTATACTAGCGACTTATCTAAGAGGCAAAGAGAATACCTAACTACTGGACTAAATTATTATTATTATTATTATTATTATTATTATTATTATTATTATTATTATTGTATTGCACTTAGTCATTTTGTAAGAAACATGGCCAGATGTAACTAGAGAGATGCTAGGGCTTATGCCGAGCACATGGGAGTGCTTGCTCATGTTAGGGAGAACGTTCAGGTCTTATTATGGTTCTGAAGTTGTAGGTAAGAAGAAAGTAAGATGATCCAACTAAAACAAAGGCATGCAGGTGGCACAAGAAGTGGGCCTTGGTTGGGCTCTTCACTGAGTATCACTGGCTCCTGCCTAGTTTAGGATGTTCTCTGCTGGGCTGACTGGGCTGGACTCCATCCTCTCAGCAGGCTTACATTGATCTTTTAACACCGAGTGAGAGCAAGAGAAACAACCTAATATTCACTCTTTTTAACTCCCTGCGCTACACCTACTGTCACCCCAGAGAACAAAATAAATCGCATTATTGGTCTTAAAGTCAGAAGAGGTGGGCACTAGAAAGCTGGGAGCCAGAGGGTAAAGATACTGGTAGGGGTGAAGGATTGGAGTCATTAATTCAGTCAATTTACCACAGAGACCAATTTCCTTGCCTGGCTGAGAACCCCTGGAAATGAGCACAAAAATAAGCCTGTTGGAGAGGTTGTCAGGCAACTATGGTCCCCAGGGAAGGGCAAGTTTCAGCTAAGACAGGGCCTCTCTGAAGGTCAGACTCGCTCTTTTGCCTGGGTCCTTCACACACAACTCTTTGCTTTTTTTTTTTTTAAGAACTATAGCTTCAAATTGCCTAGGATCGATTTTAACAAGGAGAATGAAGCAACCCAGAAAGCTGGAATCCTTTGTCTCACATTGCTGTTATGGCAGGAAGCAATATGAGAAAGTAACATTACACCTGAAAGAATGGTGTCTTTCTTCCAGGGATAGAAACAATTCTGGGAAGAAGACAGGTCCTTTTAACTTCTGTTAGGGAAGTGTCGGTACCTGATTTTCATAAACTGTGGGTATCTCTTTAGATTATAAAGGGCTTGTGCAATCAGAAGTACAAAAAGTCAGATGAAAGCAGCCATGTTTATGATGTACAGTAACAAATGCTAAAAAGCCATTTTGGGGAACATGAAATGAATGACTTCTATCATTTTCTCTATTGTTTTAGTGTGTGTGATTGTGATTATGGTGATATCACAAACGATACAATTTCAGTTTGCTTAGGTTGCTTCCACAACATACATTGATGAATGTTTTTAAATTCACTGTCAGAAAACAGGGCAATAACTCTTAGGAGATTCAAAAGCGATCTGTGTTCCCACAGCAGAATGAAAAGCTAGACTTTCTGTAGATATTTTAACTATCTCCTTCCTTGATGCATTATGTCATGTCCTTAGTGGCTTTCCCTGTAGGAGATGGACTTTCAGTGTGTATTTAGGCTTAGGGGAAATCAGGCTCCCATGTATTAGCTGCTGACTCCTTTAATCCTATTAGAATTTAATTTCCCTTGATTGAATGTGGTGCTATCACCAGGTGCTGAGTGGCCCTTTCCCATCAGTATGAATAAATCCTGTTATTCCTTCCCAGACTGTGGATGTTCCAGAGTCTTCTAAGGTCAAACTATTCTGAAGGAACATTTGCTGCCTGACTTATCTGACAGAGGGACAGTGAAACTTCAGCATACAGATAGATGCCTTGGTGTCTGTGTATGGGACTTGGACTTTGCTGTGGAGAGCTTAAGCAAATATTTGTCAGTAGCCTCTACATTAGCTAACCATTCCAAATACTTAAAAAAAAAAACCCAAAAACTCTTAAAGTGAATTCTTCAATAATTGGCAAGGTGCTATCCCCATATTGATTAACAGGGTGTTCCATTCTTCCATTTTATGGCATAACTATGTCCTTTCGGTTATGTGACCTGAATTCACATTCAAGTGTGTCCCAGAAAACTCCTTCAAGCAATTATCAGAGCCATAAGGAAACCTCTGGATCGAAGTGAGGCCTGTGGCACTCTGAGTTTCCTCTTCAGTTCTTCACCTACCTGCCATTTTATGCTAATGGTTTTCCTGTACCCAAAAAAAGGAATTCAGTTCTGGGCCCAGTCTGTTTTATTCCGTTAGCACCTCTAATTGTCATGTGTTGCTTAAGAAGAAACTGTTGCATGAATTGATATGTTTGTGACATCAGGTATCAATTATAATAAATCTCCTTCATTGGTAACAATCAAGAAGTAGCTCTATAAACAGACAGCTTTTTAAAGCATCCATTGAACTATTTCTCTGGCCTCAATTTGGTTGCTAAATGTGGTCCAGGCATTCTTCAGTATGATGTGATTTAAAGATAATTAAGACTGTTTGCCACAAAGCAACGTGAGTTTACTCTCAGGATTTTTTCAAGGTTCTCGGACTTAGAAGCATTCAGGTCAGAATTATATATATATATTAAAAAATGGTTCCAGTGGCAATGTGCAGATCTCAGCCCCTATCTGCAAGGTGTATATGCATGTGGGGTGGGGGCCGTTTCATTAAAATCTCATTCCTTTCCTTGTTGGAATGTTGTTCTGCTGCTCTCAAGACTCCTGAATCTTTAGGAGGTCAGATATTTTCCCATGTTATCTGTTAGTATTGACACACGTTAAAATTAAGACATTTTGGAGTTCTAGACAGGGATTGACTCCTCTCATATCCACCAGCAGCTGGCAGGCCACCCACACTGCCAGATGCAGTTCTGCTTGCCAGATCCTGGTTGGACTGTGTCCTATCTGCCACTGCACTAAAGGTGTTTCTCATTTATTAACCATAAAGCTAATATTTAACTCCTGATTTAAGTGAGGTAATCCAGGTTTCAGAAAATAGTTAAAAGAGGATATAAGGAGCCCAGTGCCAGCTGATGGGAGATAGGCATGGGGGCTGAGGGAAAGATTATCCTACCCCAAATCGATTTCTTTGTCATATATAGAATTGGTAATTCGGAAAAAACAAAGGTGAATACAGATACAAAAATGGCTGTGGGAGGTGCCCCCTTGCTAAAGAAATATGAATGTGTAAAGAGAATCCACAATGGAGAAGGGAAGCGTCAGTGGATATGAACAGGCTCTTCTGTCTCATATTCTTTTCTGCTCAGAAAAGATCTTCTCACAGGAGGAAGTGATTGGGAGCCAACCACCTGGCCTAGACATAGTACTCTAATTAACCTTCACCCAGGAGCTTGATCGGCCAAGGAGAGAATCCCTGCTAGAATCTATCTCCTATTCCTACCTCCTCAGCCTATCACACATCAAAGCCCAAGCTCCACTATGCTTACTCAGCTCTCTGTAAGATTCAGCCATCTTGCCCTTCATTTTAGAGTCCTAGTTTGAATGCAGCTTTTATGTTTCTAAAATTTAATAGTTTTCCTGTCAATTTGTTTTATAGACCAAAATGATTAAACTCGTGGAAGGAAAAGAATGATTTTTAAATCCCACTGCAAAGCCATGCTAGTTACTTGTTTGAGAAGAAAAATAAATTTTCTTCCACCCCCTTAATCTCCTGGCTAGAAGAGATCCTTTGATGCAAACAAATTAACAAGAAAAATAAACCAAATAGAAATTTATCAATATGCATATTTCATATATCCATGATAGTATAGGTAATGGCCAGTTTCCAAAGATGTGCTTTAAAATCCCAACTTCTACAGCATCTTCAAGAAAGATGAGTAAATTATAGAGTGACAATGATAAGCACAGAGAAATAAAAAAGGCTGTGCGCACAGTGGGTAAACAGTTGTACAGTTCTTCTATCAGCCTTTACCAACTGTGCACTCTGCTCTCCTTATTTTTCTGTGCTCATTTAGGATACCACATTGTTGCTCTAAAAATTTACAGCCAAAAAAAAAAAAAGCCGGGCGGTGGTGGTGCATGCCTTTAAAACCCAGCACTCGGGAGGCAGAGGCAGATGGATCTCTGTGAGTTCAAGGCCAGCCTGGGCTACAGAGTGAGCTCCAGGAAAGGCACAAAGCTACACAGAGAAACCCTGTCTCAAAAAAAAAAAAAAAAAAACCACAAACAAAAAAACAAAAACGAACAAACAAATTAAGAATTTACAGCAAAGAAACAAGACCAGCTAAAGTCAGTTGGGACCAATATGTTCTACCAGCACAACAATAAGTGTCTGTTTCATCATAATATCATAATGGCATCTCCCATGTATAAGCCTTGCAGAGCTATTGTTCTCATCATGCATCGGATGCTGTAGCACATCAAAACATCCTTACAAGTAGAGAATAATGAAATGTATATCCCTATCCTTTCCAGGATTCCTCATCTTTACTCTACCTTAATTCAAGAATAAATTACCCTCTGCTGGAGTTTTCCACACAACAAACGGTCTAAGGCCCCAGGCACTGCAACCCATTTGCAGAAGCTGCTTCTCCTCCTGAAGGGCCCCAAAAGGGCATTTTGAGTTTTACTTTATAATATAATCTCAGTTGTTCCCTCTCAGTTCCTTGTCTCATCTTTGATTTCTTTCTCTTCTGTGACAATGTTGTGAAACATTGTCCTCTGGACATAACATAGCTGTTTCCATCTTAATCATGACAGCTATGAGAATACCCAGAGGAGACCCTCAGCAAGATCTAAGTGCTGACATTCCCTTATAGAAACAGAAATAGGAAGGGTCATTAGACCATCACCTAAGAGGTACTCTCTCTCTCTCTCCCATGCATACCTTTTAACAGCATGTAATTCTGTGCTACAGGCATATGGTCTCAGTGAATGCTCAATTATAGGAGATGGAATTTTGATGGAGGGAGAACTCCAATTATGTAGTTGCTAGAAGATCATCACACATCCTGAGGCAGGACTATAATTGAGGCAACTGTTTCATATTGCCCATTTCCCTGTAAGTAACCCTTAATCCATGGTCTTACAAGTAGACCCCATAAACTCTGCCTCAATTACCTGGACTTGAATGGAATCATCTTTTTGGTCTCTGCCTTGTCTGAGGGTTAGTAAACTGACATTTATGTCTGCCCTAGAAAAGTTAATACAATAGTTAAGTCTTTGGAAACCCTGGGTAGATGACTCAATTTCTCTAGTCCTAGGATGCCTCCATCCCTTATTGCTAGCAACAACAAGACAAATGAAAAGGACCCTGAGTCTCTAAAGGGGGCAATTTGTGGGAAAAGTATTGAATGGCATGTATAGAACAGAGTCACAAGCATTATGAAATTTGATTATATGAATTTCTTTGATGCCATCTCAAGGCTTACAAGGAATTGTAGAATGCTGCCTTCTAGGCATGACATGACAGTAATGGGGGGGATGAGATTGGACCCATTTATATTTGTCATGGAAGGGAAGAAGGTCTGGAGTTAGTGCTCTAGAGAATATATAAGCAATTAATTTTTGCTGTGAACTAGGGACTTTTTCAAGGTGTAATTGCTCATAAGATGCCCATGATTCTGAAGGTAACCATAAGCTATACTCCTATAATTAACCACACTTCAATTGGTCAAGCAAGCCAAACTTACATGGAATTTTCCTTTTATCTACTGTTGATACCCTTTTTCTCTATCTACTGTTGGGGTGAGTAGAAGTTCATTTATGTTTTCCTAGAACAATTCACAAAACAGAGGGTCAAAGTTCCTTTACAGGGTTAAAATTTCTTTTTCAAAATTTCTAGATTCAAATACCTACCTGATTTAAGACAAAAAGATTATAGTTAGGAGACAGACAGGCAGACAGCTAGAACTATATGTAGGAATATTAATTTACATATAGTCTTAGACAAAACTGGGGAAATAGAAATTCTTCCTTGGCCATTGCCCTACTCAGAGCAGTGTTACAAGTAATACAAAGGATGAAATGAAAGCAAGTACATGTGCATGTGCAGATTTATGTGTGAAACTTATATGGACTGGGAAATAAGTTCCCTTTCCTGAGATGAGGCTTTGTACTGGTGCTAGGAGCCTTTGCTCTTGGATTGGACCATTTTTCCTTCCAGTATGACATTTTCTATATGGATTTTAAATTCTACATCCTGTTACAGAATGTGTATAACAGGTACACCAAAGTGCCTTTGCTAAAAGGCACTGCTCCTCAGCCTTACAAGGTAGCTAAAAGCAGGATAAATATCTGTCCTCTCTGCCTTTATTTTTCACACTTCATTTTTGGGGAGATGAGACTCCTGCTTAACTATACACATAATCATACTAAAATTTTGATAAATAAAATTTTACTTATTTTTATTGTATGTGTATGAATGTTTTGCTTGCATGTATGCCCATGAATCATGTGCCTGTATTACCAGAAGAGGCCAGAAAAAGATATTGGGTCCCTTTGGAGTAGAAGTTACAGACATTGTTAGCTGCCATATGGGTGCTCAGAATCAAACTTGATTCCCATGCAAGAACAAGCAGGGCTCTTAACTACTGAGTCATATCTTGAGCCACATATAAGCACACTAAATTTTCAAGGAGTGTCTAAAAACAAGTGATACCTAATCTATACTTCCTATGTTCAAGGTAGAAGAGACAGAGGTAAGAGCAACTGAAATATTTTACTGTCAACATTTAGTGTCTTACTCAAGATCCCAGGAAATCTCTAGTTATTTTCCTAAATTTTCAGTTACCTTGCATTTCAGACAGAGAACAGCACATAGACAAATCACCCCAGGATGAAATCACCAACAAGCAGGAACACTTGTCTGGAGAAAATCAGGTTGTCACATCTAGTGACAGGTACTTCCCAGGGGCTCATCTTTAAAATCAAGCCTGAGGCAATGATCAACCAAATCATTTATAGACTCAATTTATGGACTCAATTGCACACTCCTCTTACTCCTGCCCCTCTCACCCTCTGCTCCTCTTACCCTTTGCTCCTCCCACCACCTGCTCCTCCCACTCCCTGCTCCTCTTACCCCGCCCCTCTAACCCTCTGCTCCTCTCACCCTTTGCTCAGTTCATTCTGTTTTAGCCCAAGGCTCATATCAGTGTTCACAATGAGCTTCATCTCCATATTCCCCAAATACCCATCTGAAATAAAACCATTTCTTGTCCTTTTGCCTTTACTTTAGTTTGTTTTCTTTGGAATAATTGCCTGCCTGGCAGTTAGGATTCCAGAGCTCTCTGATCTAGCTAGGACTCAGTTAAGAGGAGAAATCATCCATCTTTTGTCTTCAGAAAGTATATCCTGGTTTATTTTCGGCAACAACGAAGCAGAGGGCTTCCCCAAATCTGCTTCTCTTTTACCTTTAGCTCAAGAATATCCATGGCCAGATGTTTTGCGAATGTCATACTCAGGTCTTCCACACTGTGACTGGAAGAAGGAAACTGGGGGACAAAATTAAATTATGGAGATGGGGGTAAAATCAAGGCAGACATGAGCAACTAAGAGCCCTGGAGGAGAAATACAGACCTCAATAGATCCCTACTTGTTGAATTAACTTCCACTAATGCTGAAGAATATGTTTCTTCCACCCAAGTTTCGTTCTTTTCCCATATACTTTTCCCATACACACATTATTTAATTGTATTCCCAATAATTATGCCAAGGAAAACTATGTGAAATTATGAGAAAGAGATGAGGCAAATCTTGACTAAAAGATACCTGGTGTTATAGTGAATTAAAAATACTTGAAAACATGAGCAATGAGGTTGAGTGGGGAATGGACGAGGAGAGTACTGAAAGAGACTACTTACTGGAAAGGGCTCCATTTCCAAGTCAAGTAAAAATGTGGCACAAAGGAATCTCCTAGAAATCTGCAAAGATGACCCCAGCTAAGACTCCTGAACTAGACATCCCCTGTGACCAGGCAAGACTTCAAGGAGAGTGAGTGGGAAATCAACCTAACCACATTGATGGGTGATATTGTTCTGTATGCTGTGAATATGTGTTGCTCTGATTGGTTGATAAATAAAGCTGTTTGGACAATGGTGAGGCAGAATAAGGTTAGGTGGGATATTCCAATTAGAGAGATAAAGGAAGAGAGAGGAGACTCTGCTAGCCGCCACCAGGAGAAGCAAGATGTAAAGTGCCAGTAAGCCACAAGCCACATGGCAATATATAGATTTATAGAAATGGGTTAATTTAAGATGTAAGAACTAGCTAGTGAGAAGCCTAAACCATTAGGCTATGTAGTTTGAAAATAATATAAGCCTCTATGTGTTTATTTGGGTCTGAGTGGCTGTGGGCCCAGGCCAGACCTGAGAAAACTCCAGCTATACCGCATAACCTTCAAACCTACAGTCTGTACTGCCTATAGAATGTGCTGGGGTAAGGGTGGACTAGAGATTGAGGGAGTGGCCAACCAATGGCTGGTCTAGCCCAAAACCCATGACAGGAGAGTAAGCCCATCCCTGACACTGCCTGGAATACCAGGAACCACAGGCTAGATGACCCAGAGACCTAGGATAGAACCAAACACGACTGGAGAAAAAAATATCAATGTAATGATGCCTAACAATATTCTGTTATACACAAAGATTGGTGCCTACCCCAAATGTCATTAGAGAAGTTTTATCCAGAAACTGATGGAAACAGATGCAGACCCACAGCCAAACATTAGGCAGACCTTGGGGTATCCTGCAGAAGAGGGAGAGAAAGGATTGTAGGAGACAGAGGAGTCAAGGACATCACAAGGAAACTCACTGAATTAACTAACCTGAGCTCATAGAGGCTCACAGATAATGAACTGACAACCAGGGAGCCTTAATGGGACTGACCTAGGCACTGCATATATGTTACAATTGTGTAGCTTGGTCTTCTTGTGGAACTCCTAACAGTGGGAGCAGGGGAGGGGCTGTCTCTGACTCTTTTACTGGATTTTGGGATCCTACTCCTCACATACTGGGTCATCTTGCCCAGCCTAAATACATGGAAAGGTGCCTAGTCTTAGTGCAACTTGATATGCCATGTTTTGTTGATGCTTATGGGAGACCTGCCCTTTCCTGAACAGAAAGGAGGAGGAGTGGATGGGGAGGGGAGTACAAAGGAGGATTGAGGAAGGGACAGGGAGAAGAAGAGAGAGGGGAAACTGTGGCTTGGATATAAAATAAATAAGTAAGTAAGTAAATAAATAAATAAATAAAACAGCAAAAACCTTAAAGCTTAAAGAAAGAAAAAAGAAAAAAATTTAAAAAGACTTTTAAATAAAAATTAAGTATAGGATTAGAGAGGTTCTCCATGTAATGATTTAAACAAGTTCGCAAGGTAAAATATGGAATTGTACATGTAAACTCCTGAGTGAAAATACTGAATGAAGGTGGAGTCAGCCCTTGGGAGATGGCCATGGATGACAAGTTTATTCAAATCCAGAGGGATAAGTGGGAAAGTCAGGCTTCAGACCAGTGCAGTAGGCTCTCCAATCAGCTTACAATCATGATTACAATAGAGAATAGTGTAGTTTCTCACATTCTTGGTTTTGCTGGCTTATGGATTATATCCTCTGAAAATATCATAAGCTTATAATACTCATATGATTTGTACAAGTGGGGTATAAGGTGGTACCTGGCAATGTAGCTTCAAGATGTGAAAAGCACGGCATGGGAGAACTCAAAGGAAAACAGACCAATCCTGCCCATGGAAGGGTTTCAGTTGCAGCTTCCCAGCACATGAACAGAGCAAATGTGAATTATAAATTGCATTTTTGAGATAATTGGAATGTGTGCTGCAGGCAAAACCCATTAACCATTACTTTCAAATATTCAATATATGTTTATCAAAATGAGTCATCTGAAATTTCATAGGGTTAAATCATAAATGGTATAGTCTCTTGGAAGGGTAGAAATAATAATAAAAATAAACCCAAAAGCTAAAAGGAAATATGTATATGTGTAGAACTTGAATAATATACCTCTAATTACTGGTGTGTAAATAAAATAATCAGAGAGAAATCTGAAATTAAAACTTACAGAATACTTCAATCTCCAAGAAATGTAGTTCAATCTATGATAAATGGGAGTTTATACATAAGGGGAGAAAAACCTGAAACCAATTGTCTAAGTATCCATCTAAAAAAGTAAGGAAAGAGTACCAAATTAAACCTGATAAGACACAAAGGAGAATATAGCAAATGCTGAGGAGAAATTAATTAAATGCAGAGTACATGTAAAATACTTGGGTTCAATAAGGCCAATAGCTACTAGTTTTGTTGTTTGTGTGTTTTGTATAAAGAATAATGAAATTCATTAACCTTTGGCTTGACAGACTGAGCAGCCAAGGAAGGGCCACAAAGCACCAGGAGATAGATTGGAAACTGGAGCAGTACTGTAAATAAAAGATAATCAGAGAATATAATGAAAACTTTTATTTTGAAAATAAAACACATTCAGTGTATAGACTATAAAAACCTTACCAAATCTGAAAGAAAGTAGAAAATGCAACGATGCTGATGGATATCAGAGATTTTATATGAAAGAATTTTCAACAATGAAAGCCCCAGAATCCAGAGTGACTCACCTGTGATTCCTATCAAAAGTCTGGGGAAGAAATAAGAAGAATCTTCCACACAATATCACAAATAATTGACAGAGAAGAAATTTACTTGGCCTCTTTTTTTCTGTCCTTCAGAATATCCTTGGCATTGAAACCTAATGAGGACAATAAAGAAATGGAAATCAGAGATCAATTTCTGTCATTAACATTGATGCAAACATAAACTTATAATAATTAGAACCCAGTTATATACAAAAAGAATAATGGCACATCATGATAAAGTGGGAGATGGCTCAAGAATCCATAGGTGGTGTAAATTTAAAGCTGAAGCAATGTAATTCCCATAGAGAAAGAATAAAGGACACAAAGTCTCAAAAGATGCTGAGAGAGCATTTGGCAAAACTCAATATTCATATTAAAACCCATAGATGGCTAGGATAAAAGAGAACATTTTAATCTAAATGGTGCCTGGGCAATCTTCTCCTGTGATATTGGAAAAGACACCTGCTATCATAACTTCTAATTATCATTGCACTGGAAGTCTGGCCAGTGCAGTAGCAAAAAAAAATGTTGGATTTTTAAGGGGAAGGGATTAGAAAGAAGAAATAAAACATAATTTGTAGATATTGTTTATTCAGAAAATATAAACTCTTTGCATTAATAACTGGATATAACAAACCTACTGATTGCTTCAGGGGATGATTTTTTCCATTGAGATCTTTTATTTAAATATTAATGATCCTAAATAACTCCTAACACATATTTCTCCTCATAGTGGAGATCCTAATTGAAGTTTTCTGAATATTATTCATACACCCTGTATGCTTAAAATTTATTTATTTACCATACACATAATTTTTTGTCATTCAAATACACACATCCACTTTTATTATTCAAGGTGTAGGTTTTTATTTTTAACAAATTATTCTTAAGCACTGACATTTGAACACTTCTGATGGGTGATATTTGTAATATCTAGGTTAGTTAAGGATTTGACTTTCAGAAGGCTGAGGTGGGAGAGTCGTTTCAGCCCAAGAGTTTGTCAACCATCCTGGTCAATATAATGAGACTCTGTCACAAAAGAAAAGAAACAGATAAATAAATAAGTAGTTGCTGATTATGATAGCATGAAAGAAAATTCCTTTTAGAATCTAGAGAAAGATTTTCAAAACATCTATATTGTCAGTACAGGACTCCAATTGCACCAAGGAAATAACAGCAACAGTTAAGAGACAGAATTGCATGAACTGAAAAGCTTCTGCTCAATGAAGGAAATAATCAGAGACAGCCTACAGAATGGGAGAAAATCTTCGTCAACTATGTTCTCTGACTGGAGATTAATAACTAAAATATTTTTAAAAAGCATCAAAAAACACCTCACAAAACCCAAAATCATCTATTCAGTAAGTGAGAAAAACAAATTGAACAAACAACCTCCATCCATCCATGATCGTGTAAGCAGTCCTAATTATAAGCTCAGTGGATCTCCACAGCTGTGGAGCCTCCATGGGACTGGACTAGGCCCTCTGCATAACCAAGACAGTTGTATAGCTTGATTTGCTTAAGGGGCCCCCAGAAATGGGATCAGAATTCATACCTGGTGCATGAGTTGGCTTTTTGGAGCCCACTACCTGTAGTGGAACACCTTGCCCAGCCTTAATGCAGGGAGAGGGGTTTAGATCTGCCTCTACTGAATATAACAGGCCCCACTGACTCCTCATGGGAGGCCATTCCTTGCTGGAGGAAGGGATGGGGAGGGTGGATTGCGGGAGGAATGCTGGAGTGGCAGGAGGAGGAAAGAGAGGGGGAATCTGTGGTTGGTATGTAAAATGAATAAAAAAAATCCTTAATAAAATTTTAAAAATTAAATTTAAAAAAACCTCAGTGGATCACACTCAAACAAGTAAGGGAAAAGGGCTAGTTGGAAAGAAGGTTTTAAGTGAAAAGAGAGGGGAACAAGAGAAAATGATGCAGTGTGAATAATATAAAAACATTGTATATGTTTATGGAATTGTCATAAAGTTAAAAGTAAATAATATAAAAGAATGAATGACAAAAAAAAATTAGAAATGTAAGTGGCCATTAATTATTTGAAAGACATTTTTAGTATCATTATCCATCAGAGAATACAGATTAAAACCACACTGAATTTCTAACTTACCCCAATCAGAATGACAAAACAAGGAAAAAATCAACTATGAATGTTAATGAGGGTGTGAGGAAAAGAAGAAAGCTTATATGTTGCTGAAGGGAATTTAAACTAGTGCAGCCTTTGTAAAAATAAACAGCATTGATGTTCCTAAAATATTAAACATGAAATTGCCATATGGTCTATCTACCATTCTGGTATATAAAGGACCCTAGTTCATGACTTCCATGGAAATAGCTTTAATGTCCATTAACAGATAAACGGATAAAGGAAATGTGGTATGTATAGAAAACAGAGTATTACTTAGCCATAAAAAGGATAAAATTATATCACTTTTTTGGAGGGATGCAAATGGATGAAACTGGAGGTTATCATATCAAAAAATTAAGTCACTCAGATAAATAGCAAAGATTTGGATGTTTTCTCTCTTATGTGCAATCTAGATTTAAATATATCTATGAAATACACTCATGCACACACCTGAAAATAGAAGGAAGAATATGTACATGGGAGGAGGAGGGTCTCATGGGAGAAGTAGGAAAAAACAGGTTATTATGGCATGAAAACAGAATGTACACTATTTAGGGTTGTGAAAGGGACCCACAGAAGTGAGGAAGGACAAAGAAGAAGGATGGAAGAGCCAAATGTATTGAAAGGCTCATGATATGTGGCATGAAAATGTCATAATGAAACCCAGTGTTTGTATACTCATTTAAAAAATTTTTTAATTAGTACAAATCTGTTAAGTTGAAATTATTTTTAAAACTAAATCAAGAGATTAATACAATTATATAAGAATGTTTCCCAGAAAGTGTTAAGAAGTGTTAGGCACAGTAGTCCAAAGAATCTAAGAATTAACCAGGACATGAAGTATTAGACTTCTTGTTGTTGAAAAGACATCAAGAAGTCAGAATAGGATAGGCCAAAGAACAAATAAATGGGTCAGTGCAGCAGAAATTAGAATTCAGAGACAACTCTCAGTTGACTGATGCCTAATGTGACATTGTAGACTGGTAGGTAAACTTTATTCAGTTTGTATTGAGTCAATTAAAATGAGTCAAAAATGTTTGTTCTACTATTACATTGAGTCAATTAAATTTCCATACAGAAAAATATCAATTTCCCTCTCTATCATCTATAGAAATTTTTGCAAGACCTGGTCACAGTTGTAGGACAAAATATAAGAGTAGGCCAATAAAGGCTCTAGGAGACAATGTGAGAGGATGTATTCATATGATTGTGTAGAAAATTCACTTAAACATGCACTAACCATAAAGAGAATGTTCCTGAGGCAGATCTGGAGAAGGATTTCTTTCCTCTCAGCAACCAATATGTGCATGCACACATACATTTACATACATATGTATGCATGGATTCATTAAAATTAGTCATCTTCAAAATATACACAAGGGAATGAAAAAAATAGTAAGAGAGGGTAAAAATATTTGCAAAAAATACAATGGCTTAAATCAACAATGCACTTTGATATGCTACAAAGGTTTTTACTATCCAATAATAAGAGACATACAAGGCTGAAGCACAGTTCAGGAGTGAGGCCACTAGAGAGGTTGCCTCGTATGCACAGCCCCTGGGTACAATGAGTTTTTAATGAGTCATTTTAAAACTATGTCCATTTAGTAATATGGCCATAGAGTACTAGGTTTTCACCAAGAGTCTATGACTAACCTAACCACAGATTCTTGTCCCACAGGAAGCTATGTATAGGTTCCATCTGGTGGAGCAGGTCTTAAATCCAATCCAAAAGGGTTGGGTTACTATATAAAAAGCATTTGTTTTTATTTTATGTGTATGGATATTTCATATACATATGTGTCATACAGTAGTACATCTGTCAACCCTCATCATCTTTTAATTTTTCAATCTGTCTTTTAATCTCTTGAACAGTGAACTATACAATAGTTAACTCTAATAATCGACATTGTGATAAGATTCACTTAGCATGTACCTGGCACAAAACAGTTAATCAATAAGCATGACTTTGGTTTTTCTAACATTTCATGAATTACTGTCAACTGGAGCAATATACGATGTTGGCATGAACTTTACCAAGGGCAGTCTCTACATCCAGAGCATCCTCCCACCATTATAAAAACATCCAGGTGAAAATAACACTCCATGGCCACTTACTGGTTATGATACACACCTATTATAATATTCTTATACTTTGGGGCTTACTCAGTAACTGAAATTACAATATACAATGCATTTGTTTCAACCTTCTTGACAAAATGAATAGTGTCCACAAGAACTATGGTAGGAATGGTTTATTCCTAACTAACAGTGACATTTTAGGGACAGAAAATATTGAAATATCCAATTGCCAATGTCTATTATGGATTATTCAATTATAACATACAAGTCTGAAAAATAACTCCATGGCAATATGCCAGAAAAGGACTATGCTGTCTGATGTCTTATGTCCATTTTCTGCTCATATCTTTCCTGTTGCATTTAATCTCTCTAGATTCTGGACCAAGAAGAAGTCCATCTTCCCAAACTATCCTTTGGGTCAACTCTGCATTCAAATTGTATTTTCATCCTTTTTAAAATGTGCAAAGCATCATTAGCTGCTTTCTGTTTCGATTTATTATACCATTGTCATCAGTTTTTGCATTTGACATGCTTCCATTGGGTCTGGATTAAAAGACAGAATGATTTGCCTGTGTTCTCCAAGCCTACACTTGATGATTGTAAAACTATTATGTTCTTTTCTCCTGCAAAGGAAACAAAATGTCTATTGCTGTTCAAGTGCCATATAAAACCACATAAGTAAATGAAAAATTAAGCTGTACTACTTCCAATCACAAACCTCTATTTTCTAGTCATAGTATCAATGCTTTATGTTTTCAATGCAATATAGTTGAAGTGAACCAAAGGTAAAATTTTCTTTGCATGGAAAATCATTACCTCTCCCCAAATAGCAAGTATTATTCATGCTACTTTATGATCATGCCTCATGGCCTATAAGGCCATAGGGATCACTGTAGCTAAATCCATCAGCTTGGTGAGCAGTTGTTCAGAAATTATTGCTCCTATTTCTACCTCAAAATGCCCTTGGCTATGATCCAGAGTTTTCCATAATCCTGTATCATAGGCATTCAAACATGTCATGTTCTTGTACCCTGGTTGCTTCCATTTTCCATTTAGCAGTGTTCCTATTGGCCATAATTCCTCATAGAACAACATATAATCAAATATTAGCCATGCTTTTGATGGATAGGAGGTGTAGGTATCTAAAACACTTGTATCTTTTACTCAAGTATGAGCACAGGTCCTGTTTGATTCCCAACAGTACACAACAGGCAGGCTATAACTTTTAAGCAGAATTTTCAGAAGATAATGTAAGAGATCAACCCAGATATAAATTCAACAGCAACGACCCAAGCACAGCTCCAACCGAAATGTGAATTCACTTGTATTATAGTCTACACA
Organism: Peromyscus maniculatus bairdii; assembly: GCF_049852395.1. NCBI lineage: Eukaryota > Metazoa > Chordata > Mammalia > Rodentia > Cricetidae > Peromyscus > Peromyscus maniculatus. The sequence goes on along the minus strand of NC_134855.1, from coordinate 117,001,088 downwards.
CATCAGGACTGTCCAAGCTCTGAGGTAAAATTCAATAAACAAAGATTTTTAAAGGAATGAGAATCTTCAAATGATTTTCTTTAAAACAATGTTAAATGCTTAATGCTGGTTCTTTAAAGCAAATGCCCACATCCCAATTGCCAGACCCTATGATTATCACATGATAAGGCAAAAGAATGAGTGACTTTTCTATAGCATGCCAGGTGACTTAATGAGAAGCGTCTTGAGGGGAGGAACTTATCCTGTATTCTCTTAGCAATCATTAACACTGGTCCTGCAGAAGCAAGGACGAGTTTGAGATTGACAGTCCCAGAAGAAGACTTCTACATTGTGAAAGAATAAATGTTTATGATTTTAAACAACTGAGGTTGTGGTTATGTGATTTCCAAAGTTTCATTCTTTTTCTAAGATAACCCCATCTTTCCAGAGTTAAAGCAAAGTACAATATATTCTGAACATGTGATTTGGCTCCTTCTCATAAATGGGAACCATGTAAGTAGATTCTGACTTGGTGTGGCAAGGCTCAGGCAACAGAGTTTTGAAATAATAATAATAAAGTTCTTATTTCCTCTTCCTAGAAATTAATACACTAGAGTTGTTGGCACGGTGGCTGAAGCTTCCTCCTCAGTCATGTGTAAGAACCATGCCCTGGAAGGGCAGCACTTTACTGATGTTTATTCTCCCAGAAAAATTCAGGGTCAAGTTGTAGAAGAGGAAGGAGCCTGCTTGCCTTTCTACACCTCACAGATTAGTGTTTTTTTTTTTAATTTTTAAAGCAACCAGACTTACATTATATTCTTTACATAATTTCATAATCATTGATATGTTTCAAATCGTCTCTATTTACAAGAAAGTTCTGGAAATACAGATGTCACACAAGACTATGAACTTGTATAAAGGCAAGAAAGATGAGCAATCTAAGAGCATGTTTGTAATACAACTACTGCAAGAAATAGATATTCGTGAGTGGCTTCCTCTACATGAGTACATACATCATGGTATGATCATAATTTCTGGATTTTTTTTTGTGGGATCAAAATTCAGAGGTGACAGTGCTGAGTCCTGTTTCTCTTAGGTCTAGAGGTAGTGACTTTTTTTAAAATAAAGGATCAGACAGCAAATACTTCAAGTATTTCTTCCCACCTAGTCTCCACAGATATTCTCTATGTCACCTCTAGTACAAAAGTAGTCAGAGAATATTAAATGGGTCAGTTGTGGATGTTGCAATAAACTATGTTTTTAAACAGTTGGTACCTTAGATTAATCCTATAGGTCATAGCTTTCTGGTTTTTGCCAAAAGCCTCCCTAGTCATATCAATGAAGGATATTTAGTTAGAAATATACTTATCCTTATTATGTCAAACTCTGATATATTAGCAATAATTCCTGAATCTCAATTTGTTTTAAATGGTTCATCATGAAAAGAAAATCATTGATAAATTAATTTCTTCTATGTTTATTAGTATTGCCAATGATAATGTTACTGGATTTTCCTATTTAAAGTATATATTGTTAATTCTTTCACTTTTATTACTGGTTGAATATTGCTTACCTGAAATGATTTAGAACAGAAGTATTTTACATTTTAGAATTTTTCAAATGCTAAAATATTACTTGTATATAATGAAAATATCTTCGTTATGAGAAAGTCTAAAAATAAAATTATCTTATGTTTCAAGTATACTTTATGTATTTTGGAGGTAAATTTTATGGAATACTTTTAATAATTTTGTGTATAAAACAGTTTCACAGAAAAAAATATATGTGACATTATACCAGTCCACAGAATATTTTAGATTCTGGAGCATTTTTTGTTTCAGGTTTTCAGATTAAGGATACTCAATCTGTAATACTATGTTTTTGAATTTTTAAAGAACCTTCCTTTTACATTCTTTATCAATCATAAGCATAATATCTATTAACATTTCTGTTTAAATGATTGTCACTTAAAACTCTAAGTATGATAGATGTATTGTAAACAATTTTAACTTATATTATACAATTAGATATTTATTAATTATACAAATGGTCACATGCTATTTGAGCTCACTGAGCACCTGGCTCTAAAAGTGGTGTTGCTCCCCACAAACCCCATTTTAGATGCTAGCATGTTGTCTCAGTCTCCTCTAAGACTCCTTGTCTGGGGATAGGCTGGTTCCCCTGACTCTGTGGCAGGCAGAAGAGAACAATTAAACAGCTTAAGAGTGCAAACAACGTATTTCTAAAAACAACTGAACAGAGCATGTCTTTAATCCCAGCACTGAGTGGGATTAAATGAGTTCGAGGCCATCCTGGTCTACAGAGTGAGATCCAGGACAGGCACCAAAACTACAGAGAAACCCTGTCCTGAAAAACCAAGAAAAAAGAAGAAGAAGGAGAAGAGAAGAAGAAGAAGAAGAAGAAGAAGAAGAAGAAGAAGAAGAAGAAGAAGAAGAAGAAGAAGAAGAAGAAGAAGAAGAAGAAGAAATAATTACTACAGTGGTAAAGAAAAGCTCAATCAAGCACCAGCTCACAGCCTTGGTGTTCCCATTCATTCAAATCACCTCAGAAAACCCAATCAGTTTCTGTTGGAGGTTTTGAATGCTTCATTTGATAGTATTTTGATGTCTATCCATCTATCATCTATCTATCTATCTATCTATCTATCTATCTATCTATCTATCTATCTATCTATCTATCTATCTATCTATCCCTTACTACTTACTCTTTCCTTGGCTTTATTTATTTAGTAAACTTACTCACACATAATCAAAGTATGGCATTAGTATATCATTCTCCAGACCTTACAAAGTGATGCTGAAATTCCTTTCCAGATAAGTATTTTTATGTATTTAAAAACCATGGTTTTTGAGGATAGCATCCATATGTTAGTTTTCCATAGATCATGAATCTCTATGAATTTTTCTATATTCAAGATCTATGATTTTAAGTCCTCTGATGCCTCTCTTAATCAAACACAATAAAGGCAAATCATTATTCATTGTAAAATTTTATAAAACCCAAGTAATTCTATGAATAATTTCTTCTTGCTCTCTGACTTTCCAAAAGTACTAGATAATTGTTCAGGCAATTTTCTCTTTAAAATATTATCACATTGCCTTCAAATATTCTGTTCAGTGAAACACTTAATGGGCCAACCTTTCTGTACAAAAAACACTAGACTGCCTCATGTATATACAGGATTCACTCTATGGTTGTCAAGGTGATTTGCCTTGGAAAGACTTCATATGTCTGGACTCTGTGTTGACATGACACTGGTACACAGTTATACACATCCTACTAGTACAGGGAATTTGTTTTTTTTTTTCAAAAATCTTCCAAAATTTCCCTTGAATTACTGTAGTTCACAAAAGAAATCTTTCTGAACACTTTCTGTAAATTGAATTCTATATATTTTTATAATGGAGCATTTATAGCAAAAATTGAATTGAAATTGTTAAAAGCAAAGAAACTTAATTTAAAAGGCAGAGTTTTAATAGTGCATCTCTATGAAGTGAAGAAGTTATTCACAGAACTCTGAAACTTTCAAGAGCCTCCTATGTCCTAATTTTCAAAGTATATTGTACCTATAATGTGGTATATGATAGTGCATCATGTTTAGGTTCCCTACACATTGCTTTAAAATGGTATTAGTTGTATTACTAATGTCATTTTATTCATTAAAAATTATTACCCAAAATGGTGATACTGAACTAAAACCTGAAAATATCCCTCGAGTTGTTCTTCTGCTTTACTAATCAAATTAACCATGGCTAATATATGTGGCAGTCTCATCAATAGTAACTGTCTGTAAACAGGTAGTATCATTGGCTACTGATGATAATCAGTCACCCCAAAACACAATGACTGAAAACAAATAGCCATAAGCTCATAATTTTATGGGGATCTGGGTGTCTTCTGGTCATTAAGCAGGGATAGCTGACCTTGGTTGGGCTTTCCCCCATGATTGTACAATCAATTGAAGTGCAGTTGAGGACTCACTGTCCTTGGCAGTCCTCAGTGTGGGTCACTAGCATATTTTGCACTGGATTTCTGGCATCCTATCAATCCAGTCCAGAATTTCTCTCATTACCAGGACTTTTGAGACAAAATCCCAGTAGCTACAAGATACACTCAGTTACTCATCAGCAATATCCCAACTATAAAGAAGAATACTGAGGGAAAGCAGAGAGAGGTGATTGATTCACTGGGACACATGTTGGGAAAACAGGTAAAGGGATCCAATGACCTCAATTCAGTCCCTGTTAGGGTACCAACATGAGGGTTAAGTTTAGAGGGAAGGCAAGAGGCTTTTGCAATCAAGCAGTCCTAGGAAAGATGTAGTTCAAACTATCACTGGACTATTATTTTTTTCAGCTTGTCTTGTACAGTGGTCCCTTTGAAAAATTATTAATTGTTCTTTTGCTAATTCCTGAGGGTGTAGCCTTTCCATCATAAATAATTGTCCTCATTGGAGAGGGATAATCTATCCTGTGAACTTCTGTTCTTCATGGAATTTAATGTGACTCAAGAAGAAAGGTTATGCATAGTAATTTATCTCTATGCCTTCACTTAAAGCACAAGAGGCTGACAGACACAGCATGAGGGTAGGAAACCAGGCTTCCAGCCTAGATCCAGGTGAGAAATCAATGCTTTTTAGCAAAAACCACTTCTAAGTGCCTGTTTTACTCTCTCCACGAGTGTTTCACAGAAATCGCAGAATTGCCAATGTCTCTTGCTATCTGGTTCTAGAACTGGACTCACCATCACCTTTGCAAAATTCTTTTGGTCAAAATAAGAGAAAACTTGGCCCTGATTTAAGGAATGGGTAACAGAGTCCACCTTAAGGCCATCAGCTAGAGATGAAGTAATAAACTATGAACCCTTGCTTTAACCATCCTACAAAATATTTACATGCATGCATGTATATTTAGATATTTATTTATAGATTTTATTTTTAAATCTCCCCAAAATTGTAATGCTATTTTTTATGTATCATAAAGCTACTCCAATGACAAATTTCAAACACGTGACTTTGGATACTAGGAAAGCATTTTCTAAATTGGTCTATCTCAAGGGACATTGGAGGACATAATTGGGAGTTCACTGTGGCTAAGTGGAATATGAAGAGGAGAGGGTGCCGAATATATGCTACATCTGAAAGAATTTTTTAATGAAAAAATACAGAAAATGTATTTCAAGAAGCTAAGTATTGGGAAGTGAGGGGCAGGGACAGGGACCCCTAAAAGGCAGGAATGTGCAGCAGACACACCCAGCTGCCTGGAGGGGGTCTAGTCCAATGCACAGGCACAGAGAGCAAAGAATGAAAACAGTTAATTCCTTGACTAGAGGAGTGAGAAATCAGTCTTGGGAGAGCTATCTAGTTAGTTCTCCCAGGATAAAGAGCTAAATATACAGAGAACTTGAGAAAGAAGCAGGATGTTTCACATTTGCTGAGCAGTGGGAATGAAGCAACATCTAGCGATGAAAACATAATGTGTGAGAAGAAAAATCACACTGGACAGAATTAGAGATAATTTTATGGGCAAGAGAAAAAAACAAGTTAAGTCTGGATACAGAGCAACAGAAAAAACTAAACAAATAAAAGGAGAAGAAAAACAATAGCAAAAGAAACAATTCCAGTAAAATGGCAGACATCCTCAAGTGGCCTGATTATGTTTGAGGGAAGTACCCAGGGTGGAGAAAGAGTAGGAAGATAAAAAGTGTTCAAGCCATACATCTAAACATGCATAAGGATTTCACATCCAAATGATGAGTACACAAGCTGTATTATAACTCATTACTCTAAATCTGTGATAAAAATAAAAGAGGAGCCAGGATAAGAAGCCATGACATTTAGAAGAAAACTGAGTAGGGCAACACCAAGATGCACAAAAAGGAACTCTTTGTAATGAGCCTCATATTGGTTTAACCCCAGAAAAATCAATGAATGCTTCCATATTAGAAAGTTAGGAAAATCCATGTGACCATTTTGCCAATTAAAACAGAAACACATTTGCAGATATTCAACATCCATTCTTGATAAGTACTCTTTAAGAGTCTCTTAATCCAATAAAGTACATCTACAAATAGCCCACAACTAACCTCATACTTTATGGCTAAAGACTAATTGCTGTACCTTTTAGAGTAGAAAAAGTACACCTATATGCTCTCCCACTCACATTCAATTTAGGAAATCATGTGAAAGCTCCATAAAGACATAACAACTAAAAGAGGAGAGTATCAAGATTCCATGATACAAAATCAGCACCCCAAAAGGATGAGTGAAAAGAGGAATTACTATAAGACACAGTTATGTTTTTGGAAGTGATAGCTGTGTTTATTTATCTTGATGGATAACAATTTCATGCACTTATACACATGTAAAATATCAAATTTCAAATTGTGTTTTCAGTTTCATACCATAGCTTGATAAAGCAGTTTTTATTTAATAAGGAAATTGTATTCTCATAAACTTTCCACCTTCTCTTTGGGGACTTTTGCCTTCAAACAGCAGTGCCAAAACACTATCTATATAAAATAAATGATCTTATTCTGAGTTGTGAAATATTGATCAAAAATCTCCATAATTCAAAAAGTACCAGGGGAAATTTCTATGAGAAAATAACTACTTCAAGGTGCTGCATAAAGCAGCGTCATCCTCTCATTGTGACTGTTTCTATAGTGATTTTATGTATGAGAACAATAAGAGTCACCCATTTCCATCAGTGTACGATGTTTCCTGAGATGTCCTTTTTTTTTTTTTCCTTTTATTTTATTTTACAATACCACTCAGTTCTACATATCAGCCACGGATTCCTTTATTCTCCCCCCTCCTACTCCCCTCCTCTTCCCCACAGCCCACACCCCATTCCCACCTCCTCCAGGGCAAAGCCTCCCCTGAGGACTGAGATCAACCTGGTAGACTCAGTCTAGGCAGGTCCAGTCCCCTCCTCCCAGACTTAGCCAAGCATCCCCCTGCATAAGCCCCAGGTTTCAAACAGCCAAGTCCTGCAGCGAGCACAGGACCCACTGCCTAGATGCCTCCCAAACAGATCAAGCCAATCAACTGTCTCACCTATTCAGAGGGCCTGATCCAGTTGGGGGCCCCTCAGCTGTTGGTTCATAGTTCATGTGTTTCCATTCGTTTGGCTATTTGTCCCTGTGTTTTATCCAACCTTGGTTTCAACAATTCTCACTCATACAAACCTTCCTCTTTCTCATTAATTAGACTCCCAGAGCTCCACTCAGGGCCTAGCCGTGGATCTCTGCATCCAGATCCCTCAGTCGTTGGATGGGGTTTCTAGCACAATTATTAGGGTGTTTGGCCATCCCATAACCAGAGTAGGTCAGTTCTGGCTATCTCTCGACCATTGCCAGCAGTCTATTGTGGGGTTATCTTTGTGGATTTCTGTGGGCCTCTCTAGCACTTTGTTTCTTCCTTTTCCCATGTGGTCTTCATTTACCATGGTCGCCTATTCCTTGTTCTCCCTCTCTGTTCTTGATCCAGCTGGAATCTCCCGCTCCCACAGGCTCTCTTTCCCTCGACCCTTGCCCTTCATTACTCCCACTCATGTCCAGGCTGTTCATGTAGATCTCAGCCCTTTCTCTGTCATTAGGCGATCCTCGTGTCTTTCTTGGGGTCCTGTTTTCCAGATAGCCTCCCTGGTGATATGAGTAGCAGTCCAGTCCTCCTTGTTTCACATCTAGTATCCTCCTATGAGTGAGTACATACCATATTTGTCTTTCTGAGTCTGGGTTACCTCACTCAGGATGATTTTTTCTGGAACCATCCATTTGCCTGCAAACCTCATGATGTCATTGTTTTTCTCTGCTGAGTAGTATTCCATTGTGTATATGTGCCACATTTTATTTTTCCATTCTTCAGTTGAAGGGCATCTAGGTTGTTTCCAGGTTTTGGCTACTACAAACAATGCTGATGTGAACATCTTGGGCATATACCCAAGGAATGCTCAATCATACCACAAGAGCACTTGCTCAGCTATGTTCATATCCTGAGATGTTCTTATCACTTACTGTATTTAAACAAAGGGGATGAGGATTGACTATCCACTGGAGGGCTGGCTTGTTTCTTGACTTGGAGTAAGTCAACCTTACTTCTAAGTTTTATGTGTTCTTGAATGATTAATATAATAACAATATTAATGATCACTGCCCTACTTAAGCATGTGTTTAGAGAGTTAAAAAATAAAAGGATTCCATAAATCCTTGATTTAAGCTTCTCTACATACTTTAGTCTTTACAGAGATTTCTAACTTCCCAGTATTCTCCATCCAGTTTTCCTTTTAAAATATTTTAAACACATTTTTAAATATTGAGAGAAAAAAAAATCTCATAAACAGAAACATTGACTGCCCCGAGGATCACAAGTGTCACTTTGTGGGTAACTCATTTTTGTATTACTCTAAATGAAAGACTCCCTGCTGCCTCCATGTAATTAAAGCATCTCCTGAGTTGGCAAAGCCTCCCCAGGTACCTGGGTTTTGTGGAAACGTGTTGTGGATATAAAAGGTGCTGTTATTCACTGACCTTTCTGACTTCAGGACTGTGATCTCGTCCATTTACTTCAAATTCTACAAGTAAGTTCAAACATAGAGAACAAGGACAGCATGTTCCATTAACTGAAAATAAAGCCCTAGCTAGCATGTTGCTTCAATGCATTTTCTACTGTGAACTCCCAGCTGACTACAACAGTAAGAGAATATGTTCCACACTTCATCAGAAGAGAAATACTTCATGCAAAATGTTGCATTTGTTTTATGCTTGGTATGGTTTTGGTCTGCTATATTTTAATACATTTTTTTCTTTAATACATTTTTCATGATAAAATTTATTTAAGACAGAAATTGATTCTTGATTAAATGCAAGTTATTTGAAATGAAAATTTGAGGATACAAGTGGGAGATGTTTGTATAGTGAAGCAGAAATAGAATCAATTAGCCCTGGAATGCACAAAAAACCAAACTTGCAGAAACAGATACCAGTGCTTCATTCTGCACTACAGCAAAGGAAACCAGCCAAGGGAACACGTGGTCTTCATAGCTATTTCCTGCTACATTTCTGGCAACAGAAATAGATGAGCGTCATGATGCTGGATGTAAAAGGGCATCCCCTGTGCTCTTTCCAGATATTCAAGGGAACATCAGGTTACCTTGTGACCATAGTTACAGTTGTTATTGTGGTTTACCTTCAGATTTTTGCAAAACAGTAATAAATTTCTTTCAGCAAAATAAATCTATAGCCATTTCTATGAAACAAACAACATGACATTTTACACAGAATCACACCAGTCTAAGATACTTGTCTCAGTTTCATTCAGCATGTTATATTATTATTATATGTATATTTTTCATTCAGTATATTATATATATTTAATTAAACCATTAAATATCATCAAAGATTTTAGTAAAAGACAATAACATAAGTATATAGCTTTATTCAATGTAAGCTACTGTCTTTTGAAACTACATTTGGAGATCTGGAGAGATGGCTTAGGGTTTTAAGGGCACTGGCTGTTCTTCCAAAGGACCGGGGTTTGATTTGCAGTACCCATTCCATTTCCAGGGAATCCAATACCCTCTTCTGGCCTCTGTGAGTACCAGGCATGCACATGGTACACAGATACACAAGAAGACAAACCATTCATACACTTAAAAATAAATTAAAAAATAAAAATAAAGATATATTTTAGTATTGGAAATTGAAAAGCAGCAACATTCAGAAAACATCTAATTTGCATATACTGTACATGCATATCTGTGTACATGTACATCCTCAATTTCTTTTTGTTCATTACAGGGTTGGATGACATTTCTTAAATGACTCCTTTTGCACTTTGAACATACTTTGTTTATGTTTGCTAGCAGTGTTTCTGTCCCCATTCTTTTGTATGCTGTAAACAATAAGATTGCATTTTGTAAGTGAATTTCATCATCTGTGCTTTTCTTAGGACAATTTAGCTTGCCCTCACTGAAGGAAACACCAGAAGTATTGATTTTATTCTGCTTACTGTTCCTTACATTTTCCATTGCTTTTTGAATGCCTCATTTTTTTTTCCTTTGGCTGGCAAGAGTCTATTTCCTATCTCTAATTGTGATTACTTTCAAAATACAAGCAATAATTCTTGAGCATATGTGTTTATATTATAGGAAAGTACATTTCAGCTTCCTTTCCCTTATAAGTGTTCTTCACCCAATCACATACAGAAGGGGAGGTTTATATATATTTTCAATAGTATCTTCATTGAGGAATAGTGTAGTAACTTGGACTCATTTTACAATACCATGCAACTTTTACCTGTATGTACAACCTGGTAATTGCCTCCAGAAAGAACTACACGTTTCCTAGGAACCTCAAGAATGCCACCAGGTATTGTCTTTACATGTATTCTCAGGCTTGACAGTGGGCACCATTCTAACTGGTCTTGGGTTTTGTATAAAAGAAATTTTAGAGTATGTGCTTTTCTGTGCTTGGCTTCCTTTATTGTACATAATGTATTATGATTCATAAAAAATGTTATTATAAACATTTGTGTTTGTGTTATAGGTAAAGCCTTGCTCTCATCATTCCTGAGTGTACATCCATGACAAACATGCTAGATCATGGAGTAAGTCCATGATAAACTTACTCAGAAGTGCCCAGCGATGCTCCACTTACTTACACTGATATATACTCTGGTTATTGATACAGAATTTCTGTAGATGCCCATTGTTGTAGAATACTATTTTAAGATGTGTTACATTTGTTTGTGCTGTGGAACATTTGTTTAATGATGCAAAGTAATGTTTCATTTAATTATTTTATGTTGCATTTGTTTAACTCTGTGAAGTTGTGTTACTTTGCCTGTCTAAAACATCTGATTGGTCTAATAAATAGCTGAACAGCCAGTATTAAGGCAGGAGAAAGATAGGTGGGGCTGGCAGGCAGAAAGAATAAATAGAAGGAGAATTCAAGAAATCTGGGAGGAGATGTAGGAGTGAGAAAAGGAGAAAAGCAGGACATCAGGGGCCAGCCATTCACCTACACAGCAACCCATGGAGTAAGAGGTAAAGAAAGATATACAGAAATAAAGAAAGAAAAAGCCCAGAAGTAAAAGATAGACAGGATAATTTAAGAAAAGCTAGCAAGAAATAAGCCAAGGTAAGGACAGGCATTCATAGGTAAGAATAAGTCTCTCTGTGTGATTTATTTGGAAGCTCAGTGGCAGGCCCCCAAAAGAGCAAAAGAGTAAAAACAACTACAGCCCATCCTCCCCAACATTGATCCTAATGATATTTTTAATTTGAGGTCTTTTAAAGAATTTATTTATCCATTTGTCTATTTTTATTTATTTATTTACTTAATGTGCATACACACGTGTGTGTGCGTGTGCGTGTGTGTGTGTGTGTGTGTGTGTGTGTGTGATGTGTGGGGTATGTGTCTTCCATGGCAGGTGTGTAGATGCAGAGTAGAGATTTGTAGAGTCAGTTCCTTCCATCCAATTCTATATGAGTTCCAGGTTCAAATTAAGATCACCAAGGTTCACGTAAAGGGCTTTTACCACCAGGACCATCTGAGCACCCCCAAATTTGGGTTATTTTAAGTTTATTGTGACAGTGAAAGAACACCATGCTGTGTTCTTGTTGCTATTCACATGTCTTCTTTAATGACATGCAGTAAATCATTTTCCACCTACAGAAATAAATTTCCTTAGTGGTATTCTAAGATAGAATGGTATTGTACTACTTATATCTCTAAAAATATATAAAGAGGGTATAGAAAAATTACTTATTGAAAAACCAGTAATAAAATATTGTAATACAAAATAATGAGACAAAATACTTCAAGTGTATAATTTCCATAAATAGAATGATGAATAACCAATAATAACAAAACGTTGTCCACCTAAAACTTTATGAAGTGAAACTGAAAACGTCAGTGAACTATGAATGGCTCGCATCGGTTGTGAGAAACAAAAGTGTAACGTAATTGAGTGCTGTTGAGAAGGAGAAAAATTGAAGACTTTTATAGATTATTGATGAGCATGTGAGTTGGAACTACTTCATTGCATACTCATTTGAGAATGTGAAAAAGCAGGAGTTATCAACAACAGAGAAATGGATGTGCCACTGTTCTACAGTGGTTAGTATGGATGTAATATATATATTTCACATGTCCAGACCTTCAAACAATTTTGAACTAAAAGTGATGTGATATGCATAAACTGTTTTCTAAAAACAATAAATTAAACAAAATATTTGTAAAATAAGGAAATATATATAAACAATGAGATAAATTTGGTACATTGACTAATAACATTATTTTTGGGAGCTTAAAGGAAATGAAAATTATCTGATCAACTGATTCATAATCTCTTGAGGTGACACCCAGAAATCTGCTTTTTGAGGCTTGACAACTTTATATGTTAGGTCTATACTATTGTTAAGAATACTGAGACTATCAAGAACTGGAGAAATAATAAGTAATTTCTAAACAGTGGTTGTCTTTGATGCTGGAGCTGACAGAGTCTCAGATATCTGTAACAAAATGTTAATAAACGTGAAAAGAATTTTGAAGCAATTAGGGCAAAACACGAAAACTCTTAGTGGAATATAGATCTTTATTAAGTTTTTGTTACATTATTTTTGATCTTTTGAAATGCTTCAAAAAATAGCTGCAGATACTATGATGTAAACAACTGCTGGAATAATCTGAAATCAGTAAGCATAGAAACTGGAATATGTGACGTCTCTTTCTCACACTTTCAAGTTTGATTGAAAAATATCTTGATGCTAAGACAGGCTTTTTAACAGCAAAGCAACAGAACCCACAATTTCGTATCCATTAAAATTCATTACATGTGCCAGATCAAAATTTTCATGATTTTGTAGCTCAAAACAACAGAGCATGAAACCAGCCGGCAAAGTGGAGGTGAAAGTATACCAGAAGCTAGCATCCATAATTCGGGCTCTTTTAACTAGTGAGGAGAGCAGTTCCTTTGACAGTGATTGCATCGTCAATTTAAAATAAGAAAGCATGCTTATCTCGGCAAAATGCTACTTCAATTTGTTTATATATTGGGGTTGTGTAAGATTACCTTTAAACTAGAGACGTCTTGCTGGAAACATTGTTCAGTGAGTGAATATGTCTGTCCTCCATATCCTCCTGACAGGCCTATCTGACAAGCCCCCAGATATATACACTGTGTAGATCAATATCTCGAAAACTTGGGTTTCCCTGCCTTGAGTGGGTATGTTTTAGTTCAGATCTTACAAAGTCCTTCCTCGTGTTTATTTGCACCACACAATTATTCTGAACAGAGAATAGCTACTTCCTGTAGGTTATCTTCCCAAATAGCTGAGTTCATAGTTAGGCACACCTCCATCTAGACCCTGAAGACCAAACCAATTCAGGCTGTACGAGTATGGTTCATCTCTTTTTCAGCACTGACCCTGTCTCACTAGTAGAACAGAAGATGAAAACAGCATTGGCCACAGATCCTTGGATTTAAAAATGCAAGCGCTCATTCTCAGAATTCTACAGAAGACACTACCATAAGAACATGCTCTCTGCATCACCATAAAATGCTGAATCGTTCTAGGTGACCCGAATACAAAAGGATGTTCAATAAAGAGAGGTCAGCATATTGGAGGAATTATACGGGCACAAGTTTTCACGGAGGTAATTAAACTTAAAAGTTAGATGGAGTTGAAGGAAACATAGCACCGGGAAGGGAGTGGGAAGAGGGTAGCTACTGACATTAAGTGGGGGCTGCTGGGGACCACAGGGTCCAGTGAGCAATACGTACAGATGAGACAGGCATGGGAGTGAAAGCAGGCTGCAGGTGTGTAGCACTGAGAAAGCTGAAGAGCGCATAGACTTGCTTGAAGAATGCTGTCTACTCCCTGATTAACACAGCCTTCCTTCATAAGCATACCAGACCCTTATCACAAACCATTTGGGAGACAGTGCAGAGAAATCAAGGTCCATCTTGAATGGTTGCCACTGACATGTACCTGTTTCAATATTTTACAGCTCACTCACTTCTCTTTCATGACAACTTTGTTTACTTCGCATACTTTTTAATTCTAAAATGATACATGCTTCTTGTAAGAAGATTTAAAAATAGCAAAAAATCTGGAAAAAAATATCAGTTGTTATTTACTGTCAGTCAGTGTACAGATTTTAATTTGCGGTCTCATAATTTCAGTACTACTTAATTATTTTATGATGAGATGGTTGCTATGGAGAGATGTCAAATGTCCTGTCCAAGACCACACATCATGCAGGTTAGTCTTAATTCAATAGACCGAATTCTATATGCCTAACCATGGTGCTGCCCTCTTCTTCCTGAAGTCTATGTACCCAAAAACTCTGCTGTCCTCTTGTGCCTGAAGCCTATGAACTTAACCATATGCTGTTGTCCTCTTTTGCCTTACTACTTTATGAAAATCTGAATTTCATGTCTGCATTAAAGTTCATGAAATGTTCACAGTATATACTCTCTAGATATGTAACTACAAGATATTATATATCTATTTGAAAATCTTACAAATGCTGCAATGCTGGAGCTATTTGCAGAGATTACTTAATATAAATTGTGCAATACTTCCTCAATGCAAATCTTTATAAATAGAATTGCCAAGTCAGACACAGGGGATGTTTAAGGCAAAGTTAAAAACAAAATTTACCCATAAGTGGGATGGGACTACATCCACTGGGTAAGCAAAAGGCAGGTTTCATCACACCTTCTTAAATTTTAACTATCACAGCTTGTAATATTGATGCAAGTAACTAATAAACAAAGAAGTCCTTTTACCTACTGTGCCCCAATGATAGCACCAGGGAGAACCTTGATACACTTATCAATTGAGGGTGCCACTATTTCTTACTTTGGTAATTCTTATAGATGTGTAGTGCTACCTCATTGTGGTTTTAATGAGCTGTGTTATTTTTAAAATTATCAATTTAGTTTAATAAAGTTAATTCTGATTTCAATTTGATTTTTTTCTTGTCTTTTAAGATATTTTTTCTTTGAGAATTTCATACATTGTATGTTTATCATGCTTACCTGCCTCCTTTAACTCTTCCTACATCCATCTTTATTCCATATCCACCAATTTTGTGGGCTCATTTTAAAATAAATAAACGAACAAACAAGAACAAACAAATGCCTCCAATCCTATTAGTGCTGGATATATGCTCTTGAGTACTTAAGATACACACTGGAGTGTGTTCAACCTACCTTGGGCCACACATTCAAAGAAAACTGACTCTGTCCTCTCCAAATACCTATCAATTGCCAATAGCTCCTCAGCAGGTGGTGGGGCTTCACGCCTACCTCTCCTTTCCATGCTGGAGTTTTGTCTGGCTTGAGCTTGCACGGATCTCGTGCATGCTGTCACACTGCCGTGAGTTCACAGGAGTACCTCCCCTCTTGTGTCTGGAAAACACTGTTTCCTCGTAGTTATCTGTCTCCTCTGAATTTTGCAAACTTTCCCCCTTCCTGTTTTTTTTATTTTTATTTTTTATAATTTGATTTAATATTACATATCAGCCACGGATTTCCCTGTCTTCCCTCCTCCTGCCCCCCTGCTCTCCCCCCAGCCCACCTCCCATTCCCATCTCCTCCAGGGCAAGGACTCCTCTGGGGATTCAGCTCAACCTGGTAGATTCAGTAGAGGCAGGTCCAGTTCCCTCCTCCCAAGCTGAGCAAAGTGTTCCTGCATAGGCCCCAGGTTCCAAACAGCCAGCTCATGCACTAAGGACAGGTCCTGGTCCCAATGCCTGGGTGCCTCCCAAACAGTTCAAGCTGATCAACTGTCTCATTTATCCAGAGGGTGGGATCCAGTTGGGGCTTCTCAGATATTAGTTCATAGTTCATGTATTTCCACTAGTTTGGCTATTCGTCCTTGTGCTTTTTCCAATCTTGGTCTCAACAACTCTCGATCATACAATCCCTCCTCTTTCTCGACTATTGGACTCCTGGAGCTCCACCTGGGGCCTGGCCATGGATCTCTGCATCTGCTTCCATCAGTCATTGGTTGAGATTTCTAGCACAACAGTTAGGGTGTTTGGCTATCCTATCACACTTCTTTTTCCACAATGATCACTGATCTCAAAAAGGAGGGGCTGTGATACAGATGTCTCATTTACGGCTGCTCAATCAATCACCATGCAGATTGAGAAATGTACTAATCTATGAGCATAATAAGAAGTCATTAGGACTCTTTAATTCTATGTTCCTTCAGACTAGGAATTTTTAAATTCTGGAAGGAATCTTGCCGTGTGTGTGTGTGTGTGTGTGTGTGTGTGTGTGTATGCACATGTGTGTGTATGCAATTTCTATGACACAACGGTCCTCTATAGAAGCATTTATTTGCTGGTAATGACTTACCAGTTCTCTTGGAAGCTGTATTTCTTTCTATTTTTTCTTTCTGGTTAGAATGTTATAATCCTCAAGCCCATCTCAAGGTCTTAGGAAACAAGTACTGTACCTGAAAATGCATCCAACTAAGTTTCTTAAATGTAAATTTGTTCTGAAGAGACTAGGGATTTTTTTATAAATAGTAGAAGGACTTAGCAAGCTTGACAATTTCGTACTTGTACACGTTCATTCTGGCTCAGTAAAGGACTTGCTTGGTGACCTTAGGGAAATTGCTCAACCCTTTTCCTTTTCTTTATTTCTTCTTTTTCAAACAGAGATCAAACCACTTTCTGCCCCCTTTGTCTGATCTGAGAAACTTCACTGATGAGATTAAAGAACTGGAAAGGTTAACACAAAAGACAGCATCCACTTGGGGTCTGGTTCTCTTTAATTATCTGCCTAGGGAACATTTGTGCTTGTTGTCACTCCTAATAGTGATAATCAGATAGGGGTCATATTGCTCTCTGCCGCCAGAAGCACCTGGGTGATATTTGGGGATGCTCAACCTATAACCAGGGAAAGCACGAAGATCCTGTCACAGTAACTCAAAGAAGCACAGACTTCAGCCTCTGGGAGTCTTAAGAGAGTTAGGGATTGTTTTGAAGGGTTGCTGTGAGCAGGTACAATCAGTTTGCTCAGCAGCAGATGCTGGAAAAAAGGAATAACAATTAAAAATAGAGGTGAAACCTGCAGATGCAGGGAGTACAAACCACAGCAGAGTGGCCTGCTCAGAGCTTGAGCGAGGCAAACCTGCTCTCAGGAAGCAGTAAACACTGGTGAATCAGATCCTCCAGGTGGATGACAGTGAATGAAATATGTGTGCCCCTCTGAAACACATTGTGCATTCCTCAGAATTCTCCCAATCCCCCAGAAAGGCAAACCCTTCCTCCTTAAGTGGAGTATGCCAAGTAAAGTCAAGGTCTTCACACCCTAGATTCCTGGCATTTTAAGGTTCAACTAAACCAAAGTTCAAATTAGGGTCTGAGACCTAAAGCCCTTCTATGTTTTGCATGGTTGAGATTGTTTTCACATTTCTAAATGGTTTTGTTTTGTGAGATGGGAAAAAAAAGATGAGCAATATTCCAAAACATGTAAAAAATGTGTGAGATAACATTTTTGTGTCCACATGGAACATTTGGAGTACAGCCATGTCTTCCTTTATGTGCTATCTGTAGATGGTCTTAGTCAACAACAGTAGAATTGACTTGAGAGCTTGCAATACCATCTGGCTCTTTCCAGAGTGAATTGGCTGAGTGTCGTCTTATCCAATCATTATAGATCTGATGGGCTATGCACTTACCTTACCCCCACAGTGATCACAGCACCACCACATAAACGGCCTAGACCTGACAGCACTGATAATCCTCACAAGACTTCTCACTTTGAACTCATCTCCATCCCACTGGGAATAATTATCAAATCTAGTAAAATGATTCAGACTGTATACACTAACTTCCCAGAACAAAGACAAAATTTTAAAGACATTTACTTTTGGCAACATTGATACAGGAGGTGCTGGTATCACTGAGACTGACAAGTAATCTAGTCTGCTGCACTAAATTCCTCTCAGTGCCCCTCAGGTCACCTATAGTAGGCTCTCAGGTACCCACAGGAGACTCTGGGTATTAAAGAACAGATACCAAAAAGCTTCCTACAGCCAAACACAACATGCTTTTATCTATGGCTTCATCAGAGGCAGTTGCTCTGGTTTGGGAGGTGTTACGAGGTTGCCACTTGACCATCCCAGGTAATCCCAAGAGGTGGCATCCCTGGCTGGTGTGCCACTCATGCCTGTCAGTTCTCTCAGTGTTGTAGCTGCAGGCTCTGTGTTCCTGACAGTTACATGCTTGTCATCAGTACTTTGACTCCTTAGCTTCTAAGTCCCTCTAAAGAAAGCGAGGCATTTTAAGTTATGAGGGGAACTTAGGTACAAGTTCGTGCAGTGTTGTTGAAAGACAAGTCCATGGGAAACTGCATCAACATCTCCTAGAGTGTGTTAAAACTGGGACCTCAGCACCCCTCAGACCTTCTGAATTGTTATTTCTTGAAAATTTTTTAAATTGAGAATTCCATGTATGAGTAGACTATATTTGTATCATTTTCCTTTCTCTCCATTCTCTAACTCCTCCCACATGCCCCATCTAATATCTCTAATACATCAAACTCATTACCTCTTTGTATGTGTACACATATAAACATACACAAATATGCATCTACACACACACATCCAACCTACTGAGATCAATTAGTATCGTCCTTATTTGCATGTGTTTGGGGCTGAGCTCTTAAAATAGGTGTTCCATCTCTTATAAAAATCATTCTCCCTTCCTTAGTAGCCACTGACTGCACTGCTGAGGCTCTTCATGTAGATGTGAGATCTTGTGAAATTTTCCTTCAGGCATGTTGCATGGACTAGTATGGGTCTTTCAGCTCTTATTCAGGCAACCGTATTGTTGAGAGTTGGTGGGAGGACCATGCCTATCTCATCCAGAAGATGTTGTAATGCTTCAGCCCTCCTTGTCCATGGGCTATCATAATCTTTCTATTCACTTTTCTGCAATGTTTCCTGGATCTTAAGGGTAAGGGTTGTCTCATAGGTGTCCCATTTGAGGCTGGGCACAGCATGGTAACTTATTCAGTGCATCTTGATTAGTTGTAAATCTCTGTAATAGCATCTGTCTGCTGAAAAAAAAAAAAAGCACCCTTGATGAGAGGTGAGAGCTGCACTTACCTATGGGTATAAGGATGAGCATTCAGAAGGCCACTGTAAACTATATCATTTCAGGCCCAGCAGTAATACATTCTACTCTAAGGCCTCTGACCTCTCTGGCCACATGTTCTTCACTAGGTTTATAGTTAGTTCCAGGCGTGAGTTCCCTCCAGTTGAGCAGGCTGTAGGTCCAATCACATAGCTGCTGATTACCCCTGAGATAGAAGTGCCTCGACTATACCACCGCACCACTGAGAATACCTTGCTGTTCCCGTTGTGCAGTTCTGATGCTTGACGGATGAGTATGGCTGCTTATTACTTTGCTCCCTTGGAAGCTTACATAGCATCTCCCAACACACTGAGAGCTAACCTTCAGGCAGGAAGCTTCCAGGTAGTACCAGCTAGATTTCTCTAAGCCTTGTGGGAGAAATCAGCAACAGGGTCTTAACTTCATGGTTAGGCAATTAACTGAGAAGAATGGAAATAGTTTATTTTGCTTTAGAAGTCTCTTAAGTCCCCCTCACAACCAACAACTTAAAGAGAGGCATTCCTTGCCTAACAAGGGGCCTTTGTTAGATAGGCTATAGACACTGAGTAGAGTATTATACTACCACATGGGCAGCTCCATTAAAATGCTCTCTCTCTAGGGTTTGTATGGCTTTGCCAAACATTTTTCGGTGTTTTCCCCCAGTTCTCTCTGTATTGCCCTCCCTCCCCACCCCCAGTTAGTGCCCTCATTTCTTTTGTGTCTCCTTTATAACATTATGCCATCCCCCATCTCCAGAACTCCTTACTTTTCACAAGATCTTTAACATCCACAAGATCTGTGCACCCTGGAAAATACAGTGTTAATGTTCTGCCAATCTAGAAATTGGAGGTAAAAGATTTAAATTCAGTAACTGATTTGAAACTTACTTTAAAAAATAGTTTATTTATTTGTATTTTATGTACATTGTTGTTTTGCCTGCATGTATGTCTGTATGAGGGTATTGGAACCCCCGGAAACAGAGTTATAGACAGTTGTGAGCTGCCATGTAGGTGCTGGGAATTGAACACAGGTCCTCTGGAAGAGCAGCCAGTGCTCTTAACCACTGAGATACCTATCCAGCCCTGAATCTTACTTTTGATCTCTTTTCTCAGAAGCATCTGCAAACATCCAGAGCTAATATCATGGCCACATCTTCAGACTCTAAATGTCCACCTTATGCCAATTCTTTTTTCACTAAAAGAGAACTATTAGAAATTGTACCCTAGTCTGTAATCAACAAAGTTAAAGCATAGGGCCTTCACATCTAAACTTTGTGAGCCACTCTACTAAAATGAATCCCCAGAAATTCTTGAATACACATTTATCTTTAAGTAACCTAAAATGGATGAATCATTAAAGGAACTGATTCATTCATATCTTAAAACACCACTCAGCAAGAAAAAGGAACACCATTAATATATACATAAAATTGGATAAGCATTTAGGAAATTATACTGAATGAAAACAGTTACTATAAAATAATTGCACAATTCCATTATGTAATATTACTAAAAGAACTTTAGAATGATGGAGAAGAGGTTTGAGCTTTACAGAGATCACATAAAGAAGTGGGCATAGATATAAAGGCGTCAACATGGGGAAGTCATGCTAAAAAGAACTTTCTTGTATTTTGATTATGCTGTTGATTACAAAGAATTGCACTACAATAAAGTCACACACGTGTGTGCTTGTAAGTCTGAACATGTTTTGCATATTTTACTAATGTTGACTTCCTGATTTGAATATTGTGCTATAAACATGCAAAATGTTTACATGGGGGAAATTGAGTGAAAAATTCACAGGATCATTTTTTTTCCTATGACACTTCTTGTGCCTCTGTGATTATTTCAAAATAAAAATAGTAAAACCAGAAAATTAAAAAAATATATTGCTATAGACACAACTGAGGTTACAGGATCTTGGACAGAATTTGGAATGTAACACACACCATGTCAACACATGGATGTAAAATGCCATGTCAAAAAGGAAGGAAAAGGGAAAATCATGTGCTCAGTCTAGCTTCGGAAAGGGACTCCATTTTTCTTAGGGTGCTGGAAAGCATGAACTATGTTCCCTCAGTACCGTCTTCAGGGGAGCTGAAACCTTAGCTTCTCCTCTAGAAAATCCATGCCCTTCAGCCATAGGAAAATGTATGGGGCAGAATCCACAGGCCCTGCAGTAACCTGCTACTTCTCATATTCTTGACATTTAAGATGCTAGAAATGAAATCTTCGGTTCCTTTTCTCTACCTGTCATATTGTCCCAAAAAAGTAGAGATGTACAGACCTCTGACACTTCCTTCTGAGTGACCTGAGCCTATCGGCAGCCCACATCGACTTCTTCCTCTAATATGAAGAGATACATATGCCAGAGCAGGAGTAAATAAAAGATGCCACCATGCCACCTCCAAATGAGGATCTAGAAACCGTAGTTTTCTCTGATTCTGGGATACAGGAAAGTACTGCTTTCAAAGGGGATATGGGCAGGTAGGAGTGGCAGCCATGCCTCAGTCGCAGCACCCAGAAGGCAGAAACAGGTGCAGCTCAGTGAGTTCAAAGCCAGTCTGGTCTACACATTCAGCACATTCAGGCCAGCAAGATCCTGTAACTTCAGTTGTGTCTATAACAGATGAGCATCAGTCAACCTGAAGTGGACGGGAAGAAAATATTCCACCAGAGAAGTATCCCGGAATCTTCTGATGAAGTAGTTCACAAAGATTGACGGCATGGCCTCTCTTATAATGGATGTGCTATTTCAGTTTTAACAGCTTTTTGGGGAAAAGGAACCATTTAATAGGAAAGATGGCAGAACCACCCAGTTTTCTTAGTTCCCCCATTTCTTAGTTCCCCTTAAGAGACTTTAATCCCTGCCTAAGTAAAACATTATGTAACTAGCAAGTAGGGAAGAAGATAATAGAGTTGAGCTATAGACAGGTCAAATCAGTTAAAGACTGGTCTGTCAGGTCATTACAAGGCAATTAGGAAATGTGTTTACTTTACTATTGGACCAACAAAGTTTTGCAAAAGCTGCTATGAAGCTTCAGCTGTAGGTGACTCTTAGGTCCTAAGAGTTTGCAGTGATTATAATAATGTCTGTTAATAATTAGTCCATCTGCCAATGTCTAACAAGAGTAGGTTGATAGACAAGTAAATTAAGTGTTTGTTATTGATTCCATAAATGTGACTAAAATCTGGTACTTACTTTCTGGCGTTGATGCTAGAATGAGGCTGGGGACTGTGCTGCTTGGAGATAATGTGCTAGGCCTACACACTTGTGCAATAATTTGGCATCTGTTTACAGAACGCAGTTCTGATGAATTGTAGTGTGGAAGCCTCAGGTGGATGGTACTGTGATTCTGTATATCATTCATAGATTTGGATTTAGCATGCTGTAATCTTCATTCCTCTGTAGAAGCACAGAATGTTAGCTGGAGTTGTCTGCCTTTGTGGGGGGTTTTAAAAATATTTCAATAAACTCAGATTTAAAGTATAAAAAAATATATTGCTGTACTAACATAGATGGGTGAATGGGCAAATCAACAAGCAAAATATTATCCAACTAGGAATGGAAAGACAGTCATTCTTAATTCTAGATGTGTTTTCTTAACAAACATGGCTAAGAATCTCTAACTTATAGTTCTGTCCTCTGATTTGGCTGGTTCTAACTACAAAGCTTGCCTTGAATAGTTTGGGAGGGACATTTTTTAAGCTTGTAATAAATACATTTGCCATGTGGTTATATAATAAATCAATACATTACCAAGCTAGAATCTTATTTGTGTTTTGGTAAGACCACAGAGATATACCATGTCTCACACACAGTAATTTACTAAAGACATCTGTGACAGGCTGAAAGAACTAAAAACATATTTATGGGGCTTTGACATCCAGATCTGAACATATGGGAATACCCTCACTTTTGCATCCCAGGTCGTCTTCTTAATGACCATCTTAAGTAAAATTGAACTGGGTTGTGCATTTTAACTAATAGACACTTTTACCCTTGTACATGTAATTGCTAGGGTTTGGCTTTAAAGCTCCTTTTCCTGCTGTAATTGTGATAATAATGAGATGTCAGAGTTCAGAGCTTCTCAAGTTTAAGAGAGTTCCATCCAGAATGAATGTGTTTTCCCTGCCTAAAATATCAGTTGCTAAATCATCTGCAACTACCACTGGCAGAGTGCTTTGCAACTAAAACACTTCTGCTTGGAAAGTGAGAAATATAAGAAAGTGACCTCTTTGTGGTTTAACAGAGAGTGTAACTCACATAGAGAAGATTCAAGATTCAGACATGCTAGGATTAAAATTATTGCTCAGTTATTTATTAATGGCATGCCTAAAAATTCAAGTGTCTATTAAGTGGAATGGGCACAATTATCCCCGAAGAGGCATTCTGGAAAACAAAAATTGAAGCACTCACAATATACTTAGGACTTCTCTACATTATCCTCTTGGCATATAAAATTTGCCCTCTGAGTATATGCTGCCTATTCTCTGTTGTTCTGTAAATCTGTACTATCCAATATCATAAGGCTTGGTCACCTATTACTAAATTAAATTAAAATTAAAGTTTATCAGTTGCAGTATGAAGTACTCAACAGCCCAATGTGCCTAAAAACTAGCTGTGGCATTGAGTATAATATATTACAGATTTTTTATAACATAAAATATTGGAAACTTCTTTGGATAGCTATGGAGTTAAGTCAAAATGATGCTGTCAGTATGGATTGTAGCCTTCTTATCAAAAACTTAACAGCTAATATGCACAGATAAATGAGTGGAGGGTTGGGTCACACTAGAAAGGGAAAATATAATAGAAAGTTATGGAAAAATGGATTGGAAACTGGAATGGTAAAATCAAATGGGGAGGAGAAGGTAAAAGGAAGGTGAGGGGAAAAATAGCTAAAACTAAGGACCATTTGAGGGGTCATATGGAAATTTTAAATGTAATATAAAATAAATTCTCTGCTTTATTCACACCAGAAAAAGAATATTTTAGCATTTTCAACTACAGAGTACTCAATAGTTCCAAATTTTAATAGGATAGACGTCTCCTTTCTTAAATATGGGAGAAAGATTGATGGAAAATATGGGCAGCAGAAATACACTAAACATCCTGATCTGTCCCGCTGTCTATATCTATCCTGTTGTCTTTCCCCCAACCTCTCTCTGTCTCTCTGTCTCTCACTCTGTCTCTGTGTCTCTCTCTGTCTCTGTCTCTCTGTCTCTCTCTCTGTCTCTCTCTCTCTCTCTCTCTCTCTCTCTCTCTCTCTCTCTCTCTCTCTCTCTCTGTGTGTGTGTGTGTGTGTGTGTGTGTGTGTGTGTGTGTGTGTGTGTGTGTTCCACCAGGAAATTCAGGAGAAGGTCTAAGACTCGTTGCCTTCTCCTCAAAGGAGAGTTACAGGAGAGTTAGCACTAGACCAGTTCTCACTTTCCTTGCTACTCTGCTTTTCTTAAAGGATGCTTGAAATGAAATTATATTGATAGTCTGAATACTTGCTGAAAACAAACTGAGTTGAGTATTCCCATGGGCTACAAAGCACACACATTTATAAACCTGGAAGTAGGCATGTGTTTTAGGAAAGCTCAATTCATTCAGGCTTCAGGGGAAATCAAAGAGGGGTGAGTTGGAGTCAAACTAGAAACAAACACAAAAGCTAAATGTGCAAGTGGTAATGGTCACTAAACTAGATGAGAGAGAAACATGAAAAACAAAGGAAAGGCACAAAGACGGGGATTTAAGAACCAAGATCTGGTGTACAAATACAGAAGGATATGTCATGTTCTAGGGCAGAAATTGCTTTCTGTAGCTATGTTTTATGGACCAGACATGGACAAGCTGTAAATTGACCATCATGTTTCAGAATGGCAGATGGTGAAGAGATGGGAAAAGAGGGAAATAAAATACATTCCCTTTCTTAGAGCACCTGATGCTACAGTGTCAAAGTTAGATGTATTCCCTGGTAATAAAATGGCAAATAGAACGTGGGAAAAAATAACCACAAATAAATACTCCAGGAAATATGGGAGAAAAAACAAATTGGTCTTAATGTGTGGAATCTTCGACTTTATGTAACACTTGATCTGTATTTTCATAGATGTCAAGATTCAGGTGTGCTCATAGAGAGAATCTGAATGGACAGAAAGCAAGTTCAAAGGCAAGAGTTGTGGTAACAGACAATGCATTGTCAGCCTATTTCTTGACACAGGGTGTCACTAGTAACTGGCAGAGAAGGGGGTCTGGAAGAAAGGCAGAGAGGATATAGAAAACACTACCTGAGTTGGAGAGGGGCTGCATAGTGTACATGGTGATGAATAGAGAGGAGAATGCAAAGTAGAGGTCATGATGCTCTTGAATGGGGCTGTAAATGCTGCTGAAAAAGTAGAAGCTTTTACAGGGATAGGTTGTCATTTGGTTGGAGGCAGGTCAGAAAGGTAATAAACTTGGCCTTCAGACTTCAAATCAGCATACCTGGAATATAGCAAGTTTCTTAAGGAAAAGGGATGTGTGTTCCAATTCATTATTTATTCATATTATAATTAACAGAGGTCTCAAAAGTCTCAAGGGAAGAAACAAACAGATGGTTCCAGAGAACCAGCTAAGCAAGACCCTGAGTCCCTCCATAGGGCAACAAGGCCTCAGCTTCTGCCAAGATTTTATAGAGAAGGATCTTTTGGTACATTTGACACAAGATTCCAATTAAAGACTTTTTTTGACTATTGATTCAGGTTGCTTCCGAGCCAAGAGGATTCTTGCCTATAGGGAATAAATGTCCCCACTGTCTAAATTCTTTAGAGGATGCAGATATTCATAGCACTGGTTTGGGGTGTGCTGTCTTGATACTGTAGATAATACACCAATAATGACTGACACATTTGGGTTTGTTTCTTAACTTTAGATAATAACCTGCAGTATTTTTTAAAAAGTGATGTTTTAGTGATTTGTCATTTCTTTTATTGTCCCTTGTTTGCTCCCCTGGGATAATCTGTAAGAGAGCACATCTAACTCGCATCTCTGATAGGGACAGTTTGGTCCACAACTGTAGAGCTATCAAGAAGCTTGCTAAAAATATACAAGCTCTATGACTCTCTTTCATTTCTCATCTCCTTCTCCACACAAAGCAACGTGGTCAGAATATGTTCTTTTCAGAATCTGTGAGTCAAGGTCTTTGTTGCCTGGTAACATGTTGAGCTTAAGCATCAGCTGATCTCAAACTTTAGAAAACTGAGCCCAAAGCTTAGGGAACACTAAGTCTATGGCCAGGAAGTGAGGCTGATGTCTAAAGTCTACTGTGGTGGTTTGGATGAAAGTGGCCCCCACAGACTCATAGGAAGTGGCATTGTTGGGGCTTCGGGACTTGCTGGAATGAGTGTGGCCTTGTTGGAGGAAGTGTGTCACTGGAGTCGGCTTTGAGGTTTCAGAAGCTCAAGCCAGCCCAATGTCACTCTCTCTTCCTCCTGATCCAGATGTAGAATTTTCAGTACTTCTCCAGTACCATGTCTGTATGCATGCCACCATGCTTCCTACCATGATAATAATGAACTAAAATTCTAAACCTATAAGCCAGCCCCAATTAAATATTTTCCTTTATACGAGTTGTTATGGTCATGATGTCTCTTCACAGCAAAAAAATCCTACCTAAGGTATCCACAAAGGCAATTTCTACAGAGAAGAATTTTTAGATAAAATCTATGTAACTAATAAACAAATTTCCACAAAGGCCCACATGCTTACATCCATGATTATAACAAAATATTAATGAAGGAAACGGTTCTAAAGTTGATCCATAAACTCATGAGATTTTAGGAAAAATCATAGAAAATAATCTACCCAGGGTGGCTTATTTGAAAGCATAAAATTAAAAATAGCTTAAATCCCCCCACAATGTTATGTTAGCTTAGGGACATGGACACTAGTTTTGATGAATTGTTGCTGGTCAAATATAGTGTCATTTAAGCAACAAGTTATTTAATCATAGTAATCCCTGAGTGCCAGAAATAGCTCGAAAAGTCATTGAAAATATAAGAGAGAAGGATGGCCACAACTCAGAATATTGATTACTATCAGGATATCATGACTTTGAAACCATTATGGGAAACATCTGATCATGTAAGCGTCATCAGTGATTCACAAACTTTGATGAGGAAAATGTAGTTGCATGATTTTGCATCTTTAATATACTTTTGTATTTGCTGCAGAAATATTAGCCTATCTCTATATGGATAAACTGAATAACTAGATAACCATTTGGATGAAGAATAATTATACAGAATGTACTACTCTGTGCAAGACTGTATAACTCTGATATAGTCGTGAAAAAATCTTCAAATGTTCCCAAGACCAGGATGATTATCTGAAAATGCAACAGCAAGTCTAAAAGTAGGCTGAAAAACAGTCTCAGATTAAATGAAATTAAAGAGATGGATAATTAAGTAAAATATATTATCTTAGATTAGATAGTTCTATAATAGTCTGCAAACTTTGATTACCTATAGTTACATAAAATGTCTTTATTCTTAGAATATACATCCTTAGACTCTACAAATACATAGTTATCATAGCAATTACATATATGACCTACTTTCTAGTGATCTACAAAAACTGTGTTTATATGCATGTATTTATTTGTGCATGTACATGGAAAGATGATTGCCAAACAACAAATTAATAGAGCAAATGTGAATATATATATACATATATATATATATATTCATTGTTCAATATGTTAGCAACTTCTCTATATATTTTCATATAAAAATTATTTATGCCAAACATAGAAAAGCCCAGGATTAGTTATGACCTTTACTTCAGCAAATATTTAAAGCATAATTAATTAGTGTCAATTATCTTAAGCTGTTTAAAAAGAAACTGATGAGTCAGTAGCACTTTCCATTTTACATTGTAAAGCCAGCATCAACCTTAGATAAAAGCCAGACAAAAACGACATAAGAAAAGAAAAGTAATAGGTCAAAATTCTACCAAATATCCATGCAAAAGTCATCAAAGAAAGAAAACCAAACCCAACAGCACATTTAAAAGGTTACGAATCATGGTCAAGTGATGCAAGGTTATTTTAACATATGAAGATCAGCTAATGTGTTAATAGTCCAGTCTATAAAATATTTTCAATGAATAAAAAAAATCTGACAAAATTCATCACTATTTTATGACAGAAGAAATAGAAGGAAAGTATTTTAATAAGTGTAATATATGAAACCTGAAGACATTTTAAGAAAAATGAAAAAAAATGTCTACTGTGATCACTTCTATTCAATATAATACTGAAAGTCTTGGCCAGAAGTTTCAGTCAAGAAAAGTAAACAAAGGTGTCCATGTTGGAAAAGAAGTAAAATTATCTTAGTTAGGCATGGCTATGCATGCCTGCAATCCCAGACTTTTGGGGCTGGGGGGTTTAAGCTGGAGGGTAAGGAGCTCAAGACAGACTCTGCTGCACAGTGAGTTGAGGGCAAGCAAAGGCTACTGAAGACCTTGTCTCAATAGAAAACAAACAAAATCCTATGTATCTCTTTATTTTCAGGTGAAATTTTATATCTAAAGATTAGAGATTCATAAAATTTTGTTGAGTTGTTTCCTTTTTTAATGTTTGCTTACTCATATACCAGTTAGTCTGTGACAATAATTATTAATATCCCCAACTATTAGAACGAGTAAACAAACTCAGAAAAATTTAAGATACAAAATTAACACATTATATTATATTATATATTCTCCTGGCATAGTAGCCAAGTCTTATATTCATCAAAATTCTCCACAGGGTACCCAGCAGTATACTGTGGACTTACATGCCCTCAATTTTCATTAAATAATGATGATAATAATAAAAATAGCTAATGCCTGCTGAGAACATACTAATTTCTGGTGCTATCCCAAGTATTCTATTTGTCTTAAAAAATTAATTCTCTAAAATGATTTTATGAAGTATAATTTACAACTGATCCTATTCAGATAAGAAAACTGAGACCCAAAGAGCTTAAATATCCAAATAAAATGACATAACCGAGAAGAAAACCCAGTCTTTTGCCTCTCTCCTTGCTGGTGTATAAAAAACCCATAAGGGATAAACTCAGGGTTCTCCTGGTGCTTTTCTTTGTCTGTCTTTTTCTTTATGTCTGTTACACTATAGATGTTATCCTTTATGTTTCTATTTTTCATATCTATTATTTTTCAATCCTCACTCTTCCTTTCAAGGACTGTTCGACAGTCAGGTGGGACCTGGCAATTGTGAAACCAGACAAATACAAAAAGTAAGTTCCTCCTAAGGTAGATTGTAAAGAAAACTAGGTTAAGCCAGCCACCAAACATGGCTACATTCTCCTCTTATGATGTACTTGCTAGTCTCACTGATCAAATTCTGTCGTTTGAGCACAAGTGGGCAAGATTAGGGTCAATATTCCACTACTGAAGAAAGCAACATAGCAAAGAAGTGTGGAAATATCACAGAGGAGAAGGTGAAGGATTAGGAATAGGAATCCTCAGACACTTTCCCAGCTCAAACTGGAAAAGGAACAGTATGACATGTGGCTTAGCTTCATGATCCATGAAGACTCAGCCCTAGCACCCATTTCTAAGTAGATGGATGAAATGAAATCATCCGAGATGGCCAGAGGACATAGGCCACATGTTAATGTGTTACATAACATGTTAACAGAAAAGGCATGTCAATCCAAACAACCAACAAAGTGTCCCTAAACTATAGCCTCGTGTTGTTGTTCCTAAGTCCCAAGGCAAAATGGTGTGTCAAGAACCAATTGACCTCTCTGAAAAGGCACAGCCACTATACTTACAACATTTATTGAGCTGGTCAGTGTGTGATTAAGTCCTCATCCACTTACAAGAGATCCCAGAGAAAAGGGCTGTGTCTTACAAAGCATAGAGAAAGGCTTGGGGAGCTGACAGCTTTGAAAGGGGACCTTGAATGCCCTAATGATAGAAAGAACAGAGAGAAAACATTAGATACACATTTCCTGAGAGGATAACCAGATGACTTGGAAGAGGTGTGGGACAAAAATAGCCTGTATTACAGGACTGTCATGTAACAGAGTTTGTGGAATTATGTGTCAGAAACACGAAGAGGAAATGGAAAACAGCTTGGGCTGACCAATGCTTTGGCTACCCTGGTCTGGGAGAAATTCCTGAGCTGGTTTTTAACATTAAAATCTTTTCTTTTTTCACTGTTTTAAATTCTTTTATTTTTGACTAAACTGTTGAGAGAAACAAAATTTAAATGATTCAACATATGTCACCCAGAACTACTGAGCCCTGAGTTCTTTTTCAAGACAATCCTCATGAGAGGTCTATTTTTGGTGTGAGCAGATTTCCATTTCAACTGATGCCTTTTCCTCCTCTTGTATTCAGCCTGGGAGCCAGTTGGGATTCTTAAAAAGGCCTGCTGTGTTGCTGAGTGTCCTGGAAGAATACAGCATTGCAGTGCTTCAGAGGAACCAATAAATCATGACCTGGAAACACCAGCCACTGTGCCCTTCTGTTCAGCACAAACAAAAGGAAATGCTGTCTCTCTGCTCCCCGCCTTTGTGTCAACAGATCACCTGGGGATTGTGAGGGGGTAAAATTAAAACCTGAGAGCTAGAATTTTTCTAGCGTGAGTGAAATTGTTCCTTTGAGATTATAAAGATAGTAACACAGACTTCTCTCAAATCTGGTTCCAGGAACATAAGGAGAGTAAATACCCCTGTCCCTTTGCTGTGGGTCGTGCTTGCCCAAGGGGAGAGGACAGAGATGCTCTGTGGAAAGCCCATGCATTCTTCCATATTCTCCTAGTTTGCTTTGATAGACAGGATGCCACATCTTTCTGTTGGTATAGTTAAACGCTATGGCACAACATCAATCTAGTACAATGACTAGCTGTACAAAGGACACATTCCTTCGGGAAGGTAATTCTCCCTTGAAAGCTTGATTGGTATCCTATAGGCAAGAAGCACACCTTTGCTGTGCTTCTGCATTGAAATCACAAAGTTGTTTACTTTCACAGTTTGACCTACCTACCTGGATTAATGAACCCTATTCAATATATCTTCAAAGCTTTATAATATAGAAGCTTAGTGTAGGAAAGAACAGTGAATAAACAAAGGAAAGCTTAAGTGTTGAACTGTGTGAGTCACACACATTGATCACCCAAGATCCACTATGGATTTTCCTCAGATCTATCCCTCAAAATCTTATTTAGAGCTTAATCGTTCTTACTTTAGATACAATTCAAACATAGCTTCCACTTTCTAGATTAAAGTATAAAGTTAGAAGAAAGAATATTCAGAAGTATAGGCTGAATAAATGGAGATGCATGACCATTTATCAGCTGGAATTTTTTTTTAATTCTTGGTTGTGAGTAAGCTAATTGACAAAGTTTCTTTCTTATGATGTGGTTTTCTGTATTGCCATTTGGTATACATTTCAGACTACATTCAATATATATTGAAGATGAAAGTTGTGCACCTTATCTGTGATTCAAACCATACCGTAATTCCGACTATCTTCTGAGAACAGCACTGAGGGAAATAATACCAGAAGCAAGGTGATGTAGACATAGAGCTCGGTTCAGCACTTACCTTGAGCATGCACTGTCTTATGTCAGTGACCTAGGGAAAAATGTCTGAGTGAATAGAGGGTATCAGGTTCATGTTCTCAAGAAATAGTGTGATATGCACACACCTACAGGCTTTTTTAGGGTATCCATCTCCTTTCATATTGGACTCAGTCACTTTGGGAACTTTTTTCTATGTTTATGTCTATATGTAGTTGGTAGTATCAGGTGTGTAGAATAATAGATCTTTGATTGCTATCTTCTTTTTTTTTTTTTTTTTTTTTTTTTTTTTTTTTTTTTTGTTTTGTTTTTTCGAGACAGGGTTTCTCTGTGTAGCTTTGCGCCTTTCCTGGAGCTCACTTGGTAGCCCAGGCTGGCCTTGAACTCACGGAGATCCGCCTGGCTCTGCCTCCCGAGTGCTGGGATTAAAGGCGTGCGCCACCACCGCCCGGCCGATTGCTATCTTCTCTAGTAAGCTTGACTCACATTAACTGAGGTAGGTTTGAATTTAACAGGTTAACAGATCACATTGTGTTATAAATATTAAATGTTTTTAACCCATTTCTACATATGTCTGATTCATCTTACAAAGTAATCAAATGCTATTGTTCACTCTGCATCATCTGATATTTTGCACATCTACCGCCAAGCAGATAGAGGGACTGAGTGGAAAAGTATGGTGAATGTCACTTTCTGATAAGTGTCTTTCTGAATGGATAACCTTATTATGAAAAATACCTTAGAAATTAAGAAAATGGATGTCCTGTTCCTTCCAGAAATACATTTGGAGTTCCATGTCTATGTACTCATAGTTGCTAAGCTTTATGTTTAGCAGTCAGACAGACACAAGAGAAAATGTAAGATCCATGTCAGGTGAATAAGTCAACCCACAGGGCTCCCCTAGTTCTCCATGGCACAGAATTCAGTGTACTTGATAGAGTCTAAGTTGAACTGGGAAACTTTCACAGAGGAGAAATTCAATTCTTTTAGAAGTAGGATGGCTAAGGAGTCTCTTAATAGCTCTTGAGGCCACAGCTATAATCAAACCCTGTCACTTACAAAGTAGATAGTCAGTCACAATCATTTGGAAGCATATTTAAGAATAATAAGTTTGTGGATAGGGTCCTTATCTTGGTTGTGGCCTTCTCTAAAACTTCAAAAGCTTGATTAGCCTGAAATGGTGGCACGAAATTATAAGACAAGAAAATTAACTTTGATATTTTTAAAATATAAGATCCATCTGGTTTAAGTAAAGTATATAACTATAATTCAATTCTTCTTTTAACTGACTTGAACCAGTTTCTAAGAATAATTTGAAAAATATAAAACAATGAAGCAGTTAACATGCTATTCTATCTGATTTACTCACTTTTATCAAGCAAAACCTCTTTCCTCCCCTTTAGGAAATAAGGAGCTAAAAAGAGACACATTACTTCAGTAGTAATTGAGGTCACAGTAATCTGTGTCTTGGAGAATCAAGGAAAACATAGATGATTAAGGAGTTGGTTCTTGCTCACTTTTGGAGACACTCTTCCCATTGTGTGGCTGTTATCACCCTGTTAAATACAAACCTTTCAGCCGCACAGAGCAAAGTTTTCTTATTTCTGAAGGCTTATAAAATAGAGGGGTTAACAACTGCATTGTTGTCTGTCAAGGGCTTTAAAAACAATGTCATCTACTATTTCTACCCCCATGGGACAGTTTCGAAGGGTGTTCTTTGCTGGTAAATATTGGAAACAGGAATGATGCCCTAGAGGGCATGGATGCTGTATCAACACACTGCTTTTCTTTCTAGAAATCACCAGAACTGAGACAGATGAGCATGAGGAATGTGAGTGTCTCTATAATGGAATACTAGGAAAGAATAATTTATTCTTCTGTACTTAAATGATTCCAGTATAACACCTGAATTCAGGCTGTGTGTGTGTGTGTGTGTAAGCAAATAATTCTGTAGGTGTACAGTACAATTTAAATCTTATCTTTGTCTATTTATTGAACTGTTTGCACAAGTAATACCACCCCTTGTTTTCCTATGTGTCTCAACAATGTCCATTCAGTCTCATTGCTATACATTCCCTAAAAACCTGAAGGTTAGATCTTGAATACTTCAAGCTTAGTTGTGTCTCTTCTGATATATATTCTTGACAATAAATTCCAGTGCTTACATCAGAGTTTCAGAATAGATTTAAAACTCTTACCACTGAAAAGATTAAACAAAACAAAACACAAAAACCTGCCTAGAGGAAAGATGCCTCTTCTGTAGGGAGGGATTGAATGCACAATCTGTAATTCAGGCTGGATTTGAACTCTCCATCTTCCTACATCTAATTCACGACATTTATTCTTTCCTGTCTTCTTGTTTTTGTTTTTGTTTTTGTTTTTGTTTTTCATTTTCTCTTTTCCCTTGAATTTTCCTTGGCCCTCTGAATCACATCCAAGGGCTATCTAATGAAACTGTTTTTCTAGAAATGTTGACTGTGAGACATAAGGATAGACTTTGTTCTACCCTCAAAACAAGTTGTGAATACATACAGTGAAAACTTTATACACTGTGTTCCCGAAATGAAGTCACCTAGTATTCTTCTGCACCCTCTTGATCCCACCTACAAGTGATGGTCTTAACTACAAGTGTGCCACACCCAGATGTATTCCTTCCTTAAACCACAGAAGTTCAACAAAGAACACACTTTTGTTCTATAGGATGAAAAGCAGCAGCCAAAATTTGTTCAGAAGGAAAATGAGGGCTGTTCCATGTTCATTTTCATTTGTATTCTGATCACAGTCTTATCTCCAAGTGGTATAATTTTACCTCTGAAATAACTTCAGATGACACAAGAGCCTGTGCCAGTCCCCTCTCTACAGAGAGAAAAGGGTGGGGGTGAGGCCAGAATTGCTTATCTTGCATTTCTCACAAATTAAAAGGAAAAAAAAAAGCAACTTAAAAGTGCAGATAGAGAAGCAGTGGGCAGTTTCCTGGGTCAGACTTTTCTATATAGAGGAAGCTTTATAGGCAGTCTGGGCCAGAGTTTCCCACCCTAAAGGACAATATACAAAAAAGGAAGCCCCCACATTCCCCTCTTTCCAGCTCCTTCACCTCACTGTTCACAAGAATACCTAGGATTCTTTCACCCTTCCCACTCGCTTTTTTGTTCAATACACCCCAAGTCTATTCTCAAATGGATATCAGTATCAAAGTTTCCCTCCTGAAGAGCAGAATGTGGTCAATTATCTGTTGATGATTCTGAGAAAAAATAGCTGTGTATAATGAAAGTGCTTCAGCTAGCCTAGAAAGTGATCATTTTAGGCAATCTCTGCAGCTTCTGCAAGTCTCTTATGATACTCCCCAAACCTAATCATCTTCCATATTTTGCCCACTTTCCTGAGCAGCAGTGAGTGTGTGTGTCTCTGTTCCATTAGCATTAATGGGAATCGGGAGCACTTACGAGGATGCTAGCTTTCCCCCAGAGATGTAATTTTGTGCATTAAGATATCAAAACACAAGAGGATACGCATTGATATGTGGTGGATTCATATGATTGGCTCCATTAACACTAATGGGAATGAGGTGATGTTTTCCCATCACATCAACAAGGTAGATGTAGAAACCCTTGTGCCTCAGGATGCCCAGGCTTGCTGACTGACCTCAGCCTTGCATGTAGTTGGTTTTGTTTTTCCAGTGCAGCTGGATGTATTCAGCAGAGACCCCTGATTGCATATAAACACCAGGTCTTTATCCTGGTTGCCATCAGTCTTGGGTGTGGTTTTAAATGATTGTATAAGATTGACACCATAAGCCACATTACAAATGTCAGGCCAGTACATTTCTGTTATAACTGTAAACAACATAACAATCAGAGATATCCGTTTTCTTAGAAGGTAGATGGAAAACCTTTACTATCAAATATCTCTGCCTGATATATGCTTGAGCTACATAGCAGACAGGCTATTCCCCTAGGGGCTACTCTGCTTTTCCTCCTTAGAGTAAAATTGGTACTTAATTGTCTTGTCATACTTTTTCTGTTATCCTTTAGGATACCTTCTTCCTATTGAATATGTTTACTACTTAATATTTAATGATTATGTAATTCCAGTGTCCCAAAATATGAAATTAGAAAGTATAGCACATTTTAAAGAAGATAATATAGTCAAAATTTATCCACTAAGAGCTCTTAATTGGCAAGGAGTAAAAACTATGGATACAAGAAAACTTAGCAATAAGAATAGCAATTAACTGCATGGAATTAGATATCCCTGGATTCCAATCAAATGTTTAATGTATAGTTTTGATGTAATGATTTAGCCTCTATTGTTTCTGTCTATCATCTGCCTCTCTACATACCCACAAACTTACCTTTCTATTTAATGTGGATGTACTTTTTAGATTATTATTAAACTTTGGAGCAGTTATTAATGGCCATGATAATACTGGACTCAACACTTATCTCAGCCCCTTCCTTTAGACAACTCTATTAATAAGTATATACTATTTTCTTTATACATTAGTATGTGCAAGTTGTATAATGAGTCAATTAAGACAGGTTATTTCAAAACACCATGCAAATATTTGTCTAATTATGGATTCATGTAGGAGTTGTCTCTCTACAAATAGCACATAGTTTCATGCCTGCTAAAGGAGACAAATTTTAAGTTCGACTTGGTGGCACATGACTAAAATCTCAACCCTTGGGAAGCTGAAGCAAGAGTGACATGGATTTGAGACCAACCTTGGCTACAGTGCAAGATCTTGCATTAATAAAAAGAAGAGGGGAAAAAAGCAAAACAAAACAAAGAGAAGTTGTGCAATCAAATGCTAACGAGTGACATCCCTTCAGGCACATCTCTGAAGGCAAACTCTGAGGCAGGGCCTGGAGTAACTTCAGGTAACTAGGTAATTTGGTTAGGTCCAGTTTCAGGTTGAAACTAGCTCATGCATCTGCAGGGACTTATTCAGAGCAGGTTGGATGGACAGAATGAGAGCAAGTGGCCAGCAAAGCTCTACATGCATCTCTCACACAATACAGATGACAGTGAAGGGGGCGGGGGTACCTTCTTATGGGGCCACATTTCCATATGCGACTTGGTGAACTAATTCCAATACCTTGCTTTCCAAATTTGGATGCAAAGTCTGAAGCTTTTCCTTCACTGGAGAAAAACAAAAAACAAAAACTCTCTCAAGCTACGTAAGTACACTAACATAGTTTGCTCTTTCTTCTCTCAATTCTCTGTATCTGTCAAATAAATGTTCCTGAGATGAGAAGAAAGGATTGGCTGTTACCAGGGTCACTATTAATGTTATTTTAGTCGGTGTTGTCTTCTCAGTTTGCTGGGAGAACACAGACAGTGATTGTTAGAGCATAACTTAGGAAGAAGGCAGATAGGAGCTGAACTGAAGCATTCTTGCTCCTCTTGTGATATTGAACAAATTGTGTCATTGACTTCTCCTTTGTCTTATAACTTATAAGAACTTCCTTTTGAATTCATGTTCTGTCAGCTATCTCTGAGAGGAGAATTTATGTGCAAGTGATTTATTGAAAAGCTGTTCCCAGAAAAGAGTGGTGCAGTGGTTTGAATAAGAATAGCCCCCATAGGCTCATTTATGAATGAATGGTCCCTACTTGGAACTGTTTTGGGAAGGATTAGGAGGCATGGCCTTGTTGGAGGAAGCATGTCATTGGGGATGGGCTTTAATTTTCAAAAGTCCATGCCAGGCTCAGCAGCTAGTGCTTTCTCTCTCTGTCTCTCTCTCTCTGTCTCTCTCTCTCTGTCTCTCTCTCTCTCTCTCTCTCTCTCTCTCTCTCTCTCTCTCTCTCTCTCTCTCTAACTTTCAGAACAGGATCTGTTGTTCCCACAACATGCCTCCATGCCTGCAACCTTGCCATGCTCCTTGCCATGATAGTCATGAACCCACCCATTGAAAGTAATCCCCCAATTAAATACTTTCTTTCATAGGCTGCTTTGGTCATGGTGACTCTTCACATCAATAGAAAAGTAGCCAAGACAAATTCAAAAGCACTTAGGAGAGCTGGAAGAACAAGAAGCCAGATAAGGCAGGAAAAATGTTTGGGTAGAGTCCGTCAGTCTGGTCCCAAGCCAAACTCAAAAGTGAAAATCATACAAGATAAATGAGCTGAGCTTTCTATTCCAATGCTAACCAGTTATAACTAAGATGGACTTCCTTTTTCTTCAAGGAGGGACAATACATATCACAGCAGTCTATTTGAACTCTAAGTTTTCTGATTATAAAATGACAACATACATAGTTTTCTTCAATCATAATGCAACACATGTAAGGCTGTTTGTAAAATCATTGTTAAGTCTTGGTCACAGAACTGAGTGGAGTTCTAAAGTTCACACATCTAGCCAGAGAAAAGCTTTAAATGATCAAGTAAGACTGAGAAGAGTCCAGTTTCATTCTTTCATTTCAGACTCCAGGATTATAGGAACTTCAAAAGCAGGCTTACATGGTAGGTGATCACATGTGTCTTCTGGGTGGTTCTGTTTCTAAAGTGGATTAAAATTAAGTAAAGGCTTAGACGTGAACATTATTCTGTGAGTTTTCTGGAGTTGTTTTGAAAAATAAATATAGGTGTAGAGGATTAACAATTCAAGCTATCACCACTTCTTGTTGTTTTCATATTTGTAAGTAAAGTTATACCAGCAACACAATCCTTCACACTAACAAGATAGTGTTGTATTTTTGTTTAAAGAGACATAGAATGTGAACAATCTCACATTCTTTTCTAAGAATATATTCAGTACACCCCACATTCAACAATACACCCTACCATTTAGTTAGACTCTTTGCTACCTTGCTAAACATCTTGCATGTGTGTATGTGGTGTGTGTGTGTGTGTGTGTGTGTGTGTGTGTGTGTGTGTGTGTGCAGGTGTACATGCATATACACAACTTGACTAGTGTAACTAGCTAGCTAGCTAGCTTCCTGGGGAAGCTCTATCTCTGCCTCCCAGTGCTATGACTATAAACAAGAATTCAAGACCACCTGACCTTTACTTGGGTGATAGGGATTTTAAACTTTCTTCCTTATACTTGCACAGTGTATGCTTTACCCACTTGGACCATGTCCACAGCCCCAACTTTGCTATATAAACACTTTGCTTTTTACAGAGAAGAGCCTTTGCTTTCTAGTGAAGGGAAACACTCAAGCTATTAATTCCATTTTGCGTGCATCCCTAGTATCAGGAGGACTGGGAGTTCCAATCTTACAAGAGCAGCGTTAGCTGGAGACTGACTGGTATACCCCCTCCTCACTTCCTTTGGTATGAGCTGAGATGAAATAAATAACGCCATTTGGGCTCTGGCTGAAGCTGGAAATTTACTTGCAAACCTGTCCTCCTCGTTAGCTTCCCCTCTCTCCCTCTGTTGTTTTCCCCGGTCTTTTGTAAAAATGTTTGTGATGCTGCATAATAAAAATGAACATTTTCTACCTTAGGAAATATGTAATCTTCAGATGGTGGAGCGATGGAAAAGTTGACAGTGTAGAAACAATGCTAACAAAGATTATCCAGTGTATTCACTGTTACACAGACAGTGAGTCGGGGTGTGTGTGTGTGTGTGTGTGTGTGTGTGTGTGTGTGTATGTGTTTATCAAAAATATTTTCATTATAAAACCTGGAAACTTAACCTGCACATCACCTTTGATCCTTTGAACTCGAAAGTGAGAAAGTGTGAAAGATCTTTCAGTGCCTATTCCAAGAGGCATCCATTTCACACTCTGTGCTGGAATGTTCTAGGCAGCTCTGCCTTTGTTTATAGATCATCTCCTAGACAACTATGTGGATGTTTCTGGATTTTACATCATATTCCATAGAGGCAACTTAGAGTGATACTTCTCGTGCAGTTTTATGTTTGTGTTAGGTTTTCTTACGGGCCTTTGATGAATCCCAATGCTTGCTGCCAGTGCTTTCTTTCTCTCCACCCCACAGAGTGGAATTAAAAATTATCACCAGTAACAGAGGCTCATCCTACAGAAATGTAAGATCGCTGAAACCTAACCTGCTAAAGTTCAAAGATGAGATCACCAAGTTGAAAGAAGAGCTTTCTGTGTGGGATAAACTTACTGAGTGTCATGAAGACTGGAGTTTCAACTGTTCTCAACACGTGTTGCCATGGCGGGGGTGGGGGGTGAAACAAAAACAAAGTGGAGAAATGAAGCTAATTCAGTGGAATTTGGTACCAAAATGAAATGAAGATCTTCTCTTTCTCATTTACTCACTTAGTTACTCTGAGACAGTACTCCTGTCACTTTCTGTTTGCACCCCGCTGTGACTCCCACAGTGACATTCAGCACACCACCACCACTCAGCAATTATTCTAAGATTTCTGCTCTGTGTCCTTTTAAGATTTATAAAACATTTTTTGGAAACTAAAAAGAAAACTGTCATATAAAAGAGTCAACAAAATTGTATATCCAAGACCTAAAACTTTTTATTACATTT
Organism: Peromyscus maniculatus bairdii; assembly: GCF_049852395.1. NCBI lineage: Eukaryota > Metazoa > Chordata > Mammalia > Rodentia > Cricetidae > Peromyscus > Peromyscus maniculatus. The sequence goes on along the minus strand of NC_134855.1, from coordinate 116,960,930 downwards.
ATTTGTGTGCTTCTTTGTGCCTCTGGTGTGTGTGTGTGTGTGTGTGTGTGTGTGTGTGTGTGTGTGTGTATGCTCACACATGGGCACACATACCACAATGCACATGTATAGGTCAGAGGAAAGCCACCCTGTGTGTCATGTGTGTCCTTTGATTGAACTCTGATCTTCAGGGCTGGAGACAAGTTCACTAACCTGATAAACTATCTTGCCTGCCCAAGAATTAAAATCTATATACTAAGGACCTAGTGTTGTTTTCTTGCTCTGCCCTTCCTCCCATGTATTAACTCAAAGAACAGTAAAAAAAAAAAAAAAATGCACTTAGAGGCTAAAGGCGCATTTTGTGGTAGATCGTCACATATCTTGAACCATGTGAAAAATGCCATACAAGATGAAAGCTCCATCTCCCCGAAGAAGTATACAAAATACATGAGATATGTTTTCATTGATTAGCATAGTACCAAACAAGTACATTCTATTATTATCATATGGGTCTAGTGTCTCAATAAGACCTTTAGAAGTAGATTATCGAAAGACAAACATTGAGCATGAAATCCACGTTGAAAAGTGGACTGCTGTGGGCAGGCTTAGAGGCTCAAACAGCATCTCATGCTTGGACTCTGCGTCAACAATAGCATGGCAGAAGGGAATTTACAAGAGCTATCCAGCACTTGGAGGGAAATAAAGAGTTTTGAACGACTGGGTTTTTTTGTTTGTTTGTTTGTTTCATTTTTATTGTGTTAGCTAGTGATTAATGCAGAGACACATTACTGTTCTAAGTGCTGAGAACAAAGTGACTATGAGTGCTCAGCCATTGATGGACCATCCCTATCAATGACCCACACCCTACCCCAAGGCTCAGAGAATATCACAGAAGAAGGGACAGAAATAATGTAGAGCCAGAAGGTGGGAAAGTATATGTGAAATATTGTCCTCTGGACATGACATGATTGTTATATACAGGAACACATAGTAGTAGGCATTACCTACACAAGACCTGAACAAAATCAGACAGTAAAAAATCCTAGTGAAAGACAGAGGGGCTCTTGAGGCTCCAGCTTTAGATTAGGAGCTATTTGCAGATGGCTGCTGGGGGAGGGATAGTCACTTTTTTTTTTTTAAGGAGTGTGGCCACAGGAAAGTTCCCCATATTCAGGCAGTAGATGATCCCATGTTCATATGCATATGAACAGCACTAAGCTGACTGAGAGTATTAATTACATAAATAAGATTATAAAAAGAAATCATGAAATTAGAAGGGAGATAAGATGGCAGTTACTTAAGGGAATTATTTAGGGGTAAATATGATGAAGATACATTATATTATCAAGAGAAGGGATATAAAGAAAAGGACAATAGGGTTGAGGGCTTGTGGCATTTTTCCCCTGCCACTTTAGCATGTCCACTGGTGTCACCCTTGTTCTACTCACATTTGGGCAGTCATGTTGGTGAGACTGTATGGGCATAGCTTCTGGTATTATTGGAAGACACATTCTCACAGCAAACTCCCTGATTCTTTGTCACTTAGAGTCTTTCTGCCCAGTTTTCCTTAAAGTTCCCTGAGTCTTAGGTGATGGAGTCCACTGGAACTGGGCTTTATAACTGAAATTCCATTGGTTCTGATTTTTTTCTGGGGCGGGGGGTGATCTCTGTCTATTGCAAAGGGAAGTTTCCTTGATGAGAAGTAAAGACTACATTTGTGTGTGGGTATAAGGACAGATGTTAATAGGTTGTTGTCAGGCATTATGTGGATAAGCCCTACACAGAGAACTATAGGTAACCGAGGGGAGCTGGGAGCATGAGAAGCATTTTTCTGCAATGAAGAGCACACCAATGGGTTGTCCAGTTCCAAAAGGTCAGCCCTGAAAACATACATACAAGTAACATTATACATGTTAAACATGTTATATTTAGGAATATATATATATATATATATATATATATATATATATATATATATGTTTATACATTATACATGTAATAACAATTAGTGAAAAAAGAGGGTATGCATTTGAAGGAGAATGCAGAAGAGTATATAAAAGGGTTTGGAGAGAAGAGAAGGACGGAAGAATTGTAGTGATTCTATTATATGTATATACATAGTCTCAAACAAGCTTCTCTAGCTATTTCAGCTTGCTTTTTGTTGTTTTGTATATCCCAAGCTGGCCTTGAACTCACTGTGTCAGGCCAGGTTGACCTCAAATTCATAGCAATCCTGCTGCCTCTGTCTCCTAAGGCTTGGATTCCAGGCGTGAGCCAGCATGCTGGGCTTAGCTGTTGTATCACACGTGCTTGAAATATCTCTCAAAGGAGGGAACATTGTCTCTCATACACAGGCAATTTGTTCAGCTGCATCAAAATTCTTGACTCTCAGCCAACAAGGGCCTTAAACCTGATCCCAGGGCTGAGGCTCCTTTCCCCTCCCAAGTCCTCTTAATTGTCACTATCTTTTTCTGCCCTGACCTTACTTCCTCGTTGGGAAGAAAGCAGCTCTCTATGCTCATGGTATAAGTCTGCAGGCTTCAGCCCAGGTTTGGGAGAGACAGATGTCAGCATGTCTTCCTTCTGCTCCAACACACCTCATCTCTTTAATACCTACAGCATGATTTATTCAGTGCCTGAACGTAATATTTATTTTAACTTGCTTGAAGCATTGAGAATCTCCTTAATCTATGAATATTTAAGAAAACTTGGCATTTTATACCCTGAAACAAAATATAACTAATTAGTCTCCATATAAGCTAATTTTGTTCTGTTACATTTTCAGGGTTTTTTTTGGGGGGGGGGGGAGAATTTTTCACATGAGTACTATATTTAGATTATTTCCAACGCTTTCTCTGACTTCCAACTCTTCCCCTCTTTCCATGCCTCTCAACCCTCTCAAATTCATGACCTCTTTGTGTGTCTTCATGTGTGTGTGCACATACAAGCATGTACGTGTGCATGCGTGTGGGCATGAGAGTGCATGTCTGTGTGTACGTAACATTTGTATAAATATAGCCTGCTGAATCTCTTAGGTGTTGCTAGGATATGCATGTGTTCAGGAATTGGATAACCTATCAGGTACTTGTTCCTAGAAAAGACTGTTTTTCCCTCTCTCGGCAACCATTAATTGCTGCATTAAGAACCTATAACACTTCATCAAGAAGCAGGCCCTTGTGACATTTCACCCATCCATGTTGGCATGTCAACTGGTGTTTCAAGTGACTATTCTAAACACTTATCTTTATACCCACAGAGAAGTGCTGCTCATACCCCTCATCAAAGAAGCTTTTTTTTTTCCATCAATGAGAAACCACTATAGAAATCCACAATTGGTCAAAATTCAGAGAGCAGCCAACTTGTGGTTCCCAGTTCTAACTGCTACATCTACAAACAACCCCTACACCTCAGGCTCAGGGATCATTATAGAAGAGGGAGCAGAAAGATGAGGATAGCCAGAGGACAAAAACCTCTGCTGTGAGATAGCATCTTCTCTATATGACAAGCTAATTTTATGTGATTTCTAAAAGCATCCCCCCCCCAAAAAAAAAATAAAAAATAAAAAAACTTTACAGGAAAAAAAATGTCTTAACACGCTGCCTTTTCTCAAATGGGTCCTCCATGCATTTCAAAAGCATCAATTTACTTATTCCTTACATATTTTTATTAAATGTGTAGGTAGAAATAATCAACTGTCATTTCAAAAATGAAGCAACCACGTCACCATCTGCTTCTGTCCCCTTTGGCATTATCCCTGTGGTGCACATTGACCTGATATCCAACTGTCAGCATTTGCTTCTCTGCCTACAGCCTTCCCTTGCTATAGACTTTTCATTCCTCGTGAACAGCAAGCTACATGAGCTTTCAAGTCACCAGTTCCCTAGCAGCAATGGTCCACCAAGCAGTCAGGATTTTGTGTCCCTGTTATTTCGCCTTTATGCAGAATAACCCTGAAGGCCATGTTTGGTATCCAATGTCCAGACTTATCTACAAGGAATGAATTCCATGTCCCCATAGTCACCCTAATCTTGGGAGTACAGCCTGTGTCACCTGCCTCCTCTTAATGATTTCTGTGATGACCTCCTAGGTAAGGCATACATTCTCAAATCCTTGCTGCTGTTCTGTTTCTATGAGAGGAAGGCTAAGACAGCCATTCCTTAACTAAATCACATCTATTCTTCAAAATTGGAACTCAGCACTTTCATAGAACTCTGATTTTTTTTTCTGTACTTAAAATCCTAAGGCTTACAAATCAGAAAAGACTATAGAGAATTTTAATTCTAATATCTTATTCTTTAGAAGAGTAAACCAGATGCGAGGCAGAGAGTTTGCAGATGTTAACTGGCCTGTTAGTGTTAAATCACAGCATTCTGTTTTGTTCACCCTTCTCTCTGGGATAACTCATACCTCATTGAAAATGAGGTCAAGAAAGAATGTACTTCACTAGGTAGATGGGACAAACTTCTAAGCAGCAGAGAAAAAAAATATTCAGAAGAGGAAACAGGAAAGGACTGGAGGAAGAAAATACATATTAGTTAGGTATGAAAAGTGAAAGAAGCCCAGTTAACTACTTTGTCTATAAAGCACAGGCCCTTCCTTTAGGCCCACAAATTACTCAAGGCAGAATAAAAATTGGACATCTCTACCTTCATTTTGTTCTGTGTCTCATTGATGTTTACTGAGGGTCTAGAAATAAGTCATTGCCCTAAACCTGCAGTCACCTTGGGTTTCATACGGAACAAAAGTCTGTAGGACAGCTCACCCCCACACGAGGGCAAGTATCCATGACAGCAAGCTCCCTGGAGCAGAATTTTTCTTCTGACCTCCACTGTAGCCTCAAGCAATAAGCGCTTTCTCCAGATTACCTGGCAGGACCAGAGCTGAGGTAATGGTAACAATGAGGAAATCTAGAACAGGGCAATTTAAGAATACCTTTTGCCCTTTGTCCCAATTCTTTCTCTGCCTAAGCTTAAGCTTTTGTCAGAACCCCAAAGTTGGACTTAAAGTTACTGGATGCCTTTATTTGTTCCTCTTCCCAGTGTAGCTGCATTGAATAAACCTCCTTTCTTTGCTTTCCAGCATTACTGCATTGAATAAACCTCCTTTCTCTGCTTTTCAGCATTACTGGTCCCTTTAATTAGCACATTGTGACAGGTGGCCAAGTCCAGTTTATCGGTGCTGCTAAAGCTGAGGCTTTTGCCCACAGCCCCCCAAACTATGGTTACAGAAGGGATAATAGGTGGTCCATTTTATATACCCACTAGAATTACATGGAGAGCTTTTGAAGTCACTAAAATCTGGATTCAGTCCCTACAGAGCTTGATTTAATTAATTTGGTGTGCAGCCTTGGCTTTGGGACTTTAAAGAACTCCAGCTGACTCTAGCATGAAGCCAAGATTGCAAACCACTGGTTTGGTGTTAACACACTATATTATTTTTCCATTATTGAGATAAGAAATTATACTGCCTCTCACAGCCACAAGAGGCTCAAAGAGTATTCTAAAAAATGCAGAAATAGAAGTTAAAAATGCTGGTGTATTTTAGATTTTTATTTTTTTAACTAACTAGAATATATAAAAACAACCAAGATATAACTATACATTAATGCATAGTGCTTGTTGTAGACTGAATAATGGCCTCAAAGATATCCACATCTTAATACTCAGAACCTGCGATGTAAGTTCTCTCATAAGTGAGACTTTATAATTATAGTTAAATTAAGGATCTCTGGATGAAGAAGTTGTAATAGATTTCCAGAGTGGGCCCAGTTTAAACACAATAGTCCTTAAAAGAAGCAGCCAGGAATGTCAGCCAGAAAAAGAGGTGGTATGAGCTAGCAGAGAAGTGTGATTTGCATGGCTGGAAGAAGCCTCCATAGAAACACATTGAAGAAGCCTCTGGAAGGTTGAAGACAATGTATTCCTTTGCCCCTAGGGACCTAAAAGGGATGCTTATGCTGCAAACGCTTTGATTTAATCCTCTCTGACCTCAGGAACTGTAACATAAGATATTTTCGAAGTTTTAAGCCACTAGATTTTAGGATAAATTGTATCCATGGTAATTGGAAAGTAAGGAAATATAGGGGTTATTAACCAGTTACCACCAGTTACTAAGATAGACCTTCAAAATAATTTAACAAACATCCTCCATTAATTCTATATTCTACTCCCATCCTTGTGGTTAAGTTAATCTAATGATTAGAATGAAGTATCAAAATTAGAACCCTTTGAACTTAGGTAGCCCAGGTAAAATGACCTTCTGTGGTCCCCATTGGTGATCTCTAATTCCAATGATACATCATCAAATTGTAGTTGATATAGCATAGGACACATACCGTACTTCTACATAATTATTTGTTCATTCATTTATCTCTTTATCCACTTCTGCCTCTATTTAATTAATCCTCTTTGGCCTCAGCAAGTGCACTAAGAAGAATAGCCTAGTATACTAAGGTTGTTAGTTAAAACATGCAGGATCCAATTGAATGTGAATATCAGAAAATAGTGAATAATTTTTAGTATAAGTGAGTCCCAAATACTGTATTGTATTTGTTTAAAAGTATTTAGATGTAGGAGTCACTGAGGCCATTGTATTCATACATAAGCATGAAGGGAACCTACAATGTGAAGCACACAGGGTTGGTCCTTCAAGAGATAGAACACAAACCCTGTTATTCACCCGCAAGGCTGGAGTGGACATATTTTCTAGCCTGGTCACCTTTGTGCCGTCTGTGTGGCTAGAGACTTTCCAGCACGGGATCCTTTCCCAGACCCTTATCATAAATTTGTTTTTCTCAGTTAATCATAAACTTGTTCATTTCCAATCTATCTATAGAACCCAAGGTTGGTAAAAGCACAGGGACAAATAGCCAAATGAACAGAAACACATGAACTATGAACCAATAGCTGAGGAGCCCCCAACTACATCAGGCCCTCTGGATAAGTGAGACAGCTGATTAGCTTGATCTGTTTGGGAGGCATCCAGGCAGTGGGACTGGGTCCTGTGCTCAGTGCATGAGCTGGCTGTTTGGAACCTGGGGCTCAATGACACTTGGCTCAGCCTGGGAGGAGGGAACTGGACCTGCCTCGATTGATTCTACCAGGTTGAACTCAATCCTCAGGGGAGTCTTTGCCCTGGAGGAGATGGGAATGGGCAGTGGGCTGGGGGGAAGTCAGGGGGGCGGGAAGGGGGAGAAAAAGGGAATCCGTGACTGGTATGTAAAATTAAATGTAATAAATAAATAAATCTTTAAAAAAAGAACATTTCTTTTTGGACTCTACAAAGAGTTTCAATGTAGTCTGATATACACATCTGATAGGTATTTAGCTTACTTTGTTCCTCAAGGAGATTTATTTATGCTTTGTTGTGCACCCAGGACTGAGCTAGTCATCACCAAAATAGTTTTCACCGAATTGTGTTCTGCTTAAATATGCCTAAAACCTCTCAGAGTCATACTCTGGAAGTTTGAATCTACACTGACTCCTGAGTTGTGTTGAGCCAAACTGCCTCCTTGCCTCCCATGTCTAGTCACTTCTTGGGAATAAAGGATACAGAAACCCTTGCATTTAGTAAATTAAATATTTAGTAACTTAAATGAAACAAAAATTTAGTAAATTTAATTTAGTAAATTAACCGCAAATTTAGCTACCATGTTCTGCTTCTACTTGCTTAATTTTCTCACCCTATTAATGTCCTCACCCTACTCCAACTGATATGACTTGGCTCCTGGAACACTGTCTAGGGGTGGTGAGGGAATGATAAAGAACAAACACACAGACATGTGCAGAGAAAAGCTGGGGACAGGTGAGAGTGTGCATTCTGATGGAGAGCACTTACTATCACCAACAACCTAGAACTTCAACATGTTCATTAGGAACAGAACAGTAGTTAGGAGTAATAGTTTTCATAGAAGGTCTCTGTAAGAGTGTCAACTCAGGCTGTAAGCATCCAGAAGTAAGAAGTTTTTGTAGACACTGCTCAGTCATCTGTAAATACTGGTACTTTGAGAGAGAGAAGAAGGATTTGCCAACTTGGAGCCTGATCCATATGAGGAAAAGCTTTGTCAGCTTTGCATGGGTCAAAAGCCATGGAGTGCTTGCCATGTCATGCCCATGTCAACAATACACATTCACTCAGGACTTCACTCACTCAAGGCTTAGTTCACTCCCTACATCAGCCAATATCCAGAGCACATGTTTATTGTGATTTCTTGTTATAACTTTAAGAACTGAATTTTTACAATTCATGTTATATGTTGCTAAATTCTGTTTGTTGTATTTTTAATTTTTGATTTATCTTTATCATATATATATAATTTTATAAATACAAATGTTTTTTTCTGCATGTATTCACATGCATCATATGCGTGCCTGGTGCCCATGGAAATCAGAAAAGTGCATCTTTTTTATTTTATTTTTTATTTTTACTTTATTTTATTTTACAATACTATTCAGTTCTACATAACAGCCACAGATTCCCTTGTTCTCCCTCTTCCTGCCCCCCTTCCCTTCCCCCCAGCCCAGCCCCCTTTCCCACCTCCTCCAGATCAAGGCCACCCCCGAGGACTGAGATCGACCTGATAGATTCAGTCCAGGCAGGTCCAGTCCCTTCCTCCCAGATTGAGCCAAGCGTCCCTGTATAAGTCCCAGGTTTCAAACAGCTATCTCATGCAGCAAGCCCAGGACCTGGTACCACTGCCTAGATGCCTCCCAAACAGATCAAGCCAATCAACTCTCTCACCTATTCAGAGGGCCTGATCCAGTTGGGGGCCCCTCAGCCTTTGGTTCATAGTTCATGTGTTTCCATTCGTTTGGCTATTTGTCCCTGTGCTTTATCCAACCTTGGTTTCAACAATTCTCGTTCATATAAACCCTCCTCTTTCTCGCTAATTAGACTCCCAGCGCTCTACCCGGGGCCTAGCCGTAGATGTCTGTATCCAGATTCCTCAGTCCTTGGATGGGGTTTCTGGCACAACTATTAGGGTGTTTGGCCATCCCATCACCAGAGTAGGTCAGTCCCGGCTGTCTCTCGGCCATTGCCAGCAGTCTTTTGTGGGGGTATCTTTGTGGATTTCTGTGGGCCTCTTTAGCACTTTGTTTTTTCCTTTTCTCATGTGGTCTTCATTTACCATGGTCTCCTGTTCCTTGTTCTCCATCTCTGTTCTTGGTCCAGCTGGGATCTCCCGCTCTCTTTCCCTCGACCCTCGCCATTCATTGCTCCCACTCATGTCCAGGCTGTTCATGTAGATCTCATCCATTTCTCCATCATTGGGTGATCCCCGTGTCTTTCTTGGGGTCCTGTTTTCCAGGTAGCCTCACTGGTGATGTGAGTAGCAGTCCAGTCATCCTTGTTCCACATCTAGTATCCTCCTATGAGTGAGTACATACCATATTTGTCTTTCTGAGTCTGGGTTACCTCACTCAGGATGATTTTTTCTAGATCCATCCATTTGCCTGCAAACCTCATGATATCATTGTTTTTCTCTGCTGAGTAGTATTCCATTGTGTATATGTGTCACAATTTATTTATCCACTCTTCAGTTGAAGGGCATCTAAGTTGTTTCCAGGTTTTGGCTATTATAAACAATGCTGATATAAACATAGCTGAGCAAGTGCTCTTGTGGTATGATTGAGCATTTCTTGGGCATATGCCCAAGAGTGGTATAGCTGGATCTTGGGGGAGATTGATTCCCAATTTTCTAAGAAAGCGCCATATTGATTTCCAAAGTGGTTGTACAAGCTTGCATTCCCACCAGCAGTGGAGGAGAGTTCCCCGAGTTCCACATCCTCTCCAGCATAAAGTGTCCTCAGTGTTTTTGATCTTAGCCATTCTGACAGGCGTAAGGTGGCATCGCAGAGTTGTTTTGATTTGCATTTCCCTGATGATTAGGGATGTTGAGCAATTCCTTAAATGTCTTTCAGCCATTTGAGTTTCCTCTGTTGAGAATTCTCTGTTTAGTTCTATAGCCCATTTCTTAATTGGACTGTTGGTCATTTTGATGTCTAATTTCTTGAGTTCCTTATATATTCTGGATATCAGTCCTCTGTCAGATGTGGGGTTGCCGAAGACCTTTTTCCATTCTGTAGGCTGTCCCTTTGCCTTGGTGACTGTTTCCTTTGCTCTACAAAAGCTTCTCAGTTTCAAGAGGTCCCATTGATTGATTGTTTCTCTCAGTGCCTGTGCTACTGGTGTTATATTTAGGAAGTGATCTCCTATGCCAATGCATTCAAGACTACTTCCTACTTTCTCTTCTAGCAGGTTCAGAGTAGCTGGATTTATGTTGAGGTCCTTGATCCACTTGGACTTAAGTTTTGTGCATGGTGACAGATATGGATCTATTTGCAGCCTTCTACATGTTGATATCCAGTTATGCCAGCACCATTTGTTGAAGATGCTTTCTTTTTTCCATTGTACACTTTTGGCTTCTTTGTCAAAAATTATATGTTCATAGGTGTGTGGGCTAATGTCAGGGTCTTGAATTCGATTCCATTGGTCCACATGTCGGTTTTTATGCCAATACCAAGCTGTTTTTATTACTGTAGCTCTATAGTAGAGCTTGAAGTCAGGGATTGTGATGCCTCCAGAGGTTGTTTTATTGTACAGGATTCTTTTGGCTATCCTGGGTTTTTTGTTTTTCCATATGAAGTTGAGTATTATTCTTTCCAGGTCTGTGAAGAATTGTGTTGGTATTTTGATGGGGATTGCATTGAATCTGTAGATCGCTTTTGGTAAAATTGCCATTTTTACTATGTTGGTCCTGCCTATCCATAAGCATGGGAGATCTTTCCATTTTCTGACATCTCCTTCAATTTCTTTAGAAAAGTGCATCTTATTTCATGGAACTGGAGTTATGAATGGTTGTGAGCTGCTATGTGGGTGTCAGGAACGTAATTCTAGTCCTCTCCAAGAGCAGCAAGTACTCTTAACTGCTGAGCCATCTCTCCAGCCCCAATATTTTTAATACATGGATATTTTTTCTTACCTATTTGTCTGGCACTAATACTTGACCCATTTAGTAATTTGGGTAGTGTGTCCCATTCTTGTTCATTTTTTTAAGAAATCCATGAGTATTTTTTTTAATAGTTGGTCCTCTAATTTGATTTTTTTCGTCAGAGAAGCCATCTCATTTGGGCTTGTTTTTACAGAAAGAGTTCTTGATTCCTAACTCTGTTTAGTATATAGCAGATCAGATCTTCTATTTATTCTCCACTCATTCTTACCTTATAAATTCTAGTTGTAAATTTAATAGCAAGTAATTGTTTATTTGTTTCATTATAATCCCTTAAAATTATTTTTGTAAGGTAGCAGTAATATCAACTGCTTCATTAACAAGTTTAATAATTTCAGTATTCTGACCTTGTCTCTTGGTTAGTCTGTGTACAGGTATGTCAATACTATTGATCTTTTCAAAGAGCTGACATTCCATACATTTGATTTTCTCTTACTGTTCTTCTATTCTCTATTACTAGTATGCTCTCTCATGTTTTTCTTCATTTTGCTTACTTCAGACATTATTTTTGCTCCCCCTCCACTTTCTCTTTTTCTAAGAATTGGAAACCTTTGGTCTTTTCTAATTAAGTATGTTGACAGCATCAAGTTTTCTCTAAGCAACTGTTTTATCTTACAACTTCTGTGTATATGCTAGTCCTCATTCATTTCAAAGCATTATAATTTTTTGAGATACATTCACTGACCCTGTGGTATTTAGGAGTCATTGCAGCATAGTCAGAAAACATAGCCTACATGATTCTTTCAAAAGCCATATCAGGCACCTAATTACCACCCATTGAAGAAATTGTCCACTATTCAGAAAAACGTCTAATCTGACACTCTTGGGTATCATCTTTCTGAGATGTTTGTTAACTCTCATTGATATTTAGTATTATTTGTAGCTGGTGCATCCTCACTGTTTTTCTGTGCAATTTTGTTATTCATTATCAAAAGCAGAGCACTAAGGTCTGCTGTAGCAGGAATCTTAAAAGTTCTTATTAATAAAATCAAACCCGAGGCGAGTTATTGGGGTCCATGCTGGTAGATCAGAGAGACAGAACAAGCCACAGCTATCTCACCTTGCCAATTCCTCAGCTGGTCCTGTTTCCTCAGACTGGAAGCTTCTGTGTCCTCATCCCAATGGCTCTCAGCTGAACTGCTGCTTAAAAGCCTGAATGCTTATCCAGCCAAATGCTTAACCAGCCAAAAGCCTCTAGTTTCTGGTCCTCATGCCTTATATATCTTTCTACTTTCTACCACCACTCCCTGGGATTAAAGGCTGGCTTTCTGGGATTAAAGGTGTGTGTCACCATGCTTGGCTATTTCCAATGTGGCCTTGAACTCACAGAGATCCAGAGAGATTTCTATCTCTGGAATGCTAGGATTAAAGGCGTGTGCTATCACTGACTAACTAGTGGCTTGTCTGTTCTCTGACCCCAGGTAAGTTTATTAAGGTACACAATATTTTGGGGAACACAATACCACCACAGTCTGCTACCATTCCCACTGAACTGTCTGCTTCCTCCTTCCTTGATCCCACTTTGTGCCTCATAGATGTTGGAGGTCTGCCTTTAAATCAATGTGTTCAGTTATTATACTGTCTTCCTCTGTTAATCATTTTAACATCATCAAATATCACTTTCTGTGTCTAGTAGCAGTTTTCTTTTCCCTAGAATACTGTCTTAGTTTTGTTTTTTCTTTACCACCACAACATACTGAGGAAAGCAATTTAATAGCGAAAGGTTTTATCTTTGATTGCAATTCCAGGAGGATACAGTCCATCATAACAGGAAAGACATGGCAGAAGACAGGAAGTGCATAGTGGTAGAAACAGGAAGTGATTGGTCATGTTGTCTTTGTACACAGGAATGACCATGAACAGGAAGTGTGGCCAGACTATAAAGCCTCAAGATCTACCCCCAGTGACTCAGTTCCTCTAGTAATAATGCTCCACTTCCTAAAGGTTCTGTAACTGTCCCAAATAGCAATCCCCAACAGCACCACCCACTGTGTTCTAAGTGTTCAATTGTTGAATCTATGGGAAACATTTCAAGTACAAACCACAAATATTGTATGTTTAATTTTAGTGTATCAATTAAAATTCTTCAGAGAATTAGAATTGATAATGTGTGTGTATGTATGCACGTCTGTATGTGATTTATTATGGAAATCAGCCAAGTAAAGATGATGGAAGCTGAAAAATCCCACAATACAATGGAAGACCAAAAAGGCTGGTATATTAAGTCTGAGTCTGAAGGCCTAATAATCTTGAGTTTGGATGATGAGGATAAAAAAGATAAGGGTGAGAGCCTCAATGTATTTCATGATGCCTACCTACACCAATGATGCACATTCCTTTAAAAGCCTGTATTAACAGAGATCCAAATACTGAACAATTCTAGAAAGGCTCCACAAGCATATCCAGAAATAACATGTAGTCCACTACATGGATATCCCTTAAGTGAGATGTTCACTCATAAAATCAATACCATAGTTAATATAGTAAAGGGAATCAAGACATTTTTGGTTACTGTCTCCATGATATATTTTACACACACACACACACACACACACACACACACACACACACACACACACACACATTCATTTTGAACTTCTTTTTTGGATGACATATAGCTAAATCATAATTTTTAAAAAGTCATTTTGTCTTTAATTTGAATATGTATCCAATTACATTTGTAATTACTCACAGGTAATGTTGATACCCATCAATCTGTGACTGGTTTTCTCTATGCTGCATTTTTGTTTCATTTAGTCATCGATTAATGAGTTTTGTATTGAATAAGTTTTTCTAGTCTCTTAATTTTAATTCTGTTTTATTTACCATTTTTTAGGTTATTTGAACAGTGGTTGTTCTAGAGATCACAATTAACATCTTAATGTATAGCAATTAGTTGTATTAGCATACATTTAAGTTTTATAATACACCAAAACTTCATTTCAATGCTACTAAATTTCTCTAAAGTTCTTTTTTTAGTGTGTGTGTGTGTGTTTGTGTGTGTGTGTGTGTGTGCTGTTATTGCCATAGAAACAACATCATACAGCTCGGTTCATCAGTGCAGATGTATAATTATTGGTTTATGCAAATACTTTTAAAATTACACATGAGAAAAACATTTGAAAGCAAAACACATTTACATCATCTTTTATATATACCAATATAGTTCATTTTACAAATACCCTTTACTTTTCTTCCTTAATATTCATCTGTAGTGTTCTTATGATTTGAACCTGAAATGTACTCCACAATCTCATATTTTTAATAATTGTTTTCAAGCTGAGAGTTCTATTTTAGGAGACTGTGAGACCTTTAAAAGGTTGTGCCTACTGGGTCCTAGTGGACCCAGGCTTTTGAAGGTTATACCTAGCACTTGGTTCCTTCACACCACCTGTTCCAGCTCTGCTGTCATAAAAGAAACTTCTGATGCCATGGATGAGCCACTCCATCATGCTTTCCCTCACACGATGGATTATATCCCCTGATAACCATGAGGATTCTCTTAAGTTGTTCTGTCCGATATGGTTAGCACAGCAACACATGAGTAGCCCATGCCATGTCATTTCACTGCAGCCTGCAAGTCTTTACCCTGCCCTTCTCTGACTAGTTCATGCAAGGCTGCTGAATTTAACCATGATTATAGGCTGAATGCTTCCCGGGCTATCACAAAGCAGAAGACAGGGTGGTAGAATAGCACCAGATACAGTGTTCCTAGGTAGGTGACTGCTTTACTGAGACCCATCCTCTGATGTTGATTAAATGTTTTTCATATAACTGTATGACTTTAATTGCCAGAATTATGAAAATGTTGATACCATCTTTGACAGATTTCATATAGCTTCACAGAGGTAAGAATTTTCACATGTCCTTGCTCTGCCATTTTTGTTAACATCTACCTACTATAAAATTTTGAAGTATTATAAACATAGAAAAAGGGATAAATTTGCCGGGCGGTGGTGGCGCACGCCTTTAATCCCAGCACTCAGGAGGCAGAGGCAGGCGGATCTCTGTGAGTTCGAGGCCAGCCTGGTCTCCAAAGCGAGTTCCAGGAAAGGCGCAAAGCTACAGAGAAACCCTGTCTCGAAAAACCAAAAAAAAAAAAAAAAAAAAAAAAAAAAAAAAAAAAAGAAAAAGGGATAAATTAGAAAGATTTAAAACATTTTTATCTGCTGCTCAGCATTCTCACTTAATGAAAAAATATGCTATGTGTGTCATAGTCTACCTTTATGATCATTCTGCAATCAATTTTATTATAAGAAATAAGTTGCTCCAAACATGGTTGTAGAATATTCTTGTGATATAGGAAAGTAATTCAAGTGTTTCATGCTCAAAACAGAGATTAGAACTTGATGAGGTCTTTCAGAGGCTAACAATAAAGATGCTGGTTTTGAAGAGTTAGCCTCTGGTAAGGAAAGCAACCTAGAGTAATCATATTATTTTTGGTATTAATTAGAGTATTCAGGGCCTTAATATTGTTATTTTTGTAGTATTGTAAATTGAAAACTCTTTCTGAAAACCTGATACAGGTACATATTGGGTTTTTGTCTGATCTGATCCAAAAAATTAATTGAGCAAAACCCACTTGTCCTATTTCAGGTCCTACATCCCATCTATCAGTGTCCTTGGAATTAGAGTTTATCTTTACAAACCAGGAGTCGATTTTGATGCAAGCTGCAGTCATGAAGGACCTCAATGCTAAAATTCCATTTTCATCTTCCAATTATATTATCTGCACAGTCACAGAAAACAAACAAACAAACATTATAACATGAAAGTCCTCATTACATGGAGCCTATGAACTTCAAACTATGCAAATGGAAATTAGTATCATTCACTGGAGAGGAGAATTCTTCAGATATGTAGACTCCCAAATCCAAATACAAATTTAAGCAAAATCCCAGGTGATTCACTGGCAGATTGAAAACTGGGAAGCCTTGGCATAGATAATCTAGCCATGGCTTACTGAAATTTGATTGTATACACTCCATTAAACAGGGCTTTGGGGACCATCAGAGGTTGTTTTTGATATTTCTTGCTGCTCTGTTCTATTCATTTGCAAAGGCAACAGGGCAGCTAAAATATTCTAGCCTCAGTGTAGCCTCCTATAAATTATTAACTGAGCTATATTAAACATTATTGTACATAATATTTCAGTGTAATTTCTATGGCAAGAAACAGAGAAAGGGCTTGTGTTTATCCTCATTCAGGAAACTGTATTTATGCTGTCTAGAGAGTTTTACAGCTACTTAATTTAGGTAGTGAACAATGTCTATACTTTCTTTGGCTCTTTCTGTTTAATATGTAAAGATGTAAATAAATATAATGAGCAATGGGTATTGTGTTGTTGCATAGAAGAAAAGTTTCTGCAATTTCTTAAACATGAATCACCATGTTGTATGGCAAATACAATAGTATGTTGCCCAAATATCTTGAAAGGTACAGAAACATGAATTAGATCAACAAATATCAGGCGCTGTCTGAAATCTATAAGCAGAACTTGATAAAGGGATTTATACTCATGTAAGAAACTTAAAATAGGCTTTCAACAACTAGAATTGAGAAAAATAGGGCTGGCAGTAAAAGCTGAGAAATGTGGGAAGAGATGATGTGGTATTGACTGAAGTCCAGCTTCACATTGATTCCACAGGCATAGTATAGAATGAAGCTCACCATAGAGCTCCAGTTGAGTCAAGGGGACCAAGAAATGGTGTTCCTGTGCCATCAGACATTATCTGCTTCTAGAAAGTAGACACAACCTAAGCTTCCTTAGCTGAGGTCAGTTCTCTAGAGCAGAGGGCTCAGTAATAGTGAGCACAATAGCTGAAGGTATGTCCCAGTCAGAACAAAGAGAAATGTGTGTGGTATCAAGAGATCTACCATGGGATCAGTCAGGGATATACAATGCCTCCATAGTACTATTCATGAGTAGAGATCTCAGTATGACTGGTTGGCCTCAAAGTAGACAAAACAAGCAAAAGAAGGACATACATTTATGAAGGGCATTTTCTCCACTCATTTTTATTATTTAAGCTATATAATTTTGGTCCATATGATATGCATAGCTTAATTCTGGACTTAACTCTGTTTTTCTAAGAATTTCAATATACAGTATCCTACTTTAAGTCTTCTGAAACTCTTGCTCTGAAACACAGTTTAGTGCAGGCAGTGATCTGGGACATGATCACAAGAAGCACAAAAGAGTAGACAAAGGAAGTGAGACAGGGATGGAGGAAGATGTTTACATGAAATAGGTTGTAAATTGTTTGTAATAAGTCCCAGGTTACTTACCCAAACCAAATAAGTTTGGGTAAATGGAACTCAATCACAATGTTGACTTTGAAGAACATACCCAGATTTTGCTGCCAGTTTTTGTCCCTTGATGTATGGGGATTACCTATGGAGGCCTTAACTATACAGCAAATACTGAAGACCCTTACTGTGAGCTGAGTACAGAATGGCTCAGAGAAATGAGATGCAAGGTTATATGTAATTGGAGATTTCTCCAGTCCTGATGGGACCCACAGCCACTCAGACCCAAGTAAACACACAGAGACTTATATTACTTATAAACTGTATGGTCATGCATGGCAGGCTTCTTGCTATCTATAATCAATATATCTTTAATTAACCCATTTTTGTTAATCTATAAGTTGCCATGTGGCTTGTGGCTTACAGGTACTTTTACATCTCACTTCTCTGTGTCTGGCTAGCGACTTCTACTTCCCAGAATTCTCTTCTCTGCTTGTCCCACCTATACTATACTTCCTGCCTGGCTACTGACCAATCAGCATTTTATTTGTCAACCAAATCAGAGCAACACATTCACAGCATACAGAGCTGTATCCACAGCAGTTATAATACTTAAAGATGGTTTCACCCAAAAAATAAGATTCAAACATAGAGCATGAATTGTTGCTCTGGTTGAGAGAGATGAAATATTGAAAAATGTGCTATTATTTCAAATAGGAAAAAGAGTAATACATTTATCTAATTATTCTTTATCAATTAAAAACTCAGGAGTCAGATACGGGAGTAAAGACCTGAATGATCAGAGAAGTGGAAGAGAAGTAATCAGTGACCTCCTATCTGTTCTGTTCCTCCACCCAAAAGGGCCAAGACCATCACTAAGCCCAGCCCTACTACTTCCTGTTGCTCTATTTGATGCAGTCCTCCAAAACCTCTATGGCTAATTTTGGTCAGCTAAGTTTGGTTAGCTCCACCCTCTGATTCAAAGCAAATTTTATTGTCAGTTTCAGGATCATCAGAATACAATCAAAATATTATACAACAGAAAAGAGTTTGAAATCAGTACTGCATGGAAAGGAGTATTATGAAAATTAACATAAGTGGAGTGTTCAAGAAAAGGAAAGCCAGACCTGGTGGTACACTTCAGAAATCCTAAAGGCTGAGGCAAAAGGACCTGGGATTCAAGATTAGTTGAAGATACACAGTAAGACCTTGTGTCAAGAAGAAAAAATAAAAGAAAGCAAAGGAAATGCTAAAATCATCATTAAAAGAAAATTTAGCAATATGTACAACCCTGTGTCAATTTGACACACATTCATTATGTACCAATTCTATCTGTGCCATGATAGATACTCAGCATCATGCCAGAGAGCACATTTAGAACTCATCAAAGGGGTCCTTCCACCTGAGCCAGGTGGAACCTATCAAAAAGCCTGTGATGGTTAGTTTTAAACATTACTTCTTTATCACATGTAGCATCACTTGTGAAGAGAGTCTCCACTAAAGGATTATCTAGAATATATATAAATCCCATATGTGGGCCAATGCACCTAGAGACCAGAGTTGTTTCTCAGGTGTTGTCAATCTTGGTTTTGAGACATGTTCTTTTAGTAGCCAACTCAGTGAGTAGGATAGACTGGCTGACAGCGAGCTCCAGAGACCCACTTGTTTCTGTCTCCCTAGTGTTGTCCTTACATGTGTTTACCACCATGCTTGGCTTTTTAAACATGAGTTCTGGTGATCAAACTCATGTTCCCAGGGCTGCAGGTATCAGACTGTGGTATTTCCCCAGCACAATGTTGACTTTCTCTAGCTTTGAGGAAAACAACCTGACTGACTCAAGGCCAAGTTCTGAGAGCCTGGGCAAATTCTGAACCAGTATGGGCATGCCCCAACCTAAAATGAGCTGAGGCCACGGAGCCAAGTCTGTGGCAGCCAAGATTCTATTCCATGTTGGTAAGGCTCACACGTTTTTGAATCCTTATGGCCTTTCCCACTCCTCCTAAAGGAGATTGAGTTTGAGGATGGCTAATCACCTGCACACTGTTCAGACATACCCCCACGCCTCACTTATGGACCAAGAACTTGTCTGATCTGCCGTCTTCTGTCTTTAAACTAGTGTGGTTCAAGCTCAGCCCTCTTATTTAATTTCTCTGCCCATTTGCAAGGCCCATAAAACAACATTCTTTTTCATTTGCTAGAAATTACCCACCACATATCTCTCTTAAGTAAATATCTAGTGGAAAATTTTCACCTCATGAATTTTCATAACACAGCAAATTGAGGCACACCCTCCATTTGTGGAGAAAACCCTCCTCTGGCACTCCTTTGCTTTCCACTAACGAAGTCAGTACTACACAGCATTTATCATTAATGTTGCATAATATTTTTCAGGAAAAAGTAATATTTGTGAGAAAATGTGCTAGTTGATAACAAAATAAATTGTGCCTATGAGAAACCCTTTTCCTCAGACTGCAAAGCAACTACAAAGCTTAATGAATGGCAGCTTGTGCACTCAGTGTCCATGAAGAAAGTCCCATCCTAAGTGTAAATGACAATGAACCTTACAGGCTATTAAACATCACCATGGCCAGTAGAAAGATCTAGTCACAGCCACAGTCTGTACAGGGATGGTTGAACTGTGCACACCTAAAGCATCCAGCGTGGAAAGGATCTACAGCACACACAGTCAATATGGTTAGAGGAAGCAAGCAAAGGCAGCATCAACCAGTGCAATGGTGTAACAAGTGTTTCAAATGCATAGTTACACATTTACCCACCAAATTAGTAGAACCCAGACCCTAGATAATAATTAAAGCATCATTTAAAGGGGAGAAAATCACATTATAGAAAGGAGGGTAATGGTACCACATATTTCCTTATAAAGATGGAAGTACTTAATAACCTTGGAAAATTGTGGAATTTGGCTTTTTGGAATTAGAAAGTGTAAGTGCAAGAAAACAACAGGAAAGGGTTTGTTTTGTGTACTTGTACTCTCCAGTAAGTCACATTGTTCAAAACCCAAAATTGCATGAAAATAGAGACATAGTGGAGTCTTTAAAAGTCAAGCAAGACTTACTCATGCAGGGATGCTCACAAATATTTATTCCAAGTGTGAACTCTGTGAGGGAAACCAGTGGTGGTATCATTTGTAAAAGTCTCATTTCCTGTCATGTAAGAGTCTTGATCTGTGGAGGAGGAAGATTAAAATATAAAAGGAATGAAGAAGGCATACAGTAGAATGAAGGATAAGGGAGGGAGGGAGGGAGGAGCAAGGAGTGAAAAAGAAAGCCTAGGAGAGGAAGAACTGGAGGTGAGTATGATAAAGGTACATGGCATCATGTGTGAAATTACCGAAGGATAAATATAAAATATTCTAAAACGAAAAAGAAAGCAGAGGAAGAAAGGAATGCGGAGAGGGGATGGTTAGGAGAAAGGCAGGCAGGCAGACAAGCAGGCAGCAGTCATGGAGGACAGAGGGAAAGCAGTTGCAGATTACCTCTGGTGAGACTTTGCCCCTCACACATGCCTTGTGCTTTATATCAATGCACTTCCTTTCTTAGCATTCCCACCCAATGCTCCAACTGTGCTGCTCACCTGTCTTAGTTTGCTTGTTTTTGCATGATGAATAGCATGACTAAAAGCAATTTGGGGAGCAAGGGGTTTATGTCAGTTTATGTTTCCTCACCCAACCCACTGTGAACAGAAGTCAGAGCAGGAAGTCAATTCAGAAACCTGGAGTCAGGACCTGAAGCATCACCTGTGGAGGAATGCTACCTACTGGCTTATTCTTCATGACTCACTCAACACATTTCCTTATACAACCCAGGACCACCTATCTGGCCTGTGGCACTACTGCCACAGTGGGCCCAGCCCTCTCACATTGATCATTAATCAAGAAAATGCTCCCACAGACTTTCCTACAGACCAATCACATAGGAGCATTTTTTCAATTTTGGTTTCCTCTTCCCAGATTACCTTAGCTGGTATCAAGTAGACAAGACAAAAAAAAAAAATCTAATCAGCTCTAATTTGTACACAGGCCTTTGACTTCTCCAAGGAACATGAATGAGCATGCTTGAACTCCAAGATTCTGTTTTCAGCTTTTCTGGTCTTCTTAGGATCACACACACAGCTTAGTGCTTCTCCCTAGCTTTCAGAAAATAAGGTGATTTAGTGAGCATCCAACAGTATTATTTTGTACTCAAAGGCTGCATTCACACAGGACCATAAAGGAAAATGATACTAAACCCTAGAGAGTCTCAGCTTCCAAAGGAGATGTTAGAAGATTGCTTCTGACAGAGACCCTCAAGAGGAATGTGAGCTTCCCATAGCATGCATAACCATGAAAAAAGCCCCCAAAGCATCCAGGCATAATTTCTTCTCTTAATAAAAGATTAATTCCCTTGCAAAAGGCTGTGTGGGGACCACTCACTGCCACTTAGCAGTGCTAGCTCCATTTCCCCATGCTGTCACCAACCTGCTCTTGAAATCCTCTAAATGTACAGTCAGGAGGTCATCACTGAGACAGAGGAAACAAATGGAGCCAAGAGGAGGCTGCTCAGACCACTTCCAGCCCTGACACACAGGGGCAAAATCAGCTCTGAATTATGATGTTTATGCATTTCTATTTCTACATAGACAGTCTTAAGGCTTCCTCATTCCCAAGTTCTCTGTGATAATACAGCATGCTCAAAATTGACCTTCCTTTGCAGACTCTTCCTTCTGGCTGGGAGTTCATGCCCTCTCTCAGAGTCTGGCCAACTTTCTGCTGGTGCTGGCAACTGCTGTCACATTTGAACTTTTTCTGATAGATAGGCACAGCTATGGCATATATGTTGAGTTATGTGATTGAATACTCATAAATATATATTATGACAAGTTCAATCAATAATATATGCTGAATATATATAACTAAATTAATATGTAATAAAATGCATATTAGATTATGTTTCAATTATAATACTTATTTCAGTACTTAGACTGGAAAGATTATACAACACTCTTCAAGTAGTAAGAGCTGACCACTGAATTGGAATCCCTTTATTTGTTTTCAAATCTTCTCTGTGGTAACCCCTGTCTTTAGCCCCTGAACAGAAACAGAGCAAGACCTGTGACTTATTATAATTATATGATACAAATTTCCTACCACTTTAAATCACACAGCAATCAAAACGTTCAATCTTTATAACTGCCCAACTTACCACTTCCATTCAAAGATAGAGCCCACTGCAGCTCTGGAGTTCCTCACAGAGGAAAGAGGGACAATTTTGGAGGTAGATCTTCTATTCCAGTTCCTGTGCACTGCTCCTCTAACATTGGGTTTTAAGTCTCTAGGATGGCAGTGTGAGTAACACAGAGAACACTTTCTTCTAGTTGACCAGACACTTGCTAACTACCTCTGGACTTTTTGATGATGAAAGCAATGCTTAATGTGTCAATGCATTATAGGGCAATGTACTGCACTCAAATTACCATGTATTTTAACTGAAAATATAAAGAAGGAAATAAATGCCACCCATATTCCTACATCTCAAATGACAACTATTAGCAATTGGGCATCAACTACCTGGTTTCTACTCATACCTAAGTTCCATGTATGCATTTAAGAGAAGCACTAAATCTACACTCATTAATTACCTTTCTCTGTCATATAATTCTTCAATGTAAAAAATAAAATAAAAGAAACATCTCTTATGATAACAATGTCTTTGTTTTTTCTAAATATGTTCAAAATGTTTTAAAAATACAGACTTTAAGAATTAAAACTTCAGAGAAGAACTCCAGGGTTCATAACAGTACCTACCACACAATTCACTTGTTAACTGAGTGTGCCTATAGTAAATAAAATGAGTTTGTGTACTATGATACAGTTTTCTAGTCTGCAAAATGGAGACAATAATAGAAAATTCAAACAACCAAATTCTATACAAGCTTAATGTTCCTAAAGAGTATCTAGCTCAAGTTGAGTTTTGTTAGCTGGTAGACACAAAGATGAGAATGGTTACAATGTCAGTGACTTAACCACATAGAGATGTATGGTCTTTAAAAGCTTGTGATTTAAGGGGAGGAGTGTGATCTATATAAGAGACAGGGGTAGAAATACTGTCAAAGGCAGAGGTGGTGGAAGATTTCAAGGAAACAGTGGTTTCCAGAGACAACAAGGTTGATACACATATGATGCACAGAATTAAAAGAGATTGTGACAGCATTCATGAGACCTGTACAAAGTCAAACCAGACACAATTTCAGTGCAGGGGAGGAGACAAGCCAAGAAACTATTCACAATTAATATTTTCTGGAAAAGAGAAAATCAGTTTTCTTCAATATCGTGACACTGAGTATACAATCATACTCCATGGCCAGTCCCATGTTCAGAAGTAGTGAACCAATATACAATGTTCCCATTCTGTTGTTGTTGCTGCTGTTGTTACTTTTAAGAGAAAGAAAGCACATGAAGTTGGTAAGGTATAGAGATGAGGGACATTCTGGGAGGAGTTAGGGGAGAGCAAAGCATATGATCCAAGTATATTCTATGGAATTATCAAATAAAACATAGAAACATTTGTACTTTGTATCAAGAAAATAATATAAACTATATAATTAGTGAATGTTTAAGTAATAATACCTTAACCAAGTATGGGAATCAATTTCAAAATATCACAATAAGTTTTTAAAAGTTCAGTTTGGAAGAATGTGAGCCTCTTTGAGTCTGACGGCACTATGTCAAGTGTTATTCTATTCTTTTTACTCAGGTTTTAGGTGGAAACTCTTGCCAGCATGTTGGGTGCCATTTGTAGCTGGAGAGCTTTTCTCTCTGGGTCCCGCTAAGTCCTGCCAGTCCCGGAGCCCACTTATAAAATAAACACACAGACACTTACATTATTTAAACTGCTTGGCCATTAGCTCAGGCCTATCATTGTCTAGCTCTTACTCTTATATTTAGCCAATTTCTATTAATCTATACTTTGCCACGTGGCTCGTGGCTTACTGGTACCTTACATCTTGCTTGTCCTGGTGGCGGCTCCAGGCAGTCTCCCCCTCTGCCTTTCTGTTCCCTCAATTCTCCTTTCTGTTAGTCACGCCTATACTTTCTGTCTGGCTACCAGCCAATCAGTGTTTATTTATACAGAGCGATATCCACAGCAGTAGTATATTCAAATATTGAATGTTTTTCTGGGTTTTTTGCATGATCCCTATAATCCAAATATTGTTAAAGAATAGAGTGTAGATAGTACAATATCCCAAGATTAAAAATCAGACTTCAGCCTCCCATGAGCAAAGTCATACAAGACCATTCCTGCATACCCTTGTTGATGTACCACTGATCACAGGAGACTAGAAGACAGGCTACATCCAGAAAGCTGTCATGACATCTTCCCTTTCAGTTTCCTCTGAGAAAATTCTCCAAACTGATATGTTGGGGCATCTCTCCTAAAATGGTAGGATCTAAAGAAGATGGCCAGATGCTAATGCTAAAGGACTTAGGCAAAGGCATTAAGAAACAGACATGGTAGGAAAATATGAAAATATGAAGGGCTGTCAATCAAGTCAGCCAAGATATCAGTCTGAATGCTTACGCACTGTTGCTCTTTACACTCTTTTCACCCATCCTTCTAAAATGATCTCTGAGTCTCGAGAAGGGTGGTGTAGTGTATATGTTCCATTTAGGGCTAAGTACTCTGCAGTCTCTTATTCTCTGCCTCTTCACCCATTGTGGGTCTCTGTGTTGTTAATAACCATCTACTGTTCCTATGAGGTTTGAGAAATTAATCAATCCTTGGGTATAAAGGACCTTTTAAAGAACCTGTTTCCCAGGCTCTACTAAGACTGATTTCAATCAAGAATGCAGAGTGAGACCAGGCAAAGCTCCCTAGGATATTGCAATGGCAGCCAATGTTGAGAATCCATGATGTGAGCAATAGCTAAAGGGTCCAACCTTTTGAGCCAGGGGCCTTCCTTTGTTATTCACCAAAACTTACTATATCTTAACTTAAGATCTTCATCACAAGAGAATGAAATGAGGCATGGAAGAATTGAAACATGATGGACAGGTCGAGGACTGGTGCTATGCCCAGAAATTTGGAGTTTGTGTTTCATTTCTGTGACCAAATTCTTAGTTCATGAATTTGGGTCAGTTGATTCGATTGTTTCTTCCTTTGCTCATTTAGTATAATTCTAGCATCAAATTTGCAGTGTTTGTATGGATGAGAGAGCGAGCTGTGATTAAATGTGCTCAGAACAGTGTTCAATAAATTGTAGTTGTTACAAGTTGGTATTTGAAAACTTTTTATAGTTCTAGAAATAGGATGTGTACCACTGAAAACAGTGAGATCCCAGTAACATATACAGACAGGACTGAGTACTTTAAATCAATTTGGGTTCATGGCACTGATTTCTTTAATGTTAACACCTGCTTCGAAATTGATAAGTGCTCATAATTATGGATATTAACTTTCTAAATAGAGGATGTATTTCTGATGCAGAAAGTAATGTGGAAAGTGGATTGAAATTCAATGAATGTATTCAGTGATGGTGCAGAACACACCTACACAGTGCAGAGATGCATGGCTCTCATAGGGCAGGTATCCAGTAGGTAGATAGGAGTATGACACACCCATGAAGGAGTCCAAAAACATCAGAACTTTTAAGATGTGTAACTTAGAAGAGACCACACAGTTAATTGCATTGAAAATACATATTATCTCTTCTCCATCGAAACTTTAACTGCCAAAGTCCAATATTTGTAATTGAAATTCTTGCTATTAATGTCAGACTTGAGACATTACACTGAGACTTCCAGGGATACCACGGTGCATTTTAAAACCACTGGTTGAGATAGAACCACTGTGGTAGACTCCTGCTTTAGTCATTTGTCCAGTAAAACTCACCATCTGGCTACTACTGCTCCATATTCCCAGCATTCAGCCTTGGGCTGGTTATAGGACTGGCTAATGGGGTGCACGCTTTAAACTAGTTGCCATACTATAATGAAGTTGATGGCAGTGCACTGTATGACTGACTAAATGAAAAATGCAGATCACTCGAGGGGCTTTGAGCTAGAAGATGTATAGAGAAGCCTTCTTGTATCTTCTGTGAGTGGTTCAACCTTCAAACAACTTCAGTTTCTTGGAGACTTCAAATGTGATGAGCTCAGCAGAAGAACAATTAGCCAAGTCTGTCTAGACTGCTTCACTTTGGGAAGTGGATCTCTTCACTGCTGTCAGACACTAAGTTTTGGAGTAGATGAGCATGTAGCAATAAATAATTTACAAGTTAAATACTTTAATGTCTATCATATCTGTAGCATCTATAGCTGTGTCTGTTGTTAAGAAAGATACATTAGTAAGTGCCAAACTAGCAGGGGAACTAGAAGGAAAATGAAAGTCTTTTCATTTTCAGTTTGGCCATGGGTTACTAGTTATTTCTTTGTGGACTAAAATCCCTAAACTTTAGGTAACCAATCTAGGTTCCCTCCCTCTCTCAATCCCTCTGCCTCTCTCTCCCCACTTCTTCTATTTCTTTTTGTTTGTTTGTTTGTTGAGATGGGTTTCACCATATATACAGAGTGTCACTGTGGAGCTCAGACTGGTCTCAAACTGATTATCCTCCTGCCTCAACCTCCCAAGTGCTATGGTTTGCCAGAACACTTGACATTGCTCTCTTAACATTAGTGACAGTTTGATTTGTGTGGATAGTTTTGTTCTTTAACACAACAATCCAAAATCAGTAAAATGAAGCTAAGAATAAAACTTCTAAGAAGTGAAAACCTATATTACAAGTTCCCTTATGCTTCTCTTGAAAAGAGAACCTCAAACCTAACTATTCCCTCATTGATATATTCTCTCATTCTTTCTCCTTCTCTCTCCTTCTCCCTCACTCTATCCCTCGTCCTTCCCCTCTCTCTCTGAGACAGTCTCATTATGTACCTCTTACTGGCCTGAAGAATATTATGTAGATAAGGCTGGCCTTGAACTCCCAGATATCCACCTGTCCATGTCTCTATCTCCAGAGTGCTGGAACTAAGGGCCTGTACCATAATACACAGTTAGATTCTCTTAATTTAGGCCATATTCTATCTTAATGTGGATTTCTAGATTTCTGTTTTTATTTCACTGAACGGAAGAGGAACCTGAATTATATTAAAATGTCAATAAATGAAAAGAATAAAAATAATTAGGCTATAGAATAATTTAAACACAAATATTCAAAACTGCAAGAGTATGCAGCAACTTGATACATATAATAAGAATTTGTCTACCACATGAAGTATCTTGTTAGTAATATACAGTAAAGACCAGTTAGTTATTAGTGGTCATTTGATATCCATAAAAGCTTGATATTCTATGTTTGATAACTATCATTCCCCATAACTTACACATCACTGCATTTGACAACTGATTTTTAGTTCAGTATTAATTATGAGAGTAAAATCCCATGCTCTGTGTGCCAGTGGGGACACTTTTAGAGAAGAGTGACATGTGGGACCATGGGACTCTGACTGGAAGGGGAAGACTCACTCTCAATATAGGTCACATCTTTTAATATGCTGGTGACCCTGGTGAAATGAAAAACTGCTGGAAGATAAGACACACATGCCTATGAACCAATTTCTTTCTGAGTGAGTGCATATCTCTGTGCTCATCAACCACTGACATCAAAATCAACATGTTCAGCCTTTCAACATGGATTTAATACCAGGAGTTCACAAAGGAACTTGTAGACCTTTAGCACCAGTTCAGGCTGCTGAGGTATCCAGCTTCCTAGATTGAGAACCTGGTTCTATGCTTCTCTGGCATGCAGATAGTTTTATTATTTTATCCAGATTCTGTGCTGTAAGCCAATTCAATGTTTCTCCTTTTATTTTACATATATATGGACTTCTAATTGATTTTGTTGCTCTAGAAAACCCCTAACATAGCTAATCTGTCAAAGAGAGTATTGAAGCAATTCTGTGCTTAGCTACCAGCATCTGTACCATAATATCTAAGTTGTCTACACAGGGATGAACCTGGAACTCATTTCTTACCCTTACTTTAGTAAAAAGTTTTTAGACAACATGGAAGAAGCATTTATGAAATGCCATTTAGTGGCTGGCTTATGACTCTTTGTAGAAGTGTGTTTGTCTTATCCAAGCACTATGGTTTAAAGTGAATGCAGAAGATGAGAATAGGATGAAGTTAAGATGTCCCTGACACATGGATTGATAACCGTGTACATACATATACATGTATTACATACAATGAACTAACTGAATAGGTGTGCTTAATAAAGAGTACACACATCTGTAAGTGAACTTAATTTACAAGATACGGTGGAATCCCAGTTTATCAAGAATTGTATAAAATTCTCCTAAACAAAATTCAAGCATTTTCTTAGAATTTCAGTTACTTAGTCTGACAATCGGAGATATTTTCAGTGGAGCATGTGTGGCAGAAGCTCTGACCCATGTGCTTTGCCCTCACAATGAATCTTTTACTCTGGTGGTAATGCCACTGCCATACCTGGTCATTAAGTAGGATGCTCTCCAACCCACAGACCATACATCAGACATTTTCAAGTCTACAGAAAGAAGCCATGTAGCTTCTGGAGGATTTATTTCCTTCATTCTTACAGAGGCATTTGGTAAGGAAACATCTGAGGATTTGAGAAGGTTGTGAAGAGCATAAGCTGTGCACTTTATAATATTAGGTTAAAACCCATACTTTTCTTTATTTCTCAGAATTGAATAAGCTCTATTCTCCTGGCTGGCTAATAAAAAATTCCTTTCCATTGGTAAGGTATAATTTCCAAAAATGTAAAATAATAATTCCCTGGCACATGCAAAATGAACATATGTCAAAGATGTATTTGACTAATTAATTACTAAGAGAAACACAAGGTGTAAAAACAACCCACAGAACCTTTGTAAAGATTGGTATTTATGGGCAAGTTCAGAAAGGCAGGTTAGAATAGGACTGTCGGATTAGATACAAAATTGCTCCTGGATAACAGGGTGATGTACCATAACCTCGGACGTTATCTGTTTCACTGCTCAGGATAATCTGTCTCTCTACTGAACAAAAATCTTCAAGGAAGAAAATAATTTCATGGGGCCTCTAGCAATAGCTAACAGTGAGTCTAAAATGTATATACTTGCCTATATTACTGAGATAGTCATTTTTGGAAATGAGATAATCACAGGCTTTCAGAAGTTAAAAAAAAAAGGAAATAATAAATTCTTCAGTTCAGTGAACGATCATCTTTGCCAAACCTGTCCTTGATCTCCTCTACACCAGGCTTCAGCCTTTAATTTCCTCAGTACTGAGGGAATGCACTAGTACAGTCTCCCACAACCTCTACTTTTGGTATCCCTGCCTCTGTCTAGACTCTTCATCTTCAGTGTGGGATCCATAATGTCTCCTAAAAACTTCTTCAAAATCAATGTGATTTTGCAGATGTAATGAATGTACTAAACCCACTGATTTTAAATGATGGGAGATTATCTAGAATGGGCCTGATTTAATCAGACTGAAGTTCTTAAAATGAAAAAGACTTTCCTAAAAGAAGAGACTTCCCTACTCTCCCTGAGGAAGTCAGCTTGTATGTTTCGAAAGGACCATGCAGCAGAGCATTTCAGGTAGCATCCGAGAGTTGAAAGTTGTTGAGCCAACAGATCCAGCAAGAAAAACTTAATACTAAAGCCAGACAACACATTCTGTCAACTACCATGGGAGCCTGGAAGAAGACCTTGACAAGAAGTTAAAACAGATGAGCCATTATCGCTGCCCATGGTTTTGACTTATTGGATCCACCTTACTAATATTTGAACACCTGGTCCACAAAATCTGTGAGATAAGCATTTCTAAAACCATTAATCTGGTGGCAGTATGTTTCACACAATACATATCAAAGACACTCAGGGACATGTGTATAATCTAGCCTGGGTCTCTATCTCTAGGAGACACAGACAACCCTTGTGGAGGAAAACCTATTAATGATATACCAGAAAATGGTCCCAGTCCCCATTAGGGGAGTTTAAAGCAACCAAAAACTGCTAACTATGGTATGGTAAGACCAGACAGTACAGAGCCGTAGCCTTTCATTATTCCATGACCCAAATATTGACCAAGACCAAAATTTGATGAACCAGGATGTTCTTATTTTTATGGCTTTTATTTCTATGGCAGAGAATGTATAGCTAGAGATTATGTGCAAAGCATCCCACGCTATCATTCCTACACTGTACCCTAGTCAATCTTTGTTGTCCTCCTTTGCATGGTCTTCCTTCAAAAGAAAATACACACACACACACACACACACACACACACACACACACACACACACAAATTACTCAACAAGACTGGAAAAGTGCTTCAAAATGCAGACTCCTGCTGCTTATTGCGCTATACTACAGTTGGTACTCCAGATACTGCCCAGCCTGCTTCCACCTCGCAGTAGACTCAGTAAATGGTTGATATTTTTTCTGTGACCCTTCAATCCAAAGACTGAATTAATAATTCACTGTCATTTCCTTCCCTGCTGCCATAATCCCCAGTCTACTGTAAACCTCAATTCCTTGTCCCTTGTCCTAAAGTTAGAGATGCTTCCTCAGAACACACCCTCTCCACCATAGCTATTCCTTCAGGGTCATCCTTTACCTCTTTTGATATTCTAGGTCTGATTATTGGCCATCACATTTTCTTTCTGGAACACCTTGTTAAAATACCCAGGCACTTTAGACTCAAGCAAAAAAAAAAAAAAGAGAGAGAGAGAGAAAAGAAAAGAAAAAAATGCTCCAAGCAGTGCATGGATTCAAACTTGAACTCCCTGAAGCCTGGGTTCAAGACAGCTTAACTGCCATCACTCATGAACCAGCCACACTCCCCTATCCAGCAACTAACTGCTTTCTGCTTTTGAGCCAGTGTTTTTTTAAGCTGTCTGCACAGGAGATTTATTTGTGAGGTTTATGACAGTTCCAATGCCCAGACTGTGCCTTAAGCCAGTGATATCACAATGGTGTGAGTGTGGGGGGTGTGGGGGGTGTATAACCCAAGTATTGTTACTTTACAAGCATGACTGTCCATAAATTACTGTTTTTAAGAGGCTGCCCAGAGAATCTGAATGTGTGGTAAACTTTCAATTACTTCATATGCTCTTTTTTCATCTCCATGGTTCTCACATATTAGTACTTCTCATTGGGATGGCTGATGATTTCAATTTTTGAGCCTGATACTATCTGATTTAGTGCATTAAAGGTCCAGCTTGAGACCTGCATTGCTAACAAAGCCCCAGCTAGAACTGTCACTAAATAGAGAAGTACTCTTGGAATAGCAAGGACTAGATTCTCAATTTACTAAGATTATAAACACAAATTTTAGTGAGTAATTAATATATTAATGATTCTGAAGCTGTGTTTGACCTGTCCTATGATTATGCAATACTTGAATTAGCAACTTTATATTCTATACTAATTTTTGACCTGTCTTGTTTCCCAAGCAGCATACCACAGACAACAACTACCTCCAGGGAGAAAAACGTTTGCACAAAGACTACTAGGAGTGATCTAAGACTTAGGTACATGAGTTCTAATTTAACTAAACTATCTCTACACATTGAAGTCCCCTAGGGATCATATAAATGATGCCTGTGTTTGATTGTCACCCCAAGAAATGCTAATTCACTGAGTAGGAGTATAGATTCAACTAGACTTTATATCTTAGAGCAGTTTTGGGTTTACAGACATATTAGACAAATAGTTCACAGAGTTCCCATGTGCTTTCTCATGCCACAGTCACAGTTCCCATGTTACCACCTTGCAGGGATATTGTACATTGGTTATACAACTGAAGAACTAATATCAACATTATCATTAGCTAGAATGCACTTAGTATTCACTCTTTGCATTCCATAGTCAGTTGGATTTCACAAAATTCATAATGTCATATATCCACCAGTACATTATTTTGCACAATAGCTTCTTTGTTGCAATAATACCCTTGTATCTCATCTGTTCATGTCACCTATCCTACCTCAGATCTTTGGCAATCCTTTGTCTTCACTGCCCACAGCTTCACCTTCTACAGAACCACCACATAGTGGGAATCACATAATAAACAGTCATTTCTGACTGTTTTTCACTTAGTAATATGCACTTGTTTCCTCCATCTTTCTCTATGGTTTAATATTCAACTAACTCTTATGGTCAAATAATATTCCACTGCCATGTGACTATATATTTGTTTTGTGATCTGTTCACCTATTAAAAGGAATTCGGTGTTTCTGCTTCAGTAGTTCTATATTCAACTGCTACAAACATTTTGTGTGGGTTTTTGGTTGTTTGTTTTTACAAACTTGCATTTTAAACTTATTTAGGTAAACAACAAGGAGCACCATTGCTAGATCATATGCGTTCAGTTATAAGAAACTTCCAAGGTGTAATCCAAAATAGTTGTGCCATTCTGCATTTTACCATCAACAAACGAGAATTCCTGTGACTCTGTATATGTGACCTGTGTGACAGTGAGAGGCTCTTTCTATTGTGTTGCAAGTCCTGTGCCATGAGTTAGGCTTTGAGTCTATTACTCCTTTGTGAGGGTTTTGGAATATTTACAAATAAGTCAAAACCACTATCCTTTACTATTCTCACAAATCTAGCTGGCCTCCTATAGGGTTCTCCATAAAGCTGAGTGTGAGTTTGGAGGCTTCTGCTATATTATTATATTGCAGTGTGCAGTCCTGTGGAAGACGACTGAGAAACAGGAAGAATTAAGAATGGTAGAAAGGAGCACACATCTAGGCCAGAGAGGTGGCCAAGTACTTAAGAGTATGTGCTGTTGCAGAAGTTCAGGTCCCAGAATCCTTATGAAGCTGCCCATAATATTCTGTGACTCCAACACTAGCACTAGGGGATCCAACTTTCTCCCCTGACCTTTTCAGTTAACTGAACTCATGTATGTACACACACACACACACACACACACACACACACACACACACACACACACAAAACATACTAAAAATAAATATTTCTTAAAAGGAAGAAAGGAGAACTCATAGAAAAGGCAACTGACACAGAGCTGGCTGCTGCTAAGGATACTGGTCTCATGCCTTTGGGAATCCATGTAAGTCCCAATCCAGAACTTGCAGGAATGGATCTAAAGAGAAAAGCAATATAACATAACCACTGGAACCCATCACTAGTTGTCTAAACACCAATTGCTAGGTGCCCTGGCTTGCTTTCTGTTGTAGTGGTAAGTACCATGACAAAAATTAGCTTAGAGAGAAAGGGTGTATTTAACCTTATAGGATGCAGTCTGTTGTACATCATTGTAGTAGCCATGGCAATAGCTCAAGACCTGGAGACAGGAATTGAATCAGAAACCATGCTTACTGGCTTTCTTTGCTACTTTTCTCAATACATTTCAAGTCCATCCATCCATCCAGATACCACACTGCTCATAGTGGGCTGAGTGATGCTACATCAACCAGAAATTTTTTTAAGAAAATGCCTCACAGATGTACCTATAGGACAATCTGATGAAGGCAATTCCTCAGCTAAAGTTCCTGCCTCCTAGATGATTCTAGTTTGTGTCAAATGGACGAAAACTAACCAGTATGCTAGAGGAGAGTTCCTTGGAATAGCAGACACCTCTAACATCGGCTAGTAGAGAAACTAGAGGGGAGAGGGTGCATGATAGTCTCAGAAATATTTTTGCTTTCTGACTTTTCAAAAAGATTGTATGTCTAACAAGGCCTTTTGTATACTGCTATCCTTGTTATCTGGAGGAATTGATTCCATGACCCACTGTAAATCCCAAATTCCAAAGATACTCAAGCCTTTCATGTAAAATGATGGGTATTTGAATATAACCTATGTGTGTCTATCCTTATTTTTTGAATCATCTCTATTGCATACAAGACTTAATGCAGCACAGATGTTGTGTAAATAACTGTGATACTGTATTATTTGGGAGATAATGATAGACAAGAAATACTCTGTTCATGTTCCGTAGAGAAGCAATTTAAGTTTCCACAACATTTGCTCTCACAGACGATAGTAACCATGGTTGTAGAACTCATAGATACAAAGGCCAATTGTACTTTGTAACAATTTAGCAGTACTCATAAATAAGCAAGAAAAGACAAAGGAATAGGAAAAACAGTGCTTCTTTGCCCTTCCAGAACAGTGGAGCTGAGCTGAGCATCATAGGCACTGATCTCACAAGTCGGTTTAGCCTCCATGAAACTCTCCCTGAAGATCACTCTCCCCGAAGATCACTAAGGTCAAAGCCATTTCCTGCAAATTCACACAGCTGTGATTTGCCCCAAACACGGTACAAGGAAAAAACACATTCTTCCCTGCAGAAAGGAGTTCTACACAAGCTGGAAAAACAAGCAGTTCAATTACATTATAATTGACTCTAATTGGCTCTCCCACGGGCTGTTAAACCCTTTATCTGTAGCCCAGTAGCACATTAGGGAGCCTAACACTGCTCTCCTGCCTTGTAGAACACAAGAGAAAGTACAGCCCCTACACGCCCCATGCAGGAGCTGAGCCCGGGAAACTGAGCTCCTCTGGGCACACAAAGGGACAGTCGTTGCAACAGCCATGCAGAGGAATACTCAGGAGTAGATGTTCCCACTGCTGGTCAACTAGCGAAAAGAAAACTCTTTAACTGGTTGGTTTCTATTAATGTTATCTTTGACAGTTTCTCATATCCTTACAGAATATATTCTAGTCACCCCCCCATTCCATTTGTATAATTTTTAAAATTTTAATGAAGTGTCCCAAGAAGCAATGCACATTATTTTATTTTCCAGGTACAACTGGAGATAGAGGATGGAGATGAGATGGAGGAGCTAGCATGGAGAAAATGACACAGGAAGAAAACTTCAGAACTCAAGCTGACTGGATGAGCTGAATCAGGAACAAAGTTAGTTGTTAACTTGGGCGGAGAACCCCCAGCAGAAACAGAACAAGTAGCAAAGATCACAGATTTGAAAGGATGTAGCAAATATAAGTGAGCCCTGTGCTCTTGGACCATAGCCAAGATGAAGCAATTGTCCACTGTTCTGCATTATAGACAAGTCTCCTATAAAGAACTACCACCCCTACAGGACTTCCATGAAGTCAAAGATAGTAAGGCTAGAGGAGAGCTTCTAAATTCCCATTTTTCATCCATAAATGTTTGCATAAACTGTCTCTAGTTACTACACACACACACACACACACACACACACACACACACACACACACACACACACACACGTCTGTTTAGCAAACTAGAGTTTCTTCTTTCCTTTCTTCAGGCCTCTACCCTTTGGCTTCCTTGATTTAAAGTAGCACACAGCTCAATTTTCAATAGCCCTTGGTGGAAATATCCTTGCTTCAAGATCAACATTCTCTGATCATTGTCACCACTCTTTCCCCTCCTTATGCTACCCAGCTGTTTCTTCCTAACCTGCTTAACTCCTCCAAGACAGAAAATGTTTTTGTCTAACTCTTGAAAAGAGCGCACATTTTCTGGTGACAGCATCCTCAGCCTTTGGAAGTGTCCCTTCTCTCCAGCATTTGTAACAACCTTTGATGGTAAAAATCTCTCCTTGTCTATTTCTCATACGATTTTAATTTGACATGATTGAACATGAGCACTAGTGGTTCTTAAAATTAAAAGTAGTTTTTAACCTTGACCATGAATCAGAATTGCTGGAGGCTTTTTGAAAAGGCAGGACATGGGATCTACCCTCCAGACTTTCAGATGTAATACTGTCTTGGATGGGCCCTGGAATTCCACTTCTGAGAAGTTTTCAGGTGAGGCTAATGGTGAGCACTGAGCATCCAACAATGAGAACTACTACAGAGGGACTAGGGAGATGAAACCATGATAAAAGTGCTTCCTTCACAAGCACAAGGGCTTGACTTTGGACTCCAAGAACTCAAGTAAATGCCTAGTGGAGAGTGAATGTGGTGATCAAACAACATTCAATTCTCAAATGGCAGAGACATGGAATACCTACAGGAAGCTGGTAAGTGGGGCTAGCTATAACAGGGAACTCCAGGCTTTCTTGAGAGATCCTGCCTCAAAGAATGAGGAAGAAGTACAAGGAAGGAAGGATCCTGATACCAAATATCAACCCTGCCCCTTCATGCATATGTGCACACAAGTGCATAACACACACACATACACATACATATGTGAGTATAGACACACAGCACATACCACACATGTTTTCAAAGACGTGGTATAGAGCCTGGCAAGCAAGGCACACAACAGGGCCAATATAGAATTCCTCAACTGTTAGATATGCAGGATGCAGACTTTAGGCTTCTATCCTAAGAACTCCTTGAGAAACCACTGAAGGATGAACATAGAAGGGCACTTAATCACAACTGCCTCTTTTAGAAAACTTGTCTGAAGCTGCTAGCTTCCAGGCAATAAATAGACATGACTGCTGTAAATTCAAATTTCTGAAGTTTATGTGTGAGAACAGGGCACCAGGGTTGAATACTCTATAATGTTGAATGGCTGATGAGAGAACTTCATTATTGTAGAGAGTTAGAGTGTTGCCAACCTGAATCATTCCAGGCTGTTTTAATCCCTTTACTAGCCCCTCATTGTCCATCACTGTGCATAATCTGACATCTTTTATACTAATCAGGTACCACATGTCAATATGTATTCTTGGCAGATCACTAACTATCAACCCAGACCTTAGCATGTCATCAGTCAGCACTGGAGACCTATAGCATACTTATTGTTTCTTTTTGTAATCAAACTACCTGTGGTCTCTACCAAAGTACTTGGTAAATGGGTTATTTGTGAATTTATTTGTACTATAAATAATAGCATCTCATGTAATGGATTTCATGGTGGACTATGACATTTTGGTCCCTAATCATGTTCCTGGGCCATACTTGCTGATATTTGTCTCAGAATAAGCAATATCTCATTCCTTTTGAGGCAAGAGCTACATTTCATGTGAATATTACTAAAGGATGAAGGCCTGGAAAAAAATCAGAAGTAAAAGTGGGCACAAGACAACTAGACATACATGAAATATTTTATACAGAAACCTAACTAATGGAAAAATACAATTTTTTTCTTATTTATTACTGTAAGACTACCCTATTTATTCCCTCATTGTCAGTTTTCCCAGACCACTGAATATGTTCCTAGGTATTCCAGAGAATAAGGAATAAATAGAAGTCTCCTTCAGGTTCTAGGCCACCAGAAACCAGTGTTCTTCCATATAGAAGCCATAAACCCTACATGATTCCTATTTGAAATGTGGTCAGTTGAAAAGGAGATATACTGTGTCAAATCCATAATGAACTTGGAAGGTTTTTAAAATATCCTCATGTAGATTACATACTGAGTGGTAGCATTTTTGTTTAGTGGGGTTAAGTACAATGTTATTAGAATATCACCATTGTATGTTAGGGTTCTAGGGCTGCTACTAATAATGCCTCCTAAGGGAGCCTAAACAGTAGACACCAATCTCAATGTTCTGTAGGAGAGGAGTCTGAGATCAAAGCTTCAGCAGGTCTGCTCCTCCTGAAGCTTATGAAACTTCTCTGTGGTTTGGAGGTGGTTTTCTTTCTCTTGAATCTGTTACCATTGCTTTTCCTGTTTGAATAAATGTCTTTTTCTAATTTTTTGTCAGAACATCAACCATAAATCAACTGATACTATTTTAAGTGTCACAACTAAATTCACAACACATTTTAATTTTTCTTTGAGAAAAATGAGTATTAGATAATTTTCTATTGAGGAATTATTCCTTGTAAATACTTCTCTCTCTCTCCAAGGACCAAAGGACAAGGACCAGAGCTATTGTGGGAAAAAAGGGAATGGTGAACTTTTCTGGAATGAATTGACTTGAAAATATATCAACCTATTATCTGGCATGATCTGGATTTCCATAATTCTACAGAGAGTCTATGCCTCAGTTGCAAGTGAGCAAAAGATTCTTTTATTTAATATTTTTATTTTATAAGTGTTGGCCATGTGGAGTATGAAATTAATTTTATTCACAAGTCACTTGTGCATTTATTAAACTCCACATGCCTACTTACTCTTATTATATTTAACTATTTTGGAGGCTTCCATGTTACAACATGGACTAACCTAACAACCTACTTAGGTAATCATAGAGTTTGGAAATGGGAGCTAGGGAGGGAGATTTAAATAAGCAGGCAGGCAAGACTGAGCTAGTGAGACAAAGGAAGGAAAAGGTCTAGGAAGACAGAGCTGCATGAAGTCAAACAAGAGACTGGGACCGTGTCTAGGCTCATAACCTAGCTTATTCTTCCACACTTCTTACATTTGGAAAGGTCTTGCTTTTCTAAAGGAAGTTTTTGTCCAGAATTTAGAAATAAACACTTTATACTACATTTATTTTTATCATTCTTGTCAATATTTCCTGACACTTTATTAATATTCAGGGCCTGTGGGAATTTCTGCTTTCCCACAATAAATAATAAATATATAAAAATAAGAAAATATTTCAATTCAAGTAGTGGTTGGAAGAAAGCCGTTACCAATTTCTGGTCTTTTTACTATTAGACAGCAAAATTATTCTAATTCAGCAAAGGCATTAAAGATATACATGAAAACTCTTAAAAGTATAGGCACTTTATTTTCCCTTTGTCTGAATGGAATCCAGGTAGACAGCAGTGTCAAACACATGCTGATGTGTGGACTCCCTCTTTGGAAGCACTGGTTGAGGAAGGGGGTTTCTAACAATGTTCTTCTGCTGCACTGAAGCCCTAAGAGACTCAGAGCTAAAATTAACTGCAGCATCTCCCTTCTAGGATTTCTCATAACCCCACACAGCACAGGGAGCATTGGTAGGCATCCTAACCTCCCCAGATTGACCTCCTGACCTCCTTCCTTGCCACAGTAGCAAAGCACACCTCATTTCAGAGATGAGACACAAGCCAATCCCAAGTCTCCACGATCGTGCCCAGGGGAGATAAGGCTGCACTGCATTAACCTTCCCACCCAAAGTGCTCCCAGTGGCAAGAGCCGAGAAAACAAGGCTCAAATTAATTTACATTCCAGCAGACATGCTTTGGACAATTCCCAGATTTTGATCTGATGTTGTCCTCTCAGGTCCTGAAGTCTTTGGCACACATTTCTTTGGGACAAAAGGACAGTTCAGTCATATACTTTATTTCAGTCAAAGATTTAGGAGATACATATTTCTGGTCAAAAACAAATGCCATAGTAGTGCCCAGTAAAGGTTAACTAGTTATCAACTCATGGAGCAATGACATATCTTTTTTTCTTTTATTTTACAATACTATTCAGTTCTACATAATAGCCACAGATTCCCTTGTTCTCCCCCTTCCTGTCCCCCTCCCCTTCCCCCCAGCCTACCCCCCATTCCCACCACCTCCAGATCAAGGCCACCCCCGAGGACTGAGATCGACCTGATAGACTCAGTCCAGGCAGGTCCAGTCCCCTCCTCCCAGACTGAGCCAAGTGTCCCTGTATAAGTCCCAGGTTTCAAACAGCTATCTCATGCAGCAAGCCCAGGACCTGGTACCACTGCCTAGATGCCTCCCAAACAGATCAAGCCAATCAACTGTCTCACCTATTCAGAGGGCCTGATCCAGTTGGGGGCCCCTCAGCCTTTGGTTCATAGTTCATGTGTTTCCATTTGTTTGGCTATTTGTCCCTGTGCTTTATCCAACCTTGGTTTCAACAATTCTCGCTCATATAAACCCTCCTCTTTCTCGCTAATTAGACTCCCAGCGCTCCACCCGGGGGCCTAGCTGTGGATGTCTGCATCCAGATTCCTCAGTCCTTGGATGGGGTTTCTGGCACAACTATTAGGATGTTTGGCCATCCCATCACCAGAGTAGGTCAGTCCCAGCTGTCTCTCGGCCATTGCCAGCAGTCTTTTGTGAGAGTATCCTTGTGGACTTCTGTGGGCCTCTTTAGCACTTTGTTTCTTCCTTTTCTCATGTGGTTTTCATTTACCATGATCTCCTATTCCTTGTTCTCCCTCTCTGTTCTTGATCCAGGTGGGATCTCCCACTCTCTTTCCCTCGACCCTCGCCGTTCATTGCTCCCACTCATGCCCAGGCTGTTCATGTAGATCTCATCCATTTCTCTGTCATTGGGTGATCCCCGTGTCTTTCTTGGGGTCCTGTTTTCCAGGTAGCCTCATTGGTGATGTGAGTAGCAGTCCAGTCATCCTTGTTCCACATCTAGTATCCTCCTATGAGTGAGTGCATACCACAATTAAGAAATGGGCTATAGAACTAAACAGAGAATTCTCAACAGAGGAAACTCAAATAGCTGAAAGACATTTAAGGAATTGCTCAACATCCCTAATCATCAGGGAAATGCAAATCAAAACAACTCTGAGATACCACCTTACGCCTGTCAGAATGGCTAAGATCAAAAACACTGAGGACACTTTATGCTGGAGAGGATGTGGAACTCGGGGAACTCTCCTCCACTGCTGGTGGGAATGCAAGCTTGTACAACCACTTTGGAAATCAATATGGCGCTTTCTTAGAAAATTGGGAATCAATCTCCCCCAAGACCCAGCTATACCACTCTTGGGCATATACCCAAGAAATGCTCAATCATACCACAAGAGCACTTGCTCAGCTATGTTTATATCAGCATTGTTTGTAATAGCCAAAACCTGGAAACAACCTAGATGCCCTTTAACTGAAGAATGGATAAATAAATTGTGGCACATATACACAATGGAATACTACTCAGCAGAGAAAAACAATGACATCATGAGGTTTGCAGGCAAATGGATGGATCTAGAAAAAATCATCCTGAGTGAGGTAACCCAGACTCAGAAAGAGCAATGACATATCTAATAATATTCTACCCTATGCTGGTGAGCTAATATGAAAAAAGGAACATGGCATCTTGCAAATGAAAGTAAGAAAAGATGGGCTTTTAAGACATGTTTTTATTTATGTCTTAATCTAACTAGCTTACTGAGATGGCAATCTCTCCACTTGGTACTGTGCTTAGCATTGTTTCTTCAGTACAGGGAATTGAACCCAGAGACTTGTATGTACCAAACAAGCACTTTACCCTTGAGCTATATCCATAGCCCTCTTCTACTTTTGATTTTGAGCAAAGCTATCACTAAATTGCCCAGGTAGAGTTGAACTTCCTCTATAGCCCTGACAGGCCTCCATCTTGAGGTCATCCTTCTTTAGTCTCTAATGTAGCTGGATGACAGGTCTGAACCAACCAATCTGGTGTATTGCTTGCTGTAGCCCATCAAACCTATTCTGAGAGATGTTATTGATCTGAAACTCCAGTTGTTGTTGTTTTTTTTTAATGAGTCCATTTTATTTATTTATTTATTTATTTATTTATTTATTTATTTATTTATTTATTTATTTATTTTGTATTTCTAAGGCTGTGTTCCCTTTAATTCCTGCTTTAGGACATGTTAGGTAGCTGAGTACTGGATTTATTTAAACTATATTGAATTTGTTTCATCATAGTTCTCTTTGGTCACACCCATTACCCTGGATATTTTGAGCCCTTTTTAGGTAGCTTTGGATTTGCCACTGTGAGGCTGCCAGCATAAAGAAAGCTGATCAAACTGACCATTTAGCAAAATGGTAGTAACGGGTTGATCTCTTGAGCCTGTGAGCACCCCACCATGGGTTCCTGGCCAGATTTGCTGTACCAGGTGTATGTGGAGCAGAACTTAAATCCAATCCGAAAGCAATTTGTTACCTCTATAACACTTGTGCCATCATTAAACACATGAGAATATTTTGTTTGCCAGTTTGCCATGCACCATGCATATCTTTTATTGCAGTTCACATGATTTAGTTAGGTAAGGCTGTTGATGACTGCCCTCCCCACCACCAGCCTGTATACCATCATCTAGTGATATGAGAGTTAGGTAGTAAAGAGGAAGCTTCCTAGTCAGGACTTACTTGATTTTTTCATGTCCTGCGGCCAATGTATATGGTATCTTCAGCAATAGGTTCTTACTTACCATCAGGTTCTGGTAGGTAGCCAAGAGTAATGACAGTAGCCTGTATTCTGGATGTCTCCAGGACACATCTGCTGAACAGTTCAAGGGAAGGTATATCATGCACGGTGCTTGATATTTTGTTTAGCAACCAGCGGCTTCTGATGTGAGCATAACCCCCTGTGTATGGTAACTCCAATTAAACTCTTTTATATATGAGAAAATAGGTAGGTATATAGTTAACATTTATAGAGAGATAGATGAACAATAGATAAATTGATAGATCAATATAGACAGACAGACAGACAGATTTAGGAAGCTAATAAAATAATTAGTTTCCATGTGACTTTTTCAAACATAGTTAGTTTTAGTTATTCCTTCCTCAACCCCCTCCCCTGTCCCACTCTCCATCTCTCACTCTTCTCTAAAAAGTCAATCTCTTAGAAGGGACTGGTGCAGCAATCCCTAAGATTGGAAAATAACAAAAGCATGGAGAATGGGAAGAAGGAAAGCGCCTATTCCTCTGACTTTGTCATTACACACTACACATGTGTTAAATTATTGTACTGTTCTCAAAACAATATACAAATGTTATGTCTCAATAATTTAAGGAAAATAAAAAATCAGAGCTAGCTTGTTTGAAGCAGCTTTATGCAGGAAGAACAAACAGAACCCCTCAACACTTCTGAAACTTTGAGTACAGAAATCAACTGGAATCTTGAGCTATTGATTCAATTAATCTGATTCAATAGCTATGTGATGGGTCTGAGAATCTGCATTTCTTACAAGCTCTCAGGTGAAAGAATGAAGATGATACCAAAGAAAATGCTTGGATCAGCAAGGCCTTGGAACACCGCAGAAGAGATCTAAAACCATGAGTTGTCTGAACTCCTCATTAAGCATCAAGAGAACCTGACCAGAAGGTCACACTGAACAAATGAACATCAGGACCAGAGCACCTCACCCTTCACACAGAACTCCATGTTTATTTTCCCGTGCTGTTTTACCTCTGTCCTCACTGGTTTGTATCAGTCAACAACAACAAAAAAGAACAAGTTAATAAAAAACATACAAAACTAGGTTTCATATATGCTATTTTTATTTTTTCCTGCTAATAAAAGATACTTAAATGACCAAAAGAAACTTTAATTGTAAATTTACCCGTCCCAAGAAATTTTGCAAAGTAGAAATACATATAAAGAACTTTTTCTTGTTTAAAATAGCATCTGCTACATCTTCTTACATATTCTGAAAACACATATAAACACCCAGAACATAAAGTAAACAAAGCAAGCAGAATGATCACATCATCCCAAAGCAGAGGGCCAAGTGACCTATTTCCAAAGTTTGGAAGGAATGTTCTCTCCATATAAAGTCATTGGGGTTAGATTGCTTTGTATCATGAACAGTTACTGGGAAAGGGGGACAAACAAGTCCTTTGACCAGCTTGTTCTTGGCTCAAAAGGGGTAGCATTTAATTCTGCCTAAGAAGTTGGCAATCCCCTTGTTGATGGTGAGAAAGCCATTTCAGTCAACTCATGTAGAAAATTGGTTTTGAGCAGTGTCTTGCTAGACAAACACACTGCATAGAGACATTGGGAACTATACCCAACAGTTATAGTGACAGGAAAAAGGCTTCCCATCACCAAAAGGACCAAACTGATGAATTTAGATCATCGATGGACTCTGCACCAAATCTAGGGAACTACTCATCTTAACAAAGATGACACAAAAAATTAAAACACAGGATATCTTAAAATACACATAAATCAAGAGAAACATTTTATCTTGGGATGTTGGAGCACAATGGAGAAAGCTAGAAGTTTAGCTTTCTGTGCTTTGCTGAGTTCCCTACCTTCTCCCTCTTCATCTCACTCCTGCTATTCTTTCAAATTTTAGTCCACATATAACTACTCAGGTAGTCCTTCCCTGATGTCCCAGATTAAAATTACCATTCTAAAATAATAACCTTTTGGAGTTAAACAATATCAGAGCACTTTGCAATTTTGTCAGTCTGTAATTATTTGTTTAGTGTCTGTACCTAATAAAGGTGCTACTATGAATGAAATGCATGTTCAGCAAATAATCATTGAATAAATGATTAAATTTCTGTTGACAGAGAAGAAAGATCTTAATCTATATGAGATATACAAAATAGAAACAAGAAGCCCTTGGGTCAGTGGGTTGAACATAGAACCTTAGAGTGGGGTACCAAACGGTAAGCAG
The DNA here is from genome assembly GCF_049852395.1 of Peromyscus maniculatus bairdii. NCBI lineage: Eukaryota > Metazoa > Chordata > Mammalia > Rodentia > Cricetidae > Peromyscus > Peromyscus maniculatus. The sequence continues at coordinate 116,916,511 of NC_134855.1, read as the reverse complement.
AAACACCAGAAACCTGAGATGCAAGAAAGGATTTTAAGGACATGAACACTAGAAAGTCCAACTGGAATCTTTACAGAGGTGAGAAGGAAAATATACAACATCATGGACAGTCTAACCTGTGATAGGCTGAAACTAAAAGACCGACTGGGAGAGTATTCAGAATTTAACAATAAAAGATAAATAGATGAAAAGAATGTGGAAGAAAATGGTCTACATCCAGAAAATAGAAGTCTCATTGAAAATTATAGGCACATCTGATGAGGTTTAAAAATTAGGAAAATTGGAACCAAAAGCAACAGGGATCTAAAGAGCTGCAGCAAATACCCATGCATGCTAGAAAAATAGCCTCACATCTTTACAACAGCAACTAAACAGAGGACCTCAAGAAGTCTTCAGTAGACCACTGCTGGTTACACTGTTGAACTGGTAGAAAATAAAACTATGAAAATGCATGACTGCAAAATAAAAGAATAGGAGCCTGACCTAGAAAAACTAGAAAAGACCATACACCAGTAATAATTTTACACAGTCAATTCACTGTTCCTAGGAAGGAAGAAAACTAATGTCTTTAGCCTACCAGTCTTCAAAAATTATGCCAGTCCCATGCCCTTTCTGAATAACATTAATAATAAATTACCAAAAGTTTATCTTCCTGCTGAATGAAAGATGATTCAAATTAAAATGTCATTTTTATTGTTAAAATATATATTTGTAATGTAAATTTATCAGTCATGAAATGCTGTACATAAAGTAACAGTTCACTAAATATATAAATTAAAACTTTTAAGATGAGATGGGCAAAATCACAAGCAAGGGGGAATATTAACACGGGTTTTGTCAATGCTTGATAGATGAAGAACATAAGACATAAATAAATACATCAAGAATTTAACTAATATAGAATAACACTTGGAACTTTCAGAGAAGTACTAAAATATGTATCTCTAAACAAAATTTAATAATCATTTTCTTTATGTTTCCTTGAAATGTTTATATAAATTGGATCACATATTGAACAAAATCAGCAAAAGTTTAGAAACTCTAATTAAAAACAATTACATATGCCAGACTTTATTGTACAAATGTTTTAAGACTAGAAATCACTACAAAACTCTTACCAGAAGAAAAATAAAAATGGGAAAATATAAATTTTGTCATAATTTTAATGACATGATAGTATAGTAATTTTCACCTTAATTTATGTAAAGAGTGGTGTGAAATTTTTCTTTAAGATGTTTCATTGAAAATATACAATATATATGCACATTTATTTTATTCTAGACTATTAAAATGGTAGGTTACCCTCAGAAGCAATGCACCTGCTAGGTGATTTGTTAATATTCCATCAAAGACCTGCACTCTGAAAATGATTACTCTAAGTGCCTCAGCAATGCTGATCTCACAACACCACCTAATGCCTGCTTAATTAGAATAATTGATGCACAAATTAATTTTCTTTAGTGAGGCTAGCAATTTTCTTAATGATCACAATGGATTTCAGAAATGGATTTTCATTGGCAACATTAATGGTGCTCAAGATGTTTGAATGTACTAGAAATTGGCAAAAGCCATCCATTTCTTTACATTCATGGGATGTAGAACTCAGATTATTCTTCATTCTTCCCAGGAATTTTATAGTCAGCCTGATTCATTCATAATTCAACATTTAACAGATAATGAAAATGATTAGCAGTTGCCCATGTTTATTATATGCTTAGCTGGATCCCGATGCATTTGTTTGGGGTTAACATTTTATGGAAGCTGGATATATACTCAAAAGAAACAAAACCACTATCTATAAGTTATTTCTGCATTCCCATGATCACTTTAGTATTAGTAATAATAGCCAAAATATGGAATAAGTCTAATTATGAATCAACACATCATGAGGGAAGAAAATACAGCATGTATAAAAAGGAATATTACTAAGCCTCTTAGGAGAAGAAAATCTTACACTAGGGGTTGACAAGCCCTGATATGTGGCTCCTGGTAGGTGAACGAAACTATAGTGGGAGGAAGTCCTCTTACTCAGAAATATATGGACAGCATAAATTGGAGTTTATGGGTTATTTAATATTAATAAAATGACACAAAGTTTATGAGGGAGTGAGGGTGGATTTGTGAGGAATTAAGGGGATGAACTGGATGAATCTGTCCAAAATCTGTTATATGAAATTCTCACATAATTAATAAAAATAGTTTTACAAGAAAGAAACTTCTTCATTTGTGGCAATTTGGATAAATTTGGAAGACAAAATGCTAAGTGAAATAAGTCATAAAAGTGACAAACATCATTTGTTGTTACTTTTATGCTGAATCTAAAAGTCTAAAAAAAGCCAAACTCACAGAAACAAATTTGAATGGTAATTACCAAACTCTGAGGAAGAAGACACAGGATATTGGTCAAAAGACATATGCTAATGCTTATAAGATGAACCTTTTCTGGAGATCTAACATGCAATACAGTGACTGTAGCTAACACAAACCCATTGCACACTTCTAATTTTCTAGGAGTAGAATGTAAGTATTCTCACCACCAAATTAGGTGATGTCTATGTTAATGAGCTTGATTGCAAAATCATGGTCTATGAGCAACAAATCATTACATGGTACAACTTTAGTATCTGTGCTTTGTTTTCCTTCCTTCCTTCCTTCCTTCCTTCCTTCCTTCCTTCCTTCCTTCCTTTCTTTCTTTCTTTCTTTCTTTCTTTCTTTCTTTTGACAGTCTCCTATATTCCCAGCTGGCTTCAAATTTACTATGTAGCTAGAACTCATGATCTTCTGCCTTCAGCTCCTAAATGCTGAAATTACAGATATAGGGCATCATACCTACTCTATTCAGTGATGAGATTGAAAGTCAGATCTTCATACTTGCTAGGCAAGCACTGCCCAAACAGAGCCACATCACTTCTGAGTGAATGTGTTTAATTTGTCCATTTAACCTCAGTATAGGTGAGAAGAATCACCTGGTGGGAGAGATGAAGGTTAAACCCTTTAGAACAGGCTAAGTGCATGCTTAGACATATTTGACTGAAATCTGCATGTGAGACTGACTTAGAGCTCGATGTGGTTTCACTGCAGCTTTCCAGGTTGTTTCTAAGGTGAGAGGGTGAGGGGAATAGATTTTTCCCATTGTGTTAGGTGACAAAACCTTCCTAAAAAAAAATACTGGTTGGGGCTGAATCAAATCAATTTAAGTCAGTTCCTAAGAGCACAAAGTGATGCTTAGAACATACCAGATGAATGCATCATTTTGACCTACTGAGACTCCAAGGTGCTACAAACGGGACAATGTTTACCTCATTGATGTAAGGTGGGACACCAGGAACTGTGATTAGTATACTGCAAGCTCTTAAAACTTAAGATGAGTCTGTTGTGACTAAGGAACTCATCTTCTTTTATTTTACTTAAATTATGCTCAGTCTTGTGCAGTTAGATGCAACCATTTTGCATTACAGATCTAGAAAATTATTACTGTCATCATGGAAATGTCTATGGACATGATATCAGAAATAAAAAGTTGATAACGTTTGTGGTTCATTTTTGAGAAGTCTCTATTTAGTTCCATGGCACAGGTGAGGTGCTGGGACCAGTTATCCCGAATCCATGCCACCAGGGCCAGCTTTCCCTGCATGGCCTTCAGTGGTAACACAGGCCATTGACATCAACACAGACCCTAGCTGCAATAGGGACATGGAGCCAGACATGGCCCTGGTCACTAGTGTGGCCTGGACATCATCATGGCCTCAGGTGGTAACACAGGCCTCTATCATCAAATTTTTCCTTACAACCATGGAGTCTCTAGTTCTGCCTCTCTTCATATAGTACAAACCACTCTGCTTCTCTTTCTCTCCCATAGTTCCATCACATACTTGCTTGTGGCACCCACATCTCCATTCCATGAGGTCATGCTATGAGGTGGTGGGCCTTAAACCAACTATTATTATTATTATTATTATTATTATTATTATTATTTTCTTGTACATTACATCTCAACCACAGTTTCCCTTCTCTCTCCTCCCCCCACTCTCTCTTCCACATCTTCCCTCTTCCCCAGATCCATGTCCTTTCTATCTCCCCTCAGAAAAGAGCAGGCCTCCCAGAGATATCAATATGCTACAATAAGACCAGGTACATACCATCACATCAAGGCTGGATGATGCAATCTAACAGGAGGAAAATGGTCCCATAAGCAGGCAAAAGAGTCAGTGACCCACTCCCACTCCCACTGTTAGGAATTCCACAAAAACACTAAGCTATTGAGCTATAGCATGTATGCAGGGGACCTAGGTCAGATCCCTACAGGTTTCCTGATCTCTACAAGCCCCCATGAGTCCTGGTCAGTTGATTCTGTGGGCTGTTTTCTCTTGGTGTCTGGTTCCTCTGATCTTTCCTCCTCTCCTCTGCAGGACCCTTGAGCTCTCCGCCTAATGTTTGGTTATGGGACTCTGCATCTGCTCCCATCAGTTGCTAGATGAAGTCTCTCTGGTCTCTTTGATGAGGATTCTGCTAGGCTCTGGTCCCAGAACACTCTGTGGGCAGCACAAACTGTATGTCATCGGTTTCTGACTGGTTAGTGTCTTAATCCCTCCATTTGTGGCCTTGCCTAGTTACAGAAGATGGCCAGTTCAGACTCCATGTTCCCCATTACTAGGAGTCTTTGCTAGGGTTACTCTTGTAGATTCTATGGAGTTTCCCTTGCACTAGGTTTTCATTTTGTCCCTAAAGCTCCCCCCCCCAAATTCCTGTCATTTCTCCCAGTATCTTTTCCCTCCTCAGTCGATCCCTCCTGTTCCCAACCCCACCCACTGTCAGTCCACCAGTGAAATCCATTCTATTTCCCCTTCCCAGGAGATGCTTGCCTCTCCCCTTAAGCCTTCCTTGTTTCTGAGCCTCTCTGGGTCCATGGACTGTAGCACAATTATCTTTTGCTTTACAGCTAATATCCGTAGGGTAAAAGGGCTAGCCAAAGAAACACACCCTGACCCTGAAATCAGGGCCAAAGAAACATACCCTGACCCTGAAACCAGAGCCAAAGAAACACACCCTGACTCTGAGACCAGAGCCAAAGAAACACACCCTGACTCTGAGACCAGAGCCAATTCAGTGGCCCTAAATCCAGAGCCAAAATGTTTAAAAGGGCCAGTGAAAGAAACACACCCTGGTCCTGAAATCAGGGCCAAAGAAACACACCCACCCTGTCCTTGGCCAACTCAGCATGAAAACCAACCAATCCCTGAGTATGAAATCCAGCCAATCTCTGAGCTTGTCCAAGATCAGGTATTGAAATCTGACCAATTACCACCCTAAAAATCTTCACCTTGGAAAAACTCTGCCCCTAAGAAACCCAAGTTCTATACTTGTGCTGTTTGAAGCTGCCTTTTTCTACCCTGGCAAGGGCAATCACTCTCCTGGATTCCTCCCTTCCAATAAATCTCTTGAATGAGGTTTTGAGGAGGACAGAATGGAGTAGGATAGAGAAGTGACAACTTTTGCTGGAGCAGGAGCAGGAGCAGAGCTGCTACATCTCTGGGGGGAAACTCCCTTAGCAGCGCAGACCAGAACTGCAACAGCTTCCCTGGAGAGGAGCAGAACTGCTACATTCCTAGGGAAACCATCCTCCACTGGAACAGAGCTGTAGGTATTACCTGGCTTCCAATAGCCAGGATATCTTTCCCTTCAGATCTGTAACACCTACAGGTATTTACTGGCTTCCAATGGCCAGGATACCTTTCCCTCAAGAGCTGTAACAAGTACAATATCGACTTATAAGTGAGTCCAAACCAACTATACAAACCTGATAGAAGAGATATTGGGGAGAAGCTAGAAGAGAAATTGATAGAAGAGAATAGCCATGAACACACTGGTACAGGAGACAACTTTCTGAACACAACACCAATAGCACAGTGACTAAGACAAACAATTAATAAATGGGACCACATTAAACTGAAAATTTTCTGTAAAGCAAAGGACACCATCAACAGGAGAAAAAGGCAGCCCACAGAATGAGAAAAGATTTTCACCAACTCCATATTTGACAGAGAGCTAATATCCAATATATATAAAGAACTCAAGAAACTAGACATCAATAAACTAAATAATCCAATTTAAAAATGGGATACAGATCTAAACAGAGAATTGTCGACAGAGGAAACTCAAATGGCTGTGAAACACTTAAAGAAATGGTCTACATCCTTAGCCATCAGGAAAATTTGAATCAAAATGACTTAGAGATTCTATCTTACACCTGTCAGAATGGCTAAGATAAAAGTTCACAGTGACATCTCAGGCTGGCAAGGATGGTGGAACAAGGGGAACACTCCTTCACTGCTGGTGGGAGTGAAAGCTTGTATAGTCACTTTGGAAATCAATATGGGGGTTTCTAAGAAAATAGGGAATCAATATACATCAAGATCCAGCTATATCACTCCTGGGAATATACACAAAGGCTGCTTAATCTTATCACAAGGACACATGCTCAACTATGTTCATAGAAGTTTTATTCATTATAGCCAAAACCTGGAAACAACCTAGAGGTACTTCAACCAATTAATGGATAAACAAAATGTGGTACATTTACAGTTATTAAAAACAATGACATCATGAGTTTTGATGGAAAATTATGAAACTTGAAAAAAATGATCCTGAGTGAGGTAACCCAGACCCAGAAAGACAAACATGGTATGTACTCACTTAAACCAACTCTTAATGACTCCTTATTACACCCATAGACTTCTCAACCTCATCAGAGAAGCTTCTTTTTACATTAGATGTTGACTAAGTAGAGACCTACAATGAATAAAGGTACAGGCAATAAGAGATTTCAGAGTGCTCAGCCCTAAATGGGACATCTTTATCATATCCTCTCCTCCTAAGGGTCAGGGGTCATTGCAGAAGAGGGAGCAAGTGGAAAGACTGGAAGAATAAGAGGCAGTAGCTGACTATCAGGAAACTGTTTTATGGACACAATAGGACAGTTGTATATATAAACTCAAAAGCAGCATAACAGCACACACAAGCCATATGAAAAATTAAGCCAGACAACATCTCACATGGAGTGGGGAGGTGGGCATAAAATCCCACCCCTAGATGAGAAGCTATAGGTAACTGATAGCTACTGGGAGAAGGTGTGGCCCTTGCTGGATCCTGGATCCCTGAAGTCTCCATATTCTGCAACTTTCTGTTCTCTTCTCACAATGTATCTTCATTACATGATGTTCCCTGACCAAGGAAGTACCAGGAAATACTGTGAAAGTTCAGACTTTATTGCCCTGGTTTCTCTGCAAGCAGAGAACATGTCCACACTAGCATTTTGTGGTAATCAGAGATATAGAGGATCTGTACCACTCCAGCTAGAACTATCTTAAACTACTCAGACTCTAGAGGACCCCACCAGCTGGTAGTAGGTAAATGAGTGATCCCCACCAAGATTAGCAGAATCACCTACTAGGCCTGTAGCCTCTCAAAAGATAATAAATGTTAACATTTTTTTATAAACCTTGTTAAATCTTGTGGGAACTTATTACATTTTTTCCTTAGTGCCAGGTATAACCAAGCTCATTTACTGATACATCTAGCACAATTAGACAAAGGATGTAGATGTTAGGAAAAAATCTAGAGCAGACAAACTATGTGTAGCTGTTTGCCTGCCCTATAGTAAATCCTTCCTCTTCTCACTAAGAACACCAGGGAAGTAGTTTCTGGTCCTTCTCTGTCTTGTTAATTCATTTCTTGAATTAAAAGAGGAGTTGGTATCAGAAGGATTAATGTATGAGACACATAAAATCTCATAATAACCTATAGCAATTATACCTTAAAAGGCCATTTTAGGTCCATATATTCTTTCTCACTTCCTGTTTCTATGATAACTTTATCCTACTTCTTGTTACCCTGAATAAGAACTACCCTTGCCCCCAACTGGGGAGAAGTTAGATTCATTTAATTGCAGACATACATTAAAATATTCAGTAGAATTACTTCAATTCTGAACAGGAGAGGGGTGACAGTGTACATTGACCCTAGAACAGAAAGTACCTCAGCTTCTGTCTTATAAGACTGGTATTTACCATGTAAGTTCCATATTAACAATATTGTCCTTTACTCTCCTATTGGCTACTGATATTTCTGTGCATGGTCAAACTACGAAAAGGAGGGATAAAAGGAAGCCAACCTCTCTCACTTGTCAAAAATAAATAAACTAACTAATTAAGTTTATTTTAACTCACTTCTGACTAGTTTTCTGTATTCTGTATACTCTACTCTCTAAATAAGTGTCAACAGTAATATTTCAGGTATTATGATTAAACTGGTTTACTGAACTGTCACAAAGAGAAATGTAGGAAAGAGGAGACATAAATAAATTGTCTATTCTTGGAGAGCACATGCTTAGAAATCTGTGGGTCGACTTCAGAAACTTATTTTAAAAAATAACTTTAAAATATTGGTGTTATGACAGCAGGATGAGCAAAGGCACAGAAGAAGAGGAAATATCTTCTTAAATGAAAAACTGAATGTAGAGTTTATAGCTTTAAATAAAGTCAGACTGACTACAATAAAAAAAAAGCAAGAACAAATCAATTGAAATCCCATATAAAATGTTGGAGACCTAAAGGGGATAATATATCAAACATTAGAAGAGAGAATGAGAGTTTGAGCTTTGCTATTTTTCACTCAAATGTAAGAATATAAATTTGCAGAAAGTTATTAAGAGGTAACACTATCCTGGAGAGTTGAAAACTTATAAGAATGTGACATTTCCACGACGTTAGGAGGATGGGACTGGGAGACCCTGACCTAGAATGTATTTTGTGTCAAGACTGAAAAAGCAATAGTTCTTTTCTTTTGTCAAATTTTCCTGAAATAAATGACAAATGTGGGCAGTTTTAGCAAAATGCAGATGACAACTCACCTTGCTTCTTCCTATAACTTCTGAAAGTTTGTTTTGAGTTGTCTTCACTGTCCTTCAGCTCTCTTCTACCACTATATTTTTAAGATTTTCTTTAAGACTTTTATTATTTTTATGTGTATTGGTAATCTGCCAGTATCTGTGGACCACATATGTGCCTGGTATCCATGGACACCAGAAGAGGACTTTAGATCTGTGGAACTGAATTTACAGATGTTTGTGAGACACCATGTTGGTGCTAGGAATTGAACAATTGAACATGTGTCCTCTGGATGAGCAGCCGGTGCTCTTAAATGCTGAGCAATTTCTCCAGGCCCCAACATTTTACTTTATATCAAGCAGTCCTTGTTTTGAAGCTTACTCACTCAGAGAAATTATGAAAAAAAGCACTTGACACTCTCACATGCCAATGAATTTACAAGTACTGTTTGGTACCTTGAGTGCTTCTGACACATAATGTACAAGAACTGACTCAGCAAAATGGAACCCTGTCCCCATTAGCATCTCAGCCATGTACCTACAGTAACACAATAGATATTAGTCACGTAATGTTTTATAATGGATCACCCAAAAAGACAATGACATAAAACTAGATTCTTAGTTTATTATCTCCATAGTTTTCATGAAGATTGGGATTAGGATCTCACCCAATTTGATGGTTCTTGCTTGGAGTCTCTCGTTGAATTTTAGTGAGATAGTAGCTAGCCCAAACTGGGGATATTTTAAATCTTTTTCATTCACATATGTGATGCCAAGATTGCAGAGATTTAAATAGCTATATGATTAACTTCCTGAGGTACCATAAGCTTTAATTGCTATGTGGTCCCTCCACAGCATTTAGACTATCATGGTGGACTTACACAGTTGAAATTCTCACCTGACAGTTTGGGATCCTCAGGTTCCAATGGAGGAAAAACCAGGGATGAATGCTGTCACCACTAAGTTGTCTTAGAAGTCATATAGGGTTACCTTTATCCTACTTAATTGACCAAGGCAACTGAGGCAAGGAAAAACATAATCTGCCTTCAAGGGAAGGGAACTCATATCCAAACTCTTTATGGAATATTATCAGTTTCATAATATAAAAAGAGAGTGTAGTGGTGCAGCTATTATTGGAAAATACAATCTTTCCCCATTTCTGCCTCAATAGCCCAGAGGGACTCTTAATCTTCTTTGTCTTATTAAACATTATGCAAAACTTAAATGAAGCAAAATACCACAGCTTATCAAAGCTAGACAGTAATCTCTTAGTGTAAGATAAAAGAAAATCAAGATCCAAGAGACTGTGGGTGGGACTCTGAAAATAAATCTGTGCACACACAGTGAGGAACTTTTGACTTAACAAGATCTAAAAATTAGAGTTGATCATGAGCGTAGTGTTCACATCAAAAATGGGATGGGGTTGCTTAACAGATTAGAAGCTGACCTGAAATCAGTGTTCATCTACATATTTTACTGTAAAAACTAAAAACCCAATATCTTCTCCTTTCACTCACTTTTCACTCACTCATTCAGTGTTTATTGAGCACCTACTGTTTGTGAAGCATTGTTCTATGTGCTAGCAATATAATGATGAATAACTCAGATAGAAATTCCTGCCCTCATAAAAGCTATATTCTAGTGCAAAAGGGTAAATAATGAGCCAGAGAAGAATACCAAAGAAAACTAAAAAGAAAGTAGAAAGACAGAAAGACAAAGCAAGAATGGAGAACAGAGGAAATTGAAGGGGGTTTTCATAAAGTGGGTAAGATAGTCCTTATTGAAAGAGACTATTTGAGAGAAGATATGAAGGATGGGAGTGAGCAAGTCATGTTATTTCAGGAAGGAACTTCAGAAAGAGGGGAGGGGAGAAGGAGAGACAGAAAGGAATGGGGAGAGGAAGGGTGAATGGAAAGGGAAGGGGGAGGAGAGATAGATAAAGATAGGAAGCCAGGGTGACACAGTAAAGACATCAGAGTTGAAAGCAGAAAATGAAGCTACTAAGAGGTTATCAAAGGTGACTTGTCTACAGATTTACAGGTCACTTTTCAAATACTGCCTCTTGCTATAAAAGCAAAGCCATCAGAAAATTCAAGCGGAGAAATAACATGATCTAACTGGGAATTTAGCCAAGTTATCAAGAAAGGCTACTGTACTGAAAGGACATAGGAAATTTTTGAGTTTTTGTAATCACCCAGATAAGAGGCAATAGTGGACTAAACTAAGATGATAATACTAAAGGAAAAAGGATGCCATAAGATTTTGTACACTTTTGAATAGGAGGCAACAAAATTTTCTGATTTATCTGATATGTTCTTTCAAACAAAGAGTCAAGGGCTAAGCCATGATGTTTGACCTGAGCATTTGCTGAGATGAAAAAGATCACAAATTAGCATTATGCAGATAATAAGAGTTCAGTGTTGATAGTTTTATTTTAATACAATTAAAGAACTCATGTAATACCCAGAAAGCCAAGTGGGGAAAACATGCCAAGTGGGAGATGACCTGATTATCTGCTGCAGGGAGCTCTAGCAGAATAAGGAATCCAAAGGAATTTACAATGAGATTTGAAACATGAAAACAGCTGTGAACCTTGCAGAGATTTCATGGTAGTCTAAAGGCAAAGCATGAAAGAAGTGGATTCAAGGGAAAAAGAAAGAGTCAGCTGGATCTATCTTGCACAATTAGCATTCCTTTCATGGGGTCTATAGAAAAGAAAGGGAAAACAATAAGATAAGTAACTAGAAGAGGAGAAAACTAGAGAAGGAAAGAACTCACCTTGGCATAGAAATATGCATGCATTCTGCTGGAATGATTGCAGCAAAAAGAACAGCTATTGAGAGAGAGAAAAAAAGATTCCTGGATTTATAATCTGTTGAAGGTAAGGAAGGGGTAGAATAAACAAAACAAAACAAAATGGAGCTAATGCCCTTAGCTAGGAGATGGACAGGTAAAGAATGTCAAAGGAGAGAAAAGTCAATATTATAGGCGTTGTGCAGTTAAGAGAGTAGAGATGGTAGTGGGAGACATTCTAAGTGCTTTATATGGAAGGCAATGCTTTCTGGAATTATAGGTGAGATTTGAGAACCAGGACATATAGTGCACTAAAGAGAATGTGACAGCAGGTAAAGAGGTGACAATCACACTGGGAGATTTCTAACATTGAGAGAATAGAAGTTCTGTGGTTGTTGACAAGACCTAGGGTATGATGACTTAAAGTGGGAGAGGTAGGCTATAAGACAGTGTCCAGCAAAAGAGGTCAAAAGACTGAGCCACTGATTGGAGCCCAAGATCCTGATGTTTGGCTAGGAACTAAAATGTTGAAGAAACCCAGGCAGTGCTGGGAAATCTAAGATGAAAACAGTATAGGATTTGTAAGTATCTGGTTAGTGGCAAATATACTCATTTTGGTAATGAAAATTAAGTCTATTTACTCAAAGAAAATGTGGGTACATATATAAACATTAATTTCATTTTTTCTATGTTTTGATTTCTGTTACATTCTATAAATTACTGGCCCTCAATGAGTAGAAAATTTATCTCAAGAATGCAATGTTTTAATATAGAAAATTTAATTGTGTATATTTTATTAATTCTTTGAGAAGCCCATAAAATATATGTTCACCCTTAATAGATGAATTCAATTTTAAAAAGAATACAGAAAGCTTGTCATCATAAATGATTAAGAATTTATTATTATCATTATCATCATTTATTTTATGGTATGGGTGTTTTACCCACATGTATGTATGTCTGTGCACCATGTATATGCCTGATGCCTGTGGAGGTCAGAAGAAGGTGCCAGATATCCTGTGAATAGATTTAACAGACAGTTGTGAACTGTCACATAGGTCCTGGGAATTGAACCTGAGTCTTCTGAAAGAGCAGCTAGTCCTCCTAACCTCTGAGCAATCTCTCTGTTCCAAGGTTAAGAATTTTAATAACCTGGAATGATGACAAGATGACAATGATGACACAAGAGCTCTTCTAACTATCTTTTTAATAATATTTTCATGAGGGTTGGAAGATATTTCTGTCCTTGCCTCTGTTAGCTGGAATATTGTGGGTTATATGATAATACTGTAAACTCTGAGTTTGAGTTTGCATTAATTAAATAAAATCAACCTTGGGTCAGGAGGTAGAGTTAGCAACTAGTTGACAGAACTTAATCATAGAGAGTCAGAAGGCATCTAGAAGATGGATAAAGATACACATTAAGTAGTAGAGAGGGACTTTGAGTATGAGAGTCTTTTTTGGTTTGGTAGAGCCGAAGGAAGTTCTCTTTTTGGAGACTCTGGTGAAGAGGGAAGATCAGCTAGTTGCTCCTCAACCTCTCTGAGCTAGTGGACTTTCACCACAGCCTCTGACTCCCAAGTCTTACTGAGAAAATAGAATGATGGAGGTTTAGTTAAAGCTGCATTTGGTGGCAGGGGCGGGAAGCAGATCTGGCAGGATGTAAAAGTCCCTGGACGGCTACCTGAGAAGAAGCAGGCCAGTAACTGTGGAGCTGTAATTATTGGCTGAAACAGCAGTAGATTCAGGTGAAGTTGCTATGCCAGAGTTAAACAAATAAAAAAAATTTAAAAAAAAAACAACTGAAAGACCTGAGTTTAATCCCCAATGGTTGCATAAGGAAAGCCAGGGTCCATGGTACATGTTAGTAGTTCCAGCACCCAGGACACAGAGACAGGTAGATCTCTGGGGCCCACTGGCCAACCTAACCTAATCAGTATGTCTTGGAACCATTGAGAGACCCAGTCTCGGCAAGTGCTGTGGACTGCTCCTTGTGCACAAACAAACATGAGTATACACACATGTGCACAGCACACATGGAGTGAGAGAGGGGTTGAGGGAGACAGAGACAGAGGCTAATCATTTACAGGAAAATGAGACCCAGAATAAGAGATGTGCTTCTGCCTGAGATAGGCCCAAGTGTCTCAGTGTTGCTGACCTCCAGTCTCCTCACCTATGAAAGGCAAAGGGTGTTTCTCTTTGCATCTCATCAAGAGAAGACAAATGAGAAAATCTTCAAGAAGGAGCTCTGGGAAGACTGCACAGTCTATATTTGGATTAATGCTGACTTCCATAGCCTACATACAGATCAGTTTCAGCATGACCATAGTATAGTGGCTTAGAACACATTGGAAAAAGGTTTAACAACTTTAAAAGGCATTGATACTTAGTCCCCACTCCTGCAGATCCAGATTCAGTGCAGCCAAGCTACAGCCTAACACTGTATTCCTAATAAGTTCCCCAGACAGTCTACTCTTCTGCAGTTTGAGAAACAATTTCTCTAGATTATTTCTAAAACCTTACTTTTTTTTATTTTGTGCTCAGAGTCTAGTGACAAATAATTATTTTCCACATCTGCGACACAGTTTGAGAAATTGCAAATGTTAAAGGAAGAGTTTAATCTTAGCTGTCATCTTGTCAGTGATGGTAGAATCTGCTCATCCTGTTTGTGCATTTATCTTCCAAGTACAGTAGTAGGAGCGAATAATGGCTATTTACTCTCCAACAGGCAGGTGCCCTTCAGTGATTGAGTGTGTGTGTGTGTGTGTGTGTGTGTGTGTGTGTGTGTGTGTGTGTGTGTATTTAAACTAAGATCTAGCTACATACAATATGGTGTGTGACGAAGCAACCCTAAATCTAATACTCACTCCATTTCAAGCATATATGGATTAGTGTATTCATCAGCAGGTGGAAAGATGGATCATTTCCAATACTCCAGGAGGCTCACTAAGCTTTGTGTTTAGCTTGTGCTCATGTTCACTATTGCTCTTGCTCTTTCTTTTGAGACAGAGTTTCACTCTGTTGCTCAAGCTAACCTGGAACTCAATATGTAGTACAGGCTGGTCTCAAGATCATTTCAATACTCTGGTCACAACTCCTCAGATACCAGGATTTACAGCTGTGAGCCACCACCCCCAACTTCCATAAGCCTTTTATATACTCCTCACCTATTTACGCTGATTACGTCTACTAGTTCTTGTACTAGTCTCATGCAGTATAAGTTCTTTTATGGCCCACTTCTTTCTCATAACAGAGTGTCTGTGTCATTCACCCACATCTGTGTGTTCTTTAGCTTCATTCTTCCATTACCCACCTTGCACTCCTAAAAAGAGCTCCAGCTAGTCAAGTGACAATTTCTGTGTAAACTGAATGATTACACCAACACAGGACAGGATGATAAGCTAAAGATCCAGTTCTAAGGATGCTGATGTTCAACTATGAAAGTCTTGCATTAGAAAAGGAAATCCTTCAAGGTTAACATCCAGGAAAAAGTTTCAAGGGTGAATGAAAATGAACACTTGACTTCTACCTACAGAAATCTGCATTTTTGTCAGTCTTCATGAATTGTGCATGTGCTAATGTTTGAGGACCACTGCTGTGCACTCATGCAGAATACAGATGAAGGGCTCTTATTATTGCAATTGCCCATAGGCTGTTAACAAAAGCTAAGGGGTTTGGAATTTGATTTCAGGGATTATCATCTGAGTTTAATGTAACAGTGGGTTTAACTCAGCTGGTTTCTGTCCATTCACTGAAATCTATCTGGCCTGCAGTGAAATCCTTTTGCATATGTAATAAAAACATAATAAACTAACAAGAATACAGAAGATGGGTCAGACAAGAACAGATTTCTTTTCAAGCATAATGTGAAAGCCAATTGTCAAAGTTATCCTCAGAGGGTCCAGGGAAGACATTTTTCTAGAAAATTACAGGGCTCCTCCTTTTTCTCTGCAGCTCACTGTATGGTCAAATACACACACAAAAGCACCTCCTGCAAACTCACCAGGCTCTATTGAGTGCAATGAAGGAACATATAGCAACCGTCTGGGCTGCTTTCTTGTGTTCACCATTAACCTTCCTAAGTTTACTTGCAAGCACAAATCCCAAGTGTTAAATCCTAGTCTGTAATGAAAACAATATATACATTGTGACATAGACAATCAAAGTTTGTGGATCTCCAATCACATCACTCATATCCATAGTTTTCATTTGCAGTATGTGGAGTAGGTATGAGAAAACACAAATTTATGATACACCAGTTCAGCATCCCCACCCCCTAAATGTAACATTTGGGAAATAGTTGTTCAGACCATCAATAATATTGACGACTAAGGATTAGTAGCTATGACTCACAGTATTCTCTACTTAATAGATTTCATTTGAACTTGCTCAGAATTCTGAAACATTGAGTGCTATACTACTTTCCTAGATAGAAACAGAGTTTAAATTCCTTAATTTCCTGATGGTTTCAGTTAAACAGGTATAAATGTCCAGTATCCAAATTCATCATTCCTACCTCCAAGCAGCTTGTCCATTTATTTTTCTATAATAAAATTCTTCTGTAACTAGAGTTTTCCTGCCTTGCCCACAGTCAGGACAAATCTTTGTCACCCGCCAGTCCCACAGCCACTCAGACCCAACCAAGTAAGCACAGAGACTTATATTGCTTACAAACTGTATGGCCATGGCAGGCTTCTTGCTAACTGTTCTTATAGCTTAAATTAGTCCATTTCCATAAATCTATACCTTGCCACGTGGCTCGTGGCTTACCAGCATCTTCACATGCGGCTTGTCATGGTGGTGGCTGACAGTGACTCCTTCTGCCTTCCTGTTCTTTCTTTTCTTCTCTCTGTTTGTCCCGCCTATACTTCCTGCTTAGCCACTGGCCAATCAGTGTTTTATTTATTGACCAATCAGAGCAATTTGACATACAGACCATCCCACAGCATTCTTCAGTTAAAGCAAGTTAAAGTTTGCTTTCCAAGCATGGGAGTACAACAGTTGTGCTTATTCCCCACACTAATATTAATGTAGTTTTTTAAGAAGTCTCATCACTGGGAGTCTAATTAGCGAGAAAGAGGAGGGTTTATATGAGCGAGAATTGTTGAAACCAAGGTTGGATAAAGCACAGGGACAAATAGCCAAACGAATGGAAACACATGAACTATGAACCAAAGGCTGAGGGGCCCCCAACTGGATCAGGCCCTCTGAATAGGTGAGACAGCTGATTGGCTTGATCTGTTTGGGAGGCATCTAGGCAGTGGTACCAGGTCCTGGGCTCGCTACATGAGATAGCTGTTTGAAACCTGGGACTTATACAGGGACGCTTGGCTCAATCTGGGAGGAGGGGACTGGACCTGCCTGGACTGAGTCTATCAGGTCGATCTCAGTCCTTGGGGGTGGCCTTGATCTGGAGGTGGTGGGAATGGGGGGTGTGCTGGGGGGAAGGGGAGGGGGGCAGGAAGAGGGAGAACAAGGGAATCTGTGGCTGTTATGTAGAACTGAATAGTATTGTAAAATAAAAGAACACAAATAAACAGGATTTAAAAAAAAAGAAGAAGAAGAAGTCTCATCCAAAGCTAGTTGACTATACTGACATATTCAGTCTGGACAGCTGTGCCCTAGAATAGATGTAAGGAATCCTGGATGCTAATCTTGCTTTAAAAAGAATCCATGTAACTTAAAGTCATTCTTCAACTGCTCTGAGGCTCTCTTGATCATTTATAAATGAGTTTCTTATCCATGCATCATCCTTAAAGATCTTTTGCATCCCCTATGAGATGCGTTCCATGTAGAAATGCTGGGATGTTTCAGGGATGCTGTAGCTCATTGCCTTTGCCCTCCTGACTTCTGCTCAACAACCACAATGAGGCCATGACACCAAATATCTCAGCCATGAAAGGTTACCTAGCTGGAAAGTCCAGAAGACAGGCCTTCAGGACCTTAGCAGCATCTTAGTCAATGTGAGAAGGAAGCCATTTAAACACATATCCCATCATTCTCACCGTGATTTGAAAAAATACAGAATTTGTACAGGACACATACAATTCACAATGGAATAATGGAATAGAAACTCAATTTTCTACAGCAGTAATCAGCTCACTACCATGCCACTACTGGCTTTCATTCTTCCTCATCTCACTTTACCCATTGCCAAGCCTGTGCCTCCCAGGCTCCTGTGTAAAGAAACTATCTCTACTTACATCCTTGCCTCAGGCTCTGCTATTTTGGAGCCAAAATCAAGACTTGGGTTTTTGAAAAGTATTACTCTCTGAGGTGGGTGGCACATAATACATTAGCAACACTAATTTTCTTACAATTGCCCATTCTGTTGTTTATCTACAATTCTCTGTAATAACTCCCAAATAGCTATTTAGGCATACCTGCAAACTTTAGATAGAATGATTAGGAAGTGGCCTAATCATTTTGAGGAGTGACTTATTTTTAAATGGATGAATCTCTGTGAGTTTTTATTTTTGTAGATGATATTACTCCCTTTGGGTTTTTTGGAAAGGTACAATTTCTCATTTAGAATCTCAATTCATATTCTTAACAAATTTAGCTACTTGCAAAGTGTTAAGGCAAAATCTCCACCAGTTTCTGGTGAAGAAATTTTCATTTGAAAGCTGATTAATTTGGCTATAGTAGTTTCTTATCCTGGAATAAGTTTGCATGGGTTACAGAATAAGTAAGATCATGTTGATAGTGATTTACAGCAACTTGCACAGAATGTTGTGACCAATGTTCCTGGGTCTTCCCTGACTTTAAGCAATGGTTTCCAACCTTCCTAATGCTGCAGCCCTTTAATATAGTTTCTCATGTTGTGATGACCCAATCATAAAATCATTTTTATTGCTACTTCATAACTGTAATTTGCTACTGTTATGAGGCATAATGGGAATGGTTTTGGAGACAGGTTTGTCAGAGAGGTTGCAAGCCATGGGTCGATAACCACTGACTTGAAGTCTAAGTTCTTAGGAGTCACTTTGCTTTGGGTAAACCAGGAAAGTTTATCACTTTACAAAGTCTTACCCACCATTTTTCCTCAATTATTAGCCACCAAGGTTACCTATTTAGGTCCTGCCATTATTTATGTCCAACCTTTGACACTGCAATGGGACATTTTCATGCACAAAGTTCACATCTGAGAACCATGCAATTCAATTACAAAAAGCTTTGCAAGAGAATCATAACATTTTAAGAAAGTTAATGATCTTGTGTTAGGCCACACTGGCAACTATCCTGGGTTTAGGCATGCCTGTTAGGACATTCAACCTTCCAAGGGAATCAAGTCTTATACAAAATGTGTCCACTCAAACATTTTATGGACAAGACAGATTAAGTGGTATCCAAAAGAGGAAGTGGCATCGAGTTTCCCAAAGGAAGTGTACATGTTTGTCAGGATAAATCTGCGTATTTATGCTTTCTGTATGCTTATGTATGTGTGTATATACATATATGTATGCATATGCATACATGTACATATATACTTTCACATAAATGTATGTATGTATGTATGCATTCTACTTTTCAAGGGGACTTTCTCTTATTCCTTTAAGATCTCATTGCCAACAATATTTTAATTTTATTGCACTATCTACATAAGTCTTTCTTCCTTATTTTTTATTCCAGTCCCAACTCCCACATTTTCTCAATACCCTAAGGGACTCACACTTCCCTGCACCATCTGCACCACCAGATCCAAATAAAAATATGTTCCAAGAAACATGTTTTTCTGAGAAATGAATGTATAGATGCACAACAACCTAAACATAAAATATGTTACAGGAATTTAAAAAGCCTGTGCTTGCCTTAGGCTCATTGATTGATGTTATTTGCTCTAAACATTTTAAATGCCCTTCTCTTGATTCATGGAAAACTTTTTGTTTACTGTATCTATGGCTGTGAAATAGGCACTTTGAATGTTCACTAGGACACTATTTAGTGTCTAAAGTAGTAACTCAGTACGGGCTACTAGAAATCTAGTACTACTAAAAATCCTCTGAAATGAAAAGTTACTGACTGGCCAGCTATAGGATCCTGTATTTTAGTCCCTATATGAAAACAGTTTGACATGGGACTCTAAAAGATTGTATTGGCCATGGAGGCTTAATGTTCCATTGGTCTGACCGAATGTTGTGCAAACTTCTTCCTGCCTCTAATCCACTGGCCCTCCTTTTCTTAGTATATTTCCTTTATACAACATATTGTAAATGCCTCCCCTTTCCCTTTGAGCTGTTATTCTAAAGCCTCTTGCCAGTTTTCCAGCCTAGGAAAATTTTTCTCAAGTAAATCAGATCCTGGCTTACTTAGGTGGCAGCAATCTGACTTCCAATTTGTAAAACTACCTTCTGCCACAGAGACAGGGAGTATTTGCTTGCATTTGAAAATGGACTGTTTTGCTTTTTTTCCCACTCTTTTGGGCAAAAATCATGAGTGAATACACTTAGTCTGTGTCACTTTTTACATTACTATAACAAAATACCTAAGACAATAAATGTAAAGAGTTTATCTTGATGTACATTTTTTGTAGGTTTTAGACCATGGTCAGTTGGATTGGATAGTTGGGGATGCTAGTTTGGCACCCATGATGAGGCAGCACATCATGGCGAGAGCACTTGGAGGAAACCTGTCTGTGATACCACCAGAAAGCAAAGGAGCTTCAGGATCCTGTCCTAACATGACTTCAGACCTCCCACTAAACCCTATCACTACCAATATCTCCAGGCTAGAGACCAACCCTTCAATATACTGGCTTTTGGAGGCATTTCTGGTCCAAACTACACTATATGACTTTGTCTTATGTCTTTGTTGAGTTGCTGTTCTCACTGGGTTGAACATAATTGCTGTCATTCTGGGTCAGAGTCCAGCACTAGTGATCACCTGTACGATCCCTCAAGAAGTTAGGCTGACTAGTGTTCCCACACAGAGGGAGAAACAGGAGCCACTAGGGCCACATTTTATCTAAGGATATATAGACAAGAAGCTATTTCTGGAAAGAGGAGATTTGATGGTGATGGAGTATCTGCCCATGGTTTGTATTGCACTCTCAGGTGATACAGTTGCCTTTCAGTTTCCCACAATGCTGTAAATGACTCCAACAAATGGACTGTATCATTAAACTGGGTGAAGATAGAATCCTTTCTTTGGAATATCATTGTCTTCTTTATCTGTGGTGAATAAAAAGAGATTCAGCAGGGAAAGCCCTCCACACTCTGCCATCTTCTGTTCAATGAAATGGAGTTCAAATTCAATTCTTGCTTTTCTTCCTAAGTACAGTGGCCAGGAATGAAATCTTTGTTTTCTGCTTAACTTTTTCCTGGGTCACTTTTGATTTAGCATTCTTTAGAGATGTCAAATTAATAAGGATCAGCCGGGCAGTGGTGGTGCACGCCTTTTGGTCCCAGCACTCAGGAGGCAGAGCCAGGCAGATCTCTGTGAGTTCGAGGCCAGCCTGGGCTACCAAGTGAGTTCCAGGAAAGGCGAAAAGCTACACAGAGAAACACTGTCTAGAAAAATCAAAAAAAAAATTAAGGATCTGAATTGTGATCAGGGACAGCTGAAAGCAAAGGACATGTTAGGAAATCTCCTTCTGACATGTCTTATCATACCAAATAACTCCTACCTCCTGAGGGCACAATAGGGAACACTGTCACCTCACTAAATCTACAAAGCTGATTGGCAGCAAGTAACATGTATAGGGAGAGAAGCTAACATATACCCGGCCCTGGCAAACATACTTTGCATCTATGATACCCTGCAGGGTTAGTAGTGTTTTGCCATCATTTTTTCATGTGAAGAAACAAAATAGAGGGTAGCTAGCTTGGAAGAAGAATTTGATTAGTGGGAGGGGAACAGGAAAAGGTAGTGGACAGAATCAAAATTCTTATAATGGTTTGAGAAGGTGTTGTCTAATACAGGATGAGATATTAGAGTACTTGATTCCTGAATTGGAAAAACAAAAAACAACAACAACAGAAAATGAAATCAAAGGAAGAGGATATGGCTACTCAAAAGTATGGAAAAAAATTTTATTTTAGATATAAGGGAGAATGCAGGCAGAGGGAAGAGTCCAGATTGAACATGGACAGCAGACTAAACTGGACCATGGATGGAGAGAGGGGGAGGAAGAGCAAGAAAGGAGCTGTCAACTGAGGTGGACTCGGCTAAGAAGCCAAGAGACCAGAATAGCTAAAACTGTTGAGTTATGAATAGGGATCAGGCTGGGGAAGGGAAGCTGAAGCCCCAATTCTAAGAAGGAGAGCTTTAGGGTAGGGAGTGAGGTGAGAAGTTGTGGGAGGAGCCACAGGTAGAGAAGGATGCTGGAGAGCTAACCACCATCCACTTTGATATTGTTTAAGACACCCCAGTTAGCCATTTGTCCAGGGTTTCTGAGACTTAGCAGTGCCCAGTTGGCGGCAATGGTTGGGGAGGGTTAGTTGGTACAGCATTGCTGGAGGAAGGCTGTCCTGGGGATAGGCTTTGGGAAGCTAAAGCCTCGTACCACTTCTAGCTTGTTCCACCTCCTTACCACTTGTGATTGGGGGTGTCAACACTCAGCTTCTTATTTCTGGCACCATGCCTACTGTTTGCTTCTGGGTCTCCCTGCCATGATAGACCAGCATCACTCTGGAAACAGGAACCGAAATTAACTTTCTTCTATAAGTTGCCTTGGTCATACTGTTTTGTAACAACACAAAAGTAACTAATATAAAAATTGGTATGAGAGCATGGGCTGTTACTATGAACAAAATGACCATGTTGGTTTTTTAAAGGAATATAGAAGTTTTGGAACCTTGGAATACAAAAGCAGTTGAATGTTATAAGCAGAGCTTAAAGGGCAATTATAGTAGAATCCTACAAGACAATAGTGTTGAGAACAATGCACATGGTGAGGGCTCATCTCAAGAGGTTTCAGAGCGGAACGATATTAGCAGCTGTGTGGGGGCTATTCTGATGATCTGGCTGCCTTCTGACATTTTCCTTAGAACTTGCCAGAAGCTCAACTAAAAAGTAATGGACTAATTTCTTTGGTGGAACAATTTCAAGGCAGCATAATATTTAATCTATGGGTTATGTAGCAATTACTAATAACCCTTATGCCAGGTTAAAAAGAGAAAGAAAAAGTGGAGCAGAGAATACAAAATGAATAAGTTAAATGGAAAATGAACACCACAAAATGTAATGTTGCAGTTCAGGGCTTTTGCCGAAAGATGTAAGAGGGTAGGTGCTGTTAAGAAGACGCTTTCTAAAGCACGGGGACAAATAGCCAAATTAATGGAAACACATGAACTATGAACCAATAGCTGAGGAGGCCCCAACTGGATCAGCCCCCTGGATAAGTGAGACAGTTGATTAGCTTGAACTGTTTGGGAGGCCCCCAGGCAGTGGGACCAGGACCTGTCCTTAGTGCATGAGCTGTATGCAGGGACACTTGGCTCAGCCTGGGAGTAGGGGACTGGACCTGCCTGGACTGAATCTACCAGGTTGAACTGAATCCCCAGGGTAGTCTTTGCCCTGGAGGAGATGGGAATGGGGGGGTGGGCTGGGGGGGGAAGCGGGGGGTGGGGTGGCAGGCAGCAAAGCTGGAGGGGTGAGGTCATCTAAGCCCAGTGATATTAGACAAGGAGATCTTTGGCCCAGCATTTCCTCACTGTGCCCCTATTCCTCCATTTTGAAATGGAGATGTATATTCTGTGCCACAGTATGTTGGAAGGATGTAATTTGCTTTTTTGATTTTACAGGAAGTCACAACTAACAGACTGCCTTGAGACTCGGAAGAGACTTTGCATTTTGGACTTTTCAACAGTGCTGAGACTGGGAACTTTGGAAGTTACATTGAATGTATTTTGTGTTTTGATGTGGCTCCAAGCCAGTTGGAGCCAGTTAGAATGAGAATGTCCCTCTTGGTCCCCAGTTCATGTGGTTGTTTAGGGACCAAATTTTGACTTCTGGGATCATAGCATCACTTTGTACTCCATAAATGAAAAAAAAAAAAAACTATGATTTAACCATTTGCAATTTAACAATTAGAAGTTTCAAAAGCACTTGATGAGGTCTGAGTAACAATTTTCCATATTTTTCAGAACAGACTGCTGAGCAATCATTTCAGGTAGGTCAAACTACAGGTTCCTTCCCTGTTGATGTTTGTTTTAGATGTCATCTAGATATGTCTAAATGTAAGCCTAAAAGTGCTTCTTACCAGGCCAAAAATCTCTGTCCAATTTATACCTGGCTTTCTGGACAGAAGAAAAATGCCCAAATCTGTAATTTTTGTTGGGACTCAAAGGTACGAGTCCACTTCTGCTGTTTTACAGATATGCATTACCTGTTTTGTCTACAATATGGATTTCAGTACAGATTAGTAATACTAATGTATCTAAAACTTTTATGTCATTTTGCAAATAGGCCTCAAAGGATCAAAAAAGTCATAAAAACCTAGATCCACAGAGGTTGAAAGGACCTCAGATAAATATTCTTAAAGATGGCCTTTTTCCTCTCTCCTGGTCTTGGGACTACTGCTTTTTCCATTACTAAGGGTATGGACCTAAGGGTACCAAATAAGTTCATAAATTTTAACTTTTGTTCCTAGTTTAAATCTGTATCAACAGATTTCTACTTGGCTGGCAGACACCTCCAAGTTTCAGTTGCTGACTCCACTGCTCCAGACGACTGTGGGCTCCAGACTTGCTAAAGGCCAACATGGACCAGCCCAGCTAACATGATTCTTCTCTGTCCTTATGGGGTCAGGTAGCTACATGCTACTGACAAATGCCCCCTGCTCAGTCTTTGACCAGTTTTTCAGCCTTTGGGGGGAGGGGCCCTGATAACAGCGCCCCAATGCCAGCTTGAAGCAATTCCAGAAGAGAATACGTCATCCCATATTCTTTGTTCAGAAAGGCTGAAATGCTGGGTCAAAAGAAAACTCCCTGGCATAGAGACAAGATGGCTAACTATACATGGACTATGCATGGCCATTACAGGCCATGAGTTACTAAAATAGGCCATGAGTTACTAAATGTAATGCCATAATTTTAAGATTAAAATTTGCCAAAAAGAAAATGGGGGAATGAAAGACCCTAGCCCTTCAGGCTTACACCCCCAAGCCTCAGGAAAAGAAAAACTTCAAGCACCAGGAAATGAGAAACTAAAAATCTAGTTCCAAGGGCAACCTGACTTAGCCATTGTTCAATCTCCCCTACAACCATATAACAATGTAAAAAGATTTCTGTTAAGAGATGTGCTCAACTGTGACTGGGATAGTTGCAAGTGTTCCAGGAAGGACCACTGTGACCTTTGTGTAAACTCCACTCCTGCCCTAATATCCCCCCTTGAGGTTTCAGGAAGAATGTACCTGTTGACGTAACTGTACCCCCTCTGTGATCACTCTGTAACCAGACCATGATCTTGTGAAACGAAATTGTTTGGGAATTGTAATCTTGTGGGGTTTATGGGTTTTTCCTTTATAAGCCCTTATGGGGCTACAATAAGATGCGGCTCTTGCTCTTAGGAGCAGAGTTTGCCCTTCTATATAGAAGTTTAAATAAAAACCTCTTGCTATTGCATCAACTGGACTGGAGTCTGGGTTCTTGGGGTGCCCACTCGAGACCCCCAGATTTTGGGGTCCAACAAGTTACCATGCCTGGCTGTTTCCATTGTGGCTTTGAACTCAGAGATCTGGATGGATCTCTGCCTCCCAAGTGATAGGATTAAAGGCATGTGTGCCACCATTTTCTGGCCTCTATGTCTATCTAGTGGCTGTTCTGTCCTCTGACCCCAGATAAGTTTATTAGGATGCACAATATATTGGAGGGCACAATACATTACCACATCATCTTTCTTTTTTCAATTTAGGATTAGAGTAGAATATGTCTCTTACATTGCAAGTGTGAAGTGAAAACTGGAAGGATAGAAATGTAGCTGGAGAGTTTTCTCTCAGGGTCCTGCCAAGCCCTGGCAGTCTTACAGCCCACTTATAAAATAAACACACAGATGCTTATATTATTTAAACTGTTTGGACTAATGGCTCAGGCTTCTAGCTATCTAGTTCTTACATCTTAAATTAATCGATTTCTATAAATCTATAGTTTGCCACTTGGCTCATGGCTTACCGGCATCTTCACATGTTGCTTGTCATGGTGGCAGCTGGCAGTATCTCCCTCCACTTTCCTGTTCTTTCTTTTCTCCTCTCTGTTAGTCTGGCCTATACTTCCTGCCTGGCTACTGGCCAATCAGTGTTTTATTTATTGACCAATCAGAGCAACATATTTGACATACAGACCATCCCACAGCATAGAAACTATGTGGGATCACCACAAGAAGATTCTGGGTTTCATGCTGCTTGCCTAGGCATGTGTCTATATGTATAGTCACCATTTGGGGTGATTTCTAATTGCACTGCTTTCTCTTTGATGTTCTGTGATTCTATCCATCTTTCATCTCTGCTTGCACGATCATTCCCTGATATGCTTACCCGAGGCTTTAACGTATCTGAGTGGTCCAGCTCTAATAATAACTATGGTATTGTGAACTGAAGAAGCTCATGTTGGCCTCAGCCCACATGCTGTGTACTATTCACCAGATAGGCCCACTTTTCTGACAGTG
The DNA here is from genome assembly GCF_049852395.1 of Peromyscus maniculatus bairdii. Classification (NCBI taxonomy): domain Eukaryota; kingdom Metazoa; phylum Chordata; class Mammalia; order Rodentia; family Cricetidae; genus Peromyscus; species Peromyscus maniculatus. The sequence continues at coordinate 116,890,230 of NC_134855.1, read as the reverse complement.
ATTGGGTTCTGTATCCCACTTTAGAACTTCACCACTGGGCTGTAATTATTCTTCCATAATCACAGAGAACTAAAAATCTCTGGGAGTTTCCATTTTTCCCAGGGCAGCATGCAGTCCTAGGCTCACAGGTGTGTGAGGAGGAACCCCAGATGGTTTGCCTTGACATAAAACTGACTCCACTGTATAACTTAAGCTCTGCAGTTTCCATGTGGGATCAGACCAAGACTGGGATTTTTTTTTTTTTTTGAAAATTCACCTTCTCTGCCCTCCTTCTTTCCCATTTCCCCATCATTTTTCCTGGGAGTATTTTCTTACTAACTCATTTTCCTCTGGGACCTTGTCTGAGGGTCTCCTTCTTTGGAACCTGGATTGGGAAGCCACACTTTCTATCAATCTTAATGTCTTATCAAGACAGAGCAGACTTCTCAGGATAGAACTTGATTACTTTTCACTTCCCTCTTGCCTTATTCTAACTTACTCAGTGTTCCAGCACCAAGTTGTTGTGACTTGCAAGTGTTGCTGTCCTGGTGTATGTTTTGTACTGTTCCATCCATTTATCCTTCAAATTTTATCTCAAATGTTCCTGATGCTTGAAAGCCTTGAGAAATTCATTCTTCTCCCCAAGTCTTTTTTTTCTTTTATTTTACAATATTATTCAGTTCTACATAACAGCCACAGATTCCCTTGTTCTCCCCCTTCCTGCCCCCCTCCCCTTCCCCCCAGCCCACCCCCCATTCCCACCACCTCCAGATCAAGGCCACCCCCGAGGACTGAGATCTACCTGATAGACTCAGTCCAGGCAGGTCCAGTCCCCTCCTCCCAGATTGAGCCAAGTGTCCCTGTATAAGCCCCAGGTTTCAAACAGCTATCTCATGCAGCAAGCCCAGGACCTGGTACCACTGCCTAGATGCCTCCCAAACAGATCAAGCCAATCAACTGTCTCACCTATTCAGAGGGCCTGATCCAGTTGGGGGCCCCTCAGCCTTTGGTTCATAGTTCATGTGTTTCCATTCGTTTGGCTATTTGTCCCTGTGCTTTATCCAACCTTGGTTTCAACAATTCTCGCTCATATAAACCCTCCTCTTTCTCACTAATTAGACTCCCAGTGCTCCACCCAGGGGCCTAGCTGTGGATCTCTGCATCCAGATTCCTCAGTTCTTGGATGGGTTTCTGGCACAACTATTAGGGTGTTTAGCCATCCCATCACCAGAGTAGGTCAGTCCCATCTGTCTCTCGGCCATTGCCAGCAGTCTTTTGTGGGGGTATCTTTGTGGATTTCTGTGGGCCTCTTTAGCACTTTGTTTCTTCCTTTTCTCATGGGGTCTTCATTTACCATGGTCTCCTATTCCTTGTTCTCCCTCTCTGTTCTTGATCCAGGTGGGATCTCCCGCTCTTTTTCCCTCGACCCTCGCCGTTCATTGCTCCCACTCATGTCCAGGCTGTTCATGTAGATCTCAGCCATTTCTCTGTCATTGGGTGATCCCCGTGTCTTTCTTGGGGTCCTGTTTTCCAGATAGCCTCACTGGTGATGTGAGTAGCAGTCCAGTCATCCTTGTTCCACATCTAGTATCCTCCTATGAGTGAGTACATACAAGATTTGTCTTTCTGAGTCTGGGTTACCTCACTCAGGATGATTTTTTCTAGATCCATCTATTTGCCTACAAACCTCATGATGTCATTATTTTTCTCTGCTGAGTAGTATTCCATTGTGTATATGTGCCACAATTTATCCATTCTTCAATTGAAGAGCATCTAGGTTGTTTCCAGGTTTTGGTTATTACAAACAATGAGGCACAGATATTTTAGTGGTCAGCAGCCAGCCTGCAGCAGAAGGGAACTTGGGCAAGTTATTTAACTTCTGTGTGCTCCTATTTACTCACCTATACAGTAATGAGGTGTCTCTGACTTCACGAGAGCATGTAGAGTGCTTTGCAGGCTACTAGATCTTACTAATACCAAGAAGAGATCCTTGGTTGTTTCTCAGCTTGACTAGATTACAAAGGTGACTTACAAATAAATAATTGGTAAGTAAAGCATGTTTAGACTATTTCCTATGGCGTTTTATGCTTTAAAATGCAGTTCATTTACAAACAAACCAAATTCTTGAAGTCTGCTACCAAATTCAAAGAGAAGAAAGAGGAAGAAAACATTCTGGTATTTGGTACGCTTTTGAGTTTCTTGAATACCACCTGCCTTGCCTTCACCTTGAAGCTGGTGGAAGTTTCCTTTTTCTCTATTTGGAAATATAGTCAGATACATAACAACATAAGGCCTATACAAATTCATTAGAAAATCTCTCCCCCAACCCCTGTCTTCTCCTTCTCCCCCATCCCTCTCCCTCTCCCCCAATCCATCTTTTCCCTCTCCCTCTCCCCTATCCCCTCTTCTTCTCTCCCTCCCCTCTCCTTTTCCCTCTCCCCCATTCCCTCTCTTCCTCCCTGCTTCCCCTTCCCTATCCCCTTCCCCACCTTGCTTTATCTTTATATCTCCCTTCTTTTCATCTTCTCTTCTTCCTTTCTATTGCTCAGTCTCAGAGACCCAGAAAGAAGATGTGATAAGACATTTTTGGTCTTTCTACCTTTTTGTTTTTGATGATTTTTGAAAACCACAACAACTTTGACCCTCAAAATAAGATTCTTCACTTCAAAGTGTGTTCTTTTAATAAACAGATAGAATCATATGTCTTTGGGGCTTTGTCCCTAGAGGCTATTGAAGGACATTTTCAATTTAGTACAGTTTTCTGAAATTCTTAGGTGCTTCAATAAAATGCTTGTTGGATTTTCAAAATCCTTATGAAACGTTTTCATTGCCTAAAGGTACTAGAGCAATGACTTCAGTACATAGAGCCTTTAACTCTGAACTTGCAGGCAGTATTTCACTCTGTAACATGTCAGCTTACTTAGTACTGTCCACAAAGATACAAGTATAAATTTCTGGTGCCCACTACCTTTCCTTAAGGAACACTGTAGTTAAAGATGATGTTTTCCTTTTAAAATAACTTCCATGGCATTTCACACGTATGTCTTTTAGCATGCGTTTCTCTCCACTTGGATTTAAATCTTTATTTGTACATTTGGTTCCTTGTCAGGGCCTACATTCTCACCTGATTGTGGCACTGGCCATAGATATTTTTAAAAATGCCTTAAAATATTTCCTGAAATGACTAAAATTCCTGGAAAGAGACTGTTCTGAGAAAAACCAGTGGAAAACTTTGGAAATACATGCTGTGTGGTTGCCAGATCACATGCAGACTCACCCAACTCAGAAAACCAATGGCAGGAATGGCAAACACAGCTGTGACCCCTTCCTCCAGAGAGCAGGTTTTCCAAGTAAACCTAAAACCATTACCAGTAGTCCCCATTTATATTTTAGTTCCCCATGAATTCATAAAATGTATAGAAGAGGGAACACAGGTAATGTTGCACAAACACACACCTACCCAACCCTTCTTCATCTCCCTGGATGAAATTAACAAAGCCAACCTTGAGTATAATACTCAAGCAAAGGAATGGAACCCTGCCACCCAGATCCTTTAGGGAGTGATTCATTCCCTCCTCTTCCCTTTGCCTAATTAGAATCTCTCTGTCAGTCACCCTGTCACCAGAATTCTGTGGTTGACTTACTATTAGAAGTCTAGTTATGCTTCTGATATCTACATATTAATTTCCTTTGGGCACCTGGCTGAAATTGCAGAGAACTTTCTCAGCAAGTTCACGCCCCTGTTGAGCCTGAAATCAATTTTATGACAATCCCAAACCACTTTTCCATCTGTGGTTCCTTGATTCTATTCATTGATGTAGCAGTAAAATTAATCTTAAGGAAAAAGATATTTTACTTAGTTTGAACATTCAATTTTAAGTGGTTTGAAGGTTTAAGGGAAAAGGAGATTTTGAGAGCAACATGACATTATATGGGATTTCTCATACTGTCAGATGGAGCATCACACAGTGGAATAGGCTTCCTCCTTCTGTAAATATTAATTTTATGAATGTAGTCAAAATACAAATAGAGGTTTCACCAAATCATTTAAAGTTTGGTACATAATTCAGAGATACTGCTAAAACTACAATAAGACTAATTGCACTCACAAAGTTGCTCAGTGAATTAAAAGACTGGAACTACAATAGCTTCATTTAGTAAATCTTCCACTTATTAGCTTCCTAAGACATGGAGGCCAAGCAAGGTGTTTTGGTCAAAGTGGCTTACTAAAAAAGCCTTCTCAAAAATAATAAACATGAAAAAAGGGACAGGGCAGGCAAGGAGCCAATGAATGATGTGGGATTGGCTTGAGTCTAGCCCAAATCCCCCAAGGGACTCTGAAGTATGCATTGCTCCATCGAATTGGACAAGCTGGAGCAACAGCAATGGATTTTTTTCCCTCCTTTTTTGGTCCACCATTTGCTGTGGGTGGCTCTCAAGGCAGGGCATAAATTATTCCAGGAGCAGGTCATAAAAACTCTAAGTATTTCCTGGTCAGATTGCTATCATGTGCAGAAGGAAATTGTTTGGAGAGAGAAGTAGGTAGGTAGGTATAGGCAGTTAACAATTTCATCTTGCAGCAGCAATAATATAAATAAGCTACTCTTGAAGAGCAGATTTGGATGGAAGATGAAATAGTAGCTACTATTTTGTCATTAAGGAACAAGCTATATATGGCATTATGTTACATGTTAGGTAAATAAGAATTCAAAAATCAGTTATTTGTAGGGGAATTTTATTGCCTTTCTAGTGGAGTAGGATTACCATTTTAAAAAATCAAGACTTCAAAATTACTTCAAGCCAACATTCCAGGGGAACACTGGCCCCAACTGTGATGAGTGATATTAGAGACAGGATCTCTGCCATTCTCAATGGATTTATTTCCATCTAGCCAAAACCATGAATGCTTTAAACAAATACATTCTGGACAAAACTTTAAGATAAGTAGAGTTCCATATGACTGTAAATGCTCTACAACAACATTTAAAACTTATGTCTCAGGGGCTGGGGATATGGCTTAGTGGGTATAGAACTTGTAATGCAAGTGTGAGGAATAGATTCCCAGCACCATTTAAAACACAGATATACATGGCTGCCAGTCTCTGTGATCCTAACACTGTAGAGTTAGAGACAGTAGATACTGGAAGCAAGGTGGCTAGCTAGACTCACCAAGCCAGGGATCTCTGAGCTCAAGTGAGAGACCCTGTTCAATGCATAAAGTGGAGAACGGTCAGCAAAGATGCCTAATGTCAACCTCTTACCTACACATGCATGTGCACAGACACACACCAGCATATATGTGTGAACATACATATAACCACTCATATCATACATATATACAGTGCAAAATAAAAAAATAAAAAAAGCATGCCCTTTACAGCAGGTTACTTACACTGATTCTTTAACTTTAGTATAACTTGTTGCATAGCCACAATGTGGCTGCCATGCAGCCCAGCATCTCATCTGTGTTCTCAACAGGAGAGAAGGAAATAAAAGAGAAAAGGGCAAGCTAACCAGGACTGCTTATTTTTATCAGGAACTCAAGGGCTTTATCCACCTTATTTACTAGAACAAGGTTACATCACCACCCTGAAAACAAACACTAGCTGGTGAAAAGGAAGTACCATGATTTGTTTAGTCTTGGTACTGTTATTAGAAATTTCATGATGGCTACATATGCAGTGTTAGAGTTTATAATGGCTATTTTTTTTAAGTAAAAGAAAGAAATGTGACAAAGCTAATGATATATATATATATATAATATGTCCCAAATATTAGTGTTTTCACATACAAACAACATAAAAACAATAAGTATTATTTTGTTAGGTTATTGGCATTCAGTGTATACTTACTTTGACACAAAAATCAGTGGGGGATAGTCATATCTGGAGTGTTTCTGGGGCTTAACAAAACAAGTGTCTGTGTATTAGAATGTCAATAACCTAACAAATAATATAATACTTATTCTCAAGGTCAGTCGGGTTCTTCTCTGGAAAAGGTGGATGGAAACTTGCCTTTCTGCAGGTCCTGGTATATGAACTTCTCTCTTAAGATACCTTGAATGAGTTAACTTGAAAGGATATAAGACAGATGCCACATAGGAAAGGGACGATGCTTATTCCAGGCCCCAATTAGCAGCTCCACTGACCTGGTACAATTGTGTATTATTTCATGATTTATAGATCTGCCTTTGTCTGGGTTTTCAGAATTACAGATTATCTTACTGAAGTATGTATGTAATAGGCTGTTAATATTCTTTTTTTTATTTTTTGTTGTTGTATTAAAAATAGTGTCTCATATGTCCCAGGCTGACTTCAAACTCATAATGAAGCCAAAGATGACCTTGAACTCCTGATTCTCCTGTTTCCTTCTATCAGGTATCAGAATTACAGGTTTGTACCACAATGTCCAGTTATTTTCTTTTGCTTTTCTTTCTTTTTACAGAGTATCATTATATAGTCCAGGATGACCTCACTCACAAGCAAGGGAATTATAGCAGTATATCTCTTGATATATTTCATTTGAAGCCAAAAACTATATACAGATAGAGAAACAATTACTTCTGACAATTAGAGTCCCAGCTGGCTCTGAGAATTCAATTGAAATTGCATAGATCAATCAGACTAATGTATAATATGCTTTACATAACATGGGAACCCACTTAAAAAAACAAAGGCCCCCAAAGAAGGTAGAGTTGTTTCTACTACACTGGACTGGAGCAAGAAGGCAGAGATGTGAGAGTGTGCAATGTGGGAAGGAACGAAGAATGAGGGTTTTCCCTAACAAATTTGTTCAGCTTTCTCCTGTCTCAACTGCTCAACCTTGAAGACAAGGATGTAGCCCTCCCTTCTGGTACAGAAAAGGGCTCTTCCATGTGAGGATTTTCTCTGTTGCTCTTGAGAGACTACACAAAGGTCAAAATGATCTTGCTGCATCTGCTGTTTTTCAGGTGCCTTTGACTTAACTAGGCAGCACACCAAAACAGCATGTTTAATCTCCTTTTTATTTTATTTAATTTTTTCCGTTATTAAGAATTTTTTTATTCATTTTACATATCAACCACAGATCCCCCTCTCTTCCCTCCTCCTGCCCCCTGCCCAGCCTCCCCACCAAACCGTGGTGGATTGTTTAATCCCTTTAAAGAGCCTATGCTTCTTGCCCTTGCTCCAAAATCTCAATAAAGCCGAGAATTAGGCTATACTCACTGAAGAAACATTCGAACAGTGCTAGGTGGGGAGCAGCACTGTGGCTGGACTCTTAGGCGTGTGTCTTTTTCAGTTTCTATTTAAACCTCCCCTTTATGTTAGGACCCTGAAGACAGACTTAGAAAAGGAGTATGTCCACTGGATCTCTTTGGTCCTCTTCTCAATGTGACTACATTGAATACATCTCATGTTTCTGCTTTTCACTATTAAAAAAAAGAAAACAAAAGAAATAACTGTAAAATATCCCCTTTGCAACCATTCCAAGTTCAGAATATACAACCAAATAGCGCTTAAACTATGATCATGTGACCAATATAACAGTCAGGACCCTGCAGTGGCTAGATTAATATTACATAAAATTAAAGTTTCTGATTCTTAGTTGAACCGGCCATATTTCAAATGCTCCATAGCCACACGTAGCAAGGAACTACTATGTTGGGCAGCACAAAACTCACAAACATTTCTCCCACTGCCAAAACTCCATTGGCTGTAGTTAAGCTGGATCTGCTAACAGGCAAACAGGAAATACATTGGCCATTCCATTCTCTTCCCTAAGCTTGTATTTAGTGGCATGGTTCCTCATAGAACAAAGATCCAACTTCAATGTAATTGCAATTCTTTACATACTAGCCAAGGTAGTGCTTAGCCATACCTGTTAGAACACTGTACTCTGAAACTCACTAAAAAAATGGATGCTGCAAATACTATGTGTAAGGGAACCCTTATACAGAAATGAAGGTCCAAAGCAGTAAGCAGAGAAGACTAGGATAGAGGACTGGAAAAAGATAAGTGTTCAAGTCAAGTTTTGATGTCATTCAAGTGACCTACCAGGATCTGCTCTCCTACCATCATCCTCAGATTCCTCTATATAGAGTGCTCTCTAGGATGTGTAAATCATATAGAGACTCTCATGGATAGTTTGAGGTCAGGATTCGTTAAAAACAGCATGTTCTGGCATACTGAAAAACACCTATATTCCTTATTTTATGCCTGCTAGAAACATAGGACTTTCTCTGATCTCTCTTTTTTAATACAATATTTTATTAATTATTTGAGAATTGCATAGAATGTATTTTTATCGAATTCCCTGCACTCCACACCCTAACTCTTCCCAGTTCTCGCCAGCCCCTCCCAACTTTTATTTCTCTGATCTTCACTGTGATAGATACCCGAAGACAAAGTTCACAAATATCTGTTCTCCCCCTGTTCCAGCAAGGCTGACTACCCTGGAGTTCTTATCTTCAAGTTTGTCCATATTAAGCCTCTAACAATTCATCAGTTACAGAATTTGGACCCTTGCTGGGACTGCCATGGAGGTTTCTGCTCATAGGAACTGAGATTCTCTGTGTCCACCTGTCTGCCTTTGGTTTGTAGGGCAGTGGTTTGCCCTGGAATCTCAAGGTCCAAGAAGAGCTAATGATTTTCAATTTTTGGCTTTTTATTTCTTGTTATGATGGGAGAAATCCCAAATCCTCGGTGACTTGCAAGAAAACAAAGAGTGTGCATTAAAACAAAAATTTTGTTTGAAGTTTCTACAGCAAGCTAGGCTCTATTTTCTCCCCTCTGCCCTTCCACGTCCTCTCCGGTGTTTCGTATTTGCAGCCAAAGCCTTTGCTACTGTTCGGATTAAAAGTGGTTTCTTTTACTAATATGTTCTTCCCCATGGTTATTAACTTCCTCCACCCCAAGTGCATTGGGCCTAAAACTCATTATTACATCTCAAATGTTCCCTTCATTCCACTTATAAAGCTGGCCACAGTGGCTCGGAATCATTAGGAATTCTTTCCACATACAATGATATACTACCTTGCATCATTCTGAAGACTTATGAGGCATATGTTGCAATCACGGGATATTAAAAATAATAATAAAAAAACATGAGCAGATTACCATGGCCATTTGAACCAAGATACCTGCTGTTTGTATATCTCCAGCTGGCCCATCTCCCACAGCACAGCTTCTGTATTCTAATTTTTAGGACTTTGAACCAAAAAGATAACGATTGGTTTACCACCTAGTGAGCTAGATGTTTCATTTTGTTATTTCACAACAGCCTGAGGCAATGTCAATCTGGTTTTCTCTCCCTCCAATCCCCACTCTTCTCAGGTGAGGGGCTTCAAGTAATTGTCTCTGTTAAGTCACCAGGGGAAGGTCTAGAACCCAGGTATAGGTGTTGTGGGCAAAGAAGACTTTGTTACCCGACATCCCATATGTGTGTGTTGGGACTACCAAGGACCAGACTGTTCTTATATTAATTTTTTCTTAGTTTCGATTTTCTGTACAGTTGGATTTTATACTAAGCTAGGGCATATTAAACTGTATTTGCTGTTTCCTCCCAGACATTTTTGCAGACATGCTGTCCTGAAGCTATCACATCACAATGAACCCAGTGTTTATCCGCTAGACTAGGAAATAAGCTCCTCCAGCTAGTTATGTTGCCTGCTTCATAGTGATTCATGGACTTTAAAATAATTAAGAAATGTATCGAATGGGGGTTCGCAGGTTCTCTGTTAAACAGAATCTAATTTCCTTTGATGATTCAGAGGGTATTTTTACATCTCATGTTAATCATCATTGTTAGGAAAATCAGTTGCCAGCTCAGCAAGATTTCCAATTGATATGAGCAGATAAAACAGCTCGCAGAACTTGATCATGCTGAACTGCATTCTTTCTAGAAGTTCCCCATGTTTGCTGCAGCTCACATCAGTGAACTTTTTATAACACTAATGTCTTCCCCTGTGATATACTGAAGTGACATGCATACTTAATGACATCTCCATTTAAGTACAGTGCATGTCTGTTGGTTTTCATCTTAATAGGATTATGATTATGATTCAATAAGCTTTTCCAAGTGTGGCTCTCCACACTGTCTGTGGCTCTTTCCAGGGTTGGTGGGGACAAGTGAGGTACGAGTTTCCTGCTCCATGGTGCTTATATGGTAGTTGGGACACCAAAAAGCAAGTCACCAATCCACAAAGTAAAGGGGTATGGAGAAAATAGAGTATGTAAGAGTGACCATAAGACAGAGGCTTACTACAAAAGCAACAACTGAACAGAGAAAGGGTTAGCTCAACAATGCACTTGATTGTCTTAGAAAAGAACATGCTTGGGCCAAAAGGGAAAGCAAGGCAGGGTGACTTTAGGAGGAACTAAAAGTAGAAATAACCATGATTATATGGTTTCATGGGAAGTGAATAACTGAACAAAAATTCAGGGAGGACCTAGGCATCACCCATGTCTGAGTCTCTCACTCCTCCTGTTTCACATCTGTAAGATGTCTCAGAGCTAGTGCTAAACCTTCCACATGCCTAAGACAGGTGATCATCAGGTAGGGCTTTCTCCAAAGACTGACTTAAAAGGCAAACATGTAAGCAAGCTAGAGCTTGTCTTCCAGATAGGCCCTGTTGGTGGCTTCAGATACAAAAAGCCTAAAATAATTTTCCTCAAAATACCTAAAATGGGGCAGGTACGATGCTAGTAATTGTCACCAAACTGTCTCGGTGCATCATGTGTTCTGAGTATTTACAAACTGAAGTGGATATTCATGTGTTAATAAAGAATGGGCAGTAATGAGGCTCCCATCCAGCCAGGCTCAGATGGCATTTTGCTTCAGTTGTGACTGTGCAAAACCAGCCCCTCATTCCTATCTCTGGTCAATAGAAAGGCTGTGAACAAGCACATCAAATGTTTAAAATATATGTGTGTGAGGATTTCCAAAGCTAATGTCCTATAAAATGATGGATATCAGATTGCCATGTTGAAAATACATATATGATATAAGAGTATCAGTTTTTATATACTTATTAGAATCACAGGCTCTTCATCAAGTCATGGCAGCTTCAGATATTTTTCCCTTTTCCACAACAAAGACATTCAGTGTCCCTTTGCTTCAGGGAAAGAGGAGACATGAATACAGAGAGACTGGAAGAAAGGAAGAGGAGGGGCGGATGGCTTTGTCATTCTGAATCTTTGTGCAAACTCCTGTAGCTGGTCAGCCAGGGATGGAATACCAGGTGGAGAAAGCTCTCTCTCTCTCTCTCTCTCTCTCTCTCTCTCTCTCTCTCTCTCTCTCTCTCTCTCTCTCTCTCTCTCTCTGTGTGTGTGTGTGCGTTCAGGCTTTACTATCAAGGGCTAATCCTAGCTCTTGTGCTGACTACTAGTTAGGAAGTAATATGGAGCTCCATCCTGTTCTCTAGCATTCTATAGAGAGAAAACAACCATCCATAATCAAGCCATCATTACAAAGAATGTATGGGGGCTGATAAAAATTTATTCCTATTACATACATAAACCTTATTTGCATTCTGATAGGTCCTCTTGAGATAGAAAAAAATGTAAGGAAACTCAGAAAGCCTTCAAGATATTGTACATTCTCCCATGTGAATACATGCACATGCCCTGAAAGTAAACTTCCTGGTTTGATATGCTTCAGGGTAGACTCTGGCAAACCACTTCCAATTGGAAAAATCCATTCTGTTCTCAGTTTTTATACAGCCCACAAGGTAGCAAAGCTTTTTCATGTTTTAAAATGTTATATAAAACCAAGCAAACAAGAAAAAGACTGGTAGAAAGAGGTTGCATGCAAACGTCCAAACTTAAAATATTTATTCAGTGGAACTTTAAAGAACAGGAATGAAAAATTATTGACTAAGGGTGTGGGTATCAGAGATGGGATTGTTTAAAAATGGCTGTGCTGGAGCACAATGTTTAAAGTGTAAATGGTGTACACCTGTTTTCCTACTTCCAATATCTCTTGTCATAGTCTATTTTCATTTTCTTAGCACTTCTCATCTTCTAGTATATAATAAAATGTACTTATTAATCACATGTTTTCTTATACCTGTTTCTACTTCAACCCCTGGAATCTAAGCCCTCCAAGAGGAGAAACTTATCTGTTTTGTTACCATCTATCAGGAAGGTGCCCGGGACAATTCTTGTCATGCATCTCATGCCTAATAAGTGTGGAATGAAGTAGTGAATCAATATGTTCCTGAAATATTTTTGAGAGTTCTCTCTTATTAAAGGTAGAACAATTAGTTTTATGGAGGAAGCATCAAATTTGCTTGCTCTGTTCTGGTGAAACACAATAGGTGGTTCTTCAAGATCACCCATGGCTCATTTTCCTCTGATTGTTTAGAGCAAACACTTTGGGAACGGTGCAACACAATTGGTATAGTAATGCATATCTGTGGTTCCAGTACAAGTAAGGCAAAGACAGGAGAATCATGAGTTTGGTGTCAACCTGAGCCACATAGTGAAACCTTATCTAAAAATAATAAGAATAAACAAGCAAATAAAGACATGGATGGCGTATATTTACCAAGATCCCATGGTAGAATAGAAGCTTACTATTTTGTCTCAATTAAAAAATTCTCTCCAAATGATTAATACTACCATCATTTGCAGGAATAAAATCAATAGTGTGACATCTCTCAACTGCCCTCCAATGGCTCCTCCTCTCAGTTGTCTCAGTTGTCACAGCCAGTTCCATGAGGCCTGAAATCCCCTAGACACAAACTCAGCTGATCATCTATTACTCTTACAGCACAATAATATTTAAGTGCAATGTCCCCAGCCTGAATGAGCATTGGCCCACAGTCTTACTCAGGTGACTTCTTTCTGAGAACAGATTTGAGTAAGGATGAAGCTAAGCGGGTACAAGGAGATCTGCATCAGAGAAGAAAGGTTTAACAGTCTCAGAGCAAGGTGAGGATTTGGTGTGAAAACTAAGCCTTAGGTGCCCAGGTAGAAAAAAATTTAAAGGCACAATTTTAGCGAAATTTGTAGTTTTGATCTTTAAAACTTTAGTTACCACCTGCTTCTCAAAAGATGCTTTTAATAAATAAATAAATAAATAAATAAATAAATAAATAAATAAATAAATAAATATCTTTTGTTTCTTGATTTAAATTGCACTTTTGAGTAAGAAAATACAAAGACAAAAATAAAAATCTCTCATCTTTAGCATGCATTTTATAACAATCCCACATTTTGGACCTGAATCTTTTACACATAATAGTTCCCATGATTTTTACCTATCTACTCACCATATTAAAAAAGACAGAACAAGCATTTCATGAGATGTAAGAATTTTCTCCTCTGCTTTTGCATTTTTTTCATACTACCCTACTAGAACTTCTATTTCAAGGTGGTGGTTATAACACAACTCTTTTCTATCCTCAACTAATCGGAGTCCTCTTGGCCTACTGGTCTTACCTAGTCAGGTTAAAACACAACTCTGTTCTATCTTTAGCTAGTCAGAGTCCTCTTGGCCTAATGGCCTTAACTAGTTAGGTTATAACACAACTCTGTCACAGTCCTCTTGGCCAAATGGTCTGAACTAGTTACACTGTAACTTTTCCTTCAGCATTAAAAATTCATTCCCTGAAACAAGAGGAAAAAACAAACAAACAAACAAAAAAACAAACCTTTGGGACTCTACCTTAATTCAAACATTTGAAACACCATAAATGAATTTCTTCATTTGCTTTGATTTCTAAAAACATTGCCTGGAATGAGATCTATGTATTAACAGAGACAGAAAAATTAACAGTGTTTGTATTCAAACATCTGAGAACTCTGGAATTTAGGCAGAAAGCTACAGGCCATTGTAATGCCTCAACCAAGTTCCAGAGCAAAGAATAGGAAAATTACAAAAATTGGCATGTTTCTGTGTGTAGCCTGCCACAGAATGACTGCAAATAAATCTCTTTTATCAGAACTCCTCTCTCAGGAGGCACAAAAATACTGGGGGAGGACTAGCACCCCTGCTTCTCTTCATGCACTCTGAAAGACTGAATTCTACCTGGTTTAACTCAGATCATTGATACCCCGGGCACCATAACTGGGAAACAGCTACAAACAGACACAAGCAGCATGTGAAAACTATAGACTCAAAGCCAGATATGAAGAGGGATAAGACATCAGAAAAGGATTGGGAGCTCAGATAATCTATGGACAAGCTGATTGGTAAAGTTTTCTCCTGTATATAGACAGTGCAGGCTGGTTGAAGTATATATATGGAAGCTGCTATAGTAGTGAGTGTTCTTAAGAAATTTTTGAAAGTTATTTAATGTTAATTATGGCACTCCATACTCCCTACTGTACCCAGTCTTCCCATCTCCCATGCCATTTAACTTTTCCAATTATTATCATTTTCTCCTTGTTTGAAAGGTCCCACATACACTGCCTCCATAGCCATTCACAAATTCCCCGACCTCTATGTATGTTCCAAATGAAGCACACATATCTGAAGATTCAAGCTAATGTGCAGTGTTCGTTTTTCTGGGTCTTCGTTTCTTGATTCAGAATGATAGTTTACAGTTCCACCATTTACACCTGTCAATTTCAAGTTTTTCTTAATAGCTAAATAATATTCCACTGTATAAATGAAATGCGTTATCATTGTCCATTGGTCAGTTGATGGGAATCTAGATAATTTCCATTTCTATTATGAATAGATCATCAATGAACATGGATTAAACAGGTATCTCTGTAGGATATAAAGTCCTTTGAATATTTGCCCAAGAGTGTTACAGCCTGATTGTTTGGTATTTCTAGGTTTTTAAAAAATCCATACTGATTTCTCTAGTGGCTTCCACTTTGTACTCCTATCTACAGTGAATAATTATTTACCTTTCCCCTTCATCCATGCCAGCATTTAATGTAAGTTATTTTTAATTTTACCCATTATGACCAGGTTAAGATGAAACCTCAAGGTGTAAATTTGCATTTTTCATAGCTAAGGATATAAAGACTGGCCTGGCAAGACATGTCCATGGGTACAGCAGTGGCACAGATGTCATTGGAGTAACCAACCCCTTTCTGGTTAGATTTAAGGCTTCCTCCATAAAACGTAACTGATACCTGGCAACATTGTTAGGATCAAGTACCTGTGGCTAGACAGGTCATAGACCCTAGGGGAAAAACTACTACAATTATTCTGCTAAGTGGATATATTATTAAGCCAACTCCTAAGGACTTATCTCTATACTCATAGATTAGTGCATCTCTCAACCCTTGTGAGAGAAATTTCATTTTTCAGTATATGACCCACAACTGATTTAAGTGTAGAGAACAAGGGACCATGGAAAGCTCAGCCAGAAATGTGACATCTATATATCACCCAGATTAAAAACTCAATAGTTATTTTTCCTATATATCCATAATGAACTTGATGAGAAAGAAATGGGCAAATGATAACACTTAAAATAACTTCGTGTATGTGTGTGTGTGTGTGTGTGTGTGTGTGTGTGTGTGTGTGTGTGTGTGAATAAAACCTTACCAAGAAGGTGAAAGAACTATACAATGCAAACTTCAAAACACAGAAGTAAGAAAGCAAAGAAAACAGAAGATGCACATCTGTCCAATGTTCTCAGACTAAGACAATTAACATTATAAAATGCATATATATGCAGACTCAATAATGAAATTGCTATCAAAATTCCAATGTCATTCTTCATAGAAGTAGAAAAAAATGATCCTAAAATTCATATGGAAGCACAGAAGCCTCAGATAACCAAAGCCATCCTAAGCACAAAGAACAATACTAGGGTATTACAGAACTTCACTGTTAAATACATCACTGTTGAATTCATACCAATACTTTTGTTGTTGTTGAAATTGAAACATCCATCTCAAAATTAATATAAAATCTCAAATACATAAGTTAATGTTGAAAAGAAGAACAAAAGTTAAACCATCACATTTTCTGCTTTCAAAACATATTTAAAGTGACAGGAATTAATTTAGCACAGTCCTGGCATGAAGATAGACAAGAAAACAGCAGTAATCTAGAAAAAAAATGCCTTTGTGTGTACAGTCAAGTTGCTCAATTGACAAGGGTTCTAAGACAACTTATTGAGAAAAGAGAAATCTCTTTAAAATTGGTACTGGCAAAACTGAACACCCTCATGAAAGAAAATGAGGTGAGACTAGTATTTCCTCAACATATTTACAAAAAAAAAAAGTCAATATAGATGAAAGACCCAACTGTAAGCTGAAATCTGTAGAACCTAGAAGTAAATATTGGTTAAAAACCACACATAAAATTTTGTGAGCTCACATATAAACTAGATTGGTCATGGCAGTTCCTGTTTATTATCCCATAGCTTAGAAGATCAACAAGAAAGGCAGATCCAGAGAATTTGAAGGAAATCCAACCTTTCCTACTTGGTGAGTCTCAGACCAATGAGGGGACCCTGTCTTCACAAGATGGGTAAACTGGAAGAATGAATACCAAGATTGTCCTCAGGCTTTTAGACACATGAATACACATAAACACACACACACACACACACACACACACACACACACACACACACACGGAAAGCAAAACTGGACAAATACAACTATATATCAAATGTAAAGGACACAAGCAACACAGTGGGAAAAAAAGCTTATATAATGGGAGAGAGTATTTGCAAATTGTGTATTTGATAAAGGATAAAATTAAAATGTGTAAAGAACTTTTTCTACCCATCTGCCAAAAAAAAAAATTAAACAGCCCAATTAAAAGTGTGTAAAGGACTTGAATCATTATTTCTCCCAGACACTTATATATGGTTAAAAATAAAAACCACAAAAATACGTACAATACCACTAACAATCAAAGAAGTGCAAATTACAACCACAGTAAGATATCACTTCATGCTCATTAGGATGGATAAAAGAAAAATCACACAGATGTGGCAAAATGTGTGTGTGTTTGTGTGTGTGTGTGTGTGTGTGTGTGTGTGTGTGTGTGTGTGTGTGTGTGTAAAATGATGCAGCTGCAAGGGTGTGAGACAGGGTGGTAGATTCACAATGCAATAGTTCAAGCGCTCTGTGACCCATCAGTGTGAATATGTTTACAACTGCTCATCACTTCCTTAAAATAAAAATTGAGTTAAAATATTATTAATCTCAAAAGTTGAGTTCTACGACATTGAAATATTGAACTTGCTCTAATTTCCAACTTTGACAACTAATTGAGGCGGTACAGAGGAAATCAAAAGACATATTCTATACGTAAAATATTGGCATGACACTTCCCAGTTTATTTCATCCTACTCTCATCTGTCAGGAACTGTGTAAACGTTGTCATTAATAAAGATATTAGTGAAAACCATTGTCAAACATAGCCTAATCTAAAGTCCAAAGACCCTGGTGTAGCTGGGCTTCTTTCTAACTGTTCTTATATCTTAAATTAACCCATTTCTATAAATCTATACCTTGCCACATGGCTCGTGGCTTACCGGCATCTTCACATGCTGCTTGTCATGGTGGCAGTTCTAGGTAGTCTCTCCCTCTCCTTCCTGTTCCCTCAATTCTCCTCTCTGTTAGTCCCACCTATACTTCCTGTCTGGCTACTGGCCAATCAGTGTTTTATTTATATAGAGTGATATCTACAACACCCTGGTATTCTAGCCTGCTCTTTAAATCAAGCAGAGCCTGCTGGATTCCATAGGTGGCGCAGTACTACACAGTCCTCCTAATAAACTAAAACCTCCATTGATTTGAATAAATGTCAAAATCAGCTTTCAATGTGGCATTTAGAATTTGGTTATAGTTTTGAGCTCACATATGATGAATATTTGAATTGAATAAGTTAACTTCCCCATGACAAACACACCCTCAAGAACGAAACAAGCAAAATACAAAAGAATAGGGAAGATAATTAGCATTTAATAAGACTTGCCCCACTTCACCGGAAAGATTGCAGAAGCAAAGTTAATAAAGCTAAAAGTAGGTTAATCTTTTTTGTCCCTTAAGCCTGCCATTTTAATATATTTATTGTATCCCAAGTGTGCTCAGAAATAGAAAAGTCTACCAATGAGATATCTGTTCAACCATATTCAACAAATACTTGAGGACCCCCTGTCTCAAACACTAAGGACATAGATGCAAATGAAACCAACAGATGAAAACAATTCTCCAATTTCTTGGAAAAGAACACACTAAAAGCCTTTCTCTTTGTTCCCACAAATTGAAGGCATATTTGGAAAACAGAATGAAATGCAACTCTTCCTACACCAAGAACTCTAAATTGTTTACCATGGACCAAATTATCAATGGTATTCATTCCCCAGCTCCACCTGCTCCCCGTGCCCTCCCTGTTCTGAGTTGCCAGTGTGACAATGAATGTTGTACAAAGCTCACAGGTAAACTCGTTTCAAAGGATTCATTGAGGGAGTGGTGCCAGGAGAAACTGGCAAGAGACCATGGGGAACAGGAGAGAGCTGGAAAAGAGCTGATGAGCAATGTGGTCTCAGCTGGAATCTGCCTCCCTACATAGCTATATAGTGAATTTCTCCACAGTATGGTTCCAGTTAGAAGCCAATATGGAGACATTATATTCCCAGCATCATAAGTTAACCAATGACTGCCTCTGAGGGGTTAGGAGACAAAGGGCTAGCCTCCTAAGCACCTCTAGAGAAGATGGCCCTATCAGGCAAGGACATGATAGATAGATGTCCAAGTCCAGAAAAGCAGCTCTAAGCAGGGCCTCTATTCTGCAGGAAGGATCAGAACTTTACAAGGAAGTGGCCTCAAAGTGAGAGAAAAACTAAAGGATGAAAAACCCCTTCTTATAGAGACACAATCTGAAGTTTTGTGGTGATGCCTAAATCTGTCCCACTCAACCATAAAAATCTATTCTTTTGTCTGTTTTCATTCCTTCCCAAATCCAAGCACATGGTGAATATAGCACTAGCTCTTCAAAGACAACTGAGCTGGTCTCTGCCCTAGAGGTCATTTAGTTCAATAGATAACATAATTCAGATTGTAGCATCAAGGAGCTCTCTGTCACCAGAAATCTTTTGCAAATCCAATGAAAAGTGACTTGTAGTAATTTGAAACAGAAGTCAATAGACTCAGGTGGATTCCATAGAATTACATGGGACATATCCGTATTTTCCCTCAAGTATTGGAGTATGTGTTGGGTGAGGCTGCCTAGGAAGTAGTCCTTTATGGGAAAGATTGTTGTTGTAATGTATTGATGGTGTGATCTCAGGAGAAGCTGGCAAGAAACAGACAGAAGTGAAATAGGAGTGAGAAGGTAGAGATATAGGTTCAGATGGTCAAAATCATATGTACACACAAGCCAGCAACTCTACCATTGTATAACACTTGCCCTGAGAGTGCAAGCCCACTAGTTCCCCTGCAGTGGAACACAGATAGAAACCAGATTGGCTCAGCCCTGCTCGCAGTATGAATTCCAAGATGTCAGTTTTAGAATGGGTTACCCAGGAGCCAATTCCCAAAATGAGATCATCCAACAAGCATCTTCCTGATTGAGAATACTTCAAAGAATTCTTTAAGGAATTGAGGGACGTAAAATAGAACAGATGAAAACAAGACAGGAAACAAGTCCCTTATGATCTGTTTTGAGGCTGATATCACAGGTAAGTTTGACAGGCACAACGTAATATCCTGGAATTGAGGCAAGAGGCCGAGGTTTCATACCCGTCACTGGATCAGAGTAGGGCTTCCTAAACATTTCCTGGTGAGGCATGTCTCTACAAAGAGCAGCTGGAAGGCACCAGCTTCCACTCCCACTGCAGCTGGTACACCAGCCGGACAGAAGGGGCTAGGCAGGCACCGTCCGGACTCCAGGGAGCTTCTGCCACTTCATGTGAATATCATATGATCAGAGTCCAAATGCGTAGCAGTGTCGAAGGAACTGCTTGAAAAGGCACAATCACAGCTCCCACCCACAGCTTCCATGTGGTCTTCTGTCTGGTTTTTGTTGTTTTTTTTTTTTTTAAATTCCTCACAATGTGAAATTGATCAAAGATATTTTTAAAAATATGCTTCCATTTAGGTTATCTCTAAGGAAGCCAACTTTCAGTTCTCTAAGGAGGTTGCCAAAGCTATAGATATACTCTGTGTTCATTGAGGAGGCTCAGGCTTCAGCTAGAGCTGTTCCTTTCCAGTCTGTGAGACAGGGCTGTGCTGAGAAAGCCTGCTTGCTGGAGACCCCTGCGCTCAGCATTGTCCCCCCTCCTCCAGCGGGTCCTCGTTCTCAGGCATAATATTCAGGTTTGTTGCTATGGCTACCCTACTCTGGATGGTCACTGTTCCTTTTAAATAGCCATCCAATGGACTGTTTGGTAACATTTTCTTGTGCTTCCCCACCCCATGAGACTCCCCTCCTCCCGACTTAAAACTGTTTCCTCTCTTATCACACACACACACACACACAAAAAAAAAAATCAAATGATTTTTCATGAGTTTTAAAATATTTGTTTTAAGAGAAAAAGGCACCAGCAGAAGGCAGAAGGCAGAAAGCAACTAGATGCAAAAATGGCAACCGTAGTAGTACAACTGGAAAGATCCTTAATGACTGAATAATATGTATTTATTTTGTTTTACCAGAGGCCCCTTTGTTTCTGAGAGGTTCTCTGGGCTGGTGGTTAAAGCAACAGGAAAAAAAATATGGGGCCATACATAGGCTTCCAGCCCCAGATATTACAGGATCCCCATTTTCAAAGATCTGTACATGTAATTTTTTTGTATGTCTTTTTTTGTGTGTCTGTATGTAGTTTCTGTGCTCAGAAGGCAGGGGCGGCTGTCAGAGCCCCTAGAGCAGGAGACTCCAGATAAGGTGCTAAGATCCAAAAGCAGTACATACTGCTGAACCATCTCTCCTTCCCCATACAAATCTATTTTATATCTTGTTTTATTTCCATTAAAGAATATGAACAGTTAGGAGAAAAAACAAAAGACACTTTTGACCCTACCTAGCATGCTGGCATATACCTGTCTAGTCTGAACTCTGGAGGCTGAGGTTGGAAGATTTCAAGCTGCAGACTATTGTGTGACAGATTTTTCCAAGGGGGGGGACACAAAGCACACATCTATTTACCCAAGGAAGGAACCCCACAATCGACCAAAGTAATGACTGCACCTAAATCCAGCTTTGTGAGCCATGAGTTTTTATTGTGGTTACTAACAAGAACATGAGTGAGGGGCTACTTACAGGTATGTGGAGAACTCAAAAGCAGCTACATCAAAGAAAAGCTCATCCAAGGTGGGGGAAGACTCACTAAAGATACAGCTCTGAAGCTCTGAAGCTCTCTGCACAGCTTACAAGCAGCTCCACTCTAGATATCTCTTCACTCCGAAATTTGGCTGGGGAGAGTCCCTTCCCTTTGCAGTCCCTTCACACTGCTATGACCTAAGGCTCACGGCAGTTGAACACCTCAGGCCCCTTTCCTCTCAGGCAGGAGATACCAGGGCATGTTTTCCACCTTGAAGCGGTCTTTTCCTGCAGGGGTAAGCCCCAGCTGTTCTCAGTCCTGTTCCCTCCCCTCCCCTCCCCTCCTCTGCCCTTCTTTTTCCTTCCCTTCTCTCCCCTTCCCCTCCCTTGCCTACCCTTCCCTTCCCAACACTGTAGAACTTGGCCCCCTTTCTAGATGAACCTAACACTAATTATTTTTCCTCTCAAATTCTACCTCTGTGCAGCCCAAATGAACAGATAGTTCAATTTATTCCATTTACAGATCAACAATAGTTATCCAACAGGGGGGGAAAAGTCAGATATTTAAATTTTACATTTTTATCCCACTTTTAAGATAAAATTAATTTATTATTTTTGGTGATTTAAAAATAATAGTTCTTTCAAAGCACCTATAGAAAGGAAAGCTGAGAGCAACAAACCATTGATCAGCTAAACGTCTATTTATTGAGTGAGTAGTATGTTGTTCAAAGAGCTGAGGTGTGTGGGATTCAGGCAAGGTGTTCTAGACCACCTCTGTCCCAGGATATTAAAATCAGCCCCAAGGTGCCGTGAGACTAAAGAAAAGGGGCACAGACACAAGGCTGCAGAGTCCTATGCATGGGTGGACTCACCAGAGACGTACATTCCTGGGAAGAGACAAGATCAGCGCATCCCACAGTTTGTTTCCAGAGAGGAACATAAAGAGCAGAATGTAACTGTTGGAATAAAAGTGACTTCCTCTTAGCTGCAACAGTTCTGGCTAATCTAATGACAAAGAGTCAGCCATATTCCTGGTATGAAGTACCAACTGTAAAGCTTCACCACCACTCAAATGATTTTATCTACATCTAATCTGTGACACTAGAGGAAAACCCAGCTGCAGTCATTCTGCATGATCATCTTGGTTACAGACTAACAGGGCTGCAGTTATGCATCTGGATTTGTACTCAGGGCTTGATTTGAAACCCAGTGTCCTTGTTAGCTTCAACTGTCAACTTAACACCTTCTAGAATCATCAGGAAAAAAAAAAAAGATCTCAACTGAGTAGTTGTCTTTATCAGATTGGTGTGGAGACATTTCTGGATCTTAGTTGATGTGGGTGGGCTCAGTCAAGCATGAACAGTGTCATTTCTTGAATATGTGTTCCTGGCATGTGTAAGAAAGTTAGCTACCCATGAGCCAGAGAGTGGGCCAACAAGCCATGTTCCTTCATGGCTCTAGCCCTGGCTCCCCTCAGTGATGTATTGTGACCTGGAAGGTAAATACATCCTAAGTTGATTTTGGTCAGAGTATTTTATCAAAGTAAGAAAATGAAGCCAGAAAACCTAAAATGTTTAAATTTTGGCCCCTCGATTCAATACCAGTATAACATAGGCTTGTCAATCAATTATTGTCTTACAGGTTAGTGGTCTTTGATAAAATATACTTCCTATACTAACAGTATTTATCTGGAAATCAATATTTATATAAATTATATCAAACATATGGTGTAATGTAAGGCCCAAATATTACTTTGTACTTTATCAAAAATGCAGCACCCATCAATGCTATCTATTTACTTTAGTACATTTATTGAGATTCCATCAATTCTTTGGCTTTCTTTTTTATTTAATAAAATTAAAATGTAATTGCATTTTACTTTTGGCTTCCTAAATAGATATATTAATATAAGGGTTTGGTGGTATTGCTATTGAGAATGTTTTAATTTTATATACTAAAATTCCTTTTTCGTTTCAACAACTTTTCCTGTCTTGGTACCTTATGACTCTTTTAAATCATGTAGAATAATAAGGTCTCTTTGCCTTCAAATTGACCCAGACTTTTCAAGGCCATATTGTCTAATAGGCCCAGCAATAATCGTAGAAATATCTGCAAGTAAGAAATCAGGGCACAGGAAAGAGAAGTGAGGCATGGGAGGTCCTCACTTTGGAGTTTACACACTTCCTGAGAGAACTTCCTCACCTTCTCCTCCAACAACTTCACCGGGACCTTACACACACTGAACCCTGATATGAACGCCAATGGTATAGCTGCAGCATCTGCCCACTCCCACGAATGTCTTGACTCCTGCAGTTTACTATGTTCTTGTCATCATGAGCCTCCATTAATCACATCCTGTATGCATCATCTTTCTGCTGTAACTTCACCAAGTCCATGCACTCTCAATGGGGGTAGTAGACCATATGGTTTACTTTGATCAACAAAATGCTTCTCAAGCCAGACTATGCTGCTCTAACCTCATAGTTTTAATCACTGTGCGATTATTTTCTCTCTGATCCCTGCATCTATTAGGCTAACAATTTTGGGGTAGCCTACCAGTGGATGAAATCACAGGGCAGAGGAGCAGTGAGCTCCAAACCTACACTGGCCAATCCTCTGCAGCAGAGCTTCCTATATGAATAGGAAACAATCATAATCATGAAAGGGCTTCTGTGACACCTGAAGAATGTATCAGCTTATCCAAGCACAAATCTTCAGACTACTCAGTCTTGAGCCAGTCTAGTGGGTTCCATTTTAAGGCACTAATTTATAGCTTACTTTGTTACACAGCATGAGCTAACTGCTACTACTCTGAGAATCATATTTAATATTCACTGGACCTGTGCTGCCTACAGGACCAAGGTAAATCATATTACTTTTCCACAGTAGCAAATTCTTAGCTCAGCTTTTATATATTTCTATAGATTCACACTCATATCATAATCAAGCACTGAAACAAACCCAGTGAAATGCTCTTAATTCTCTGAGAAAGTTCCATACCTTTTAACGTGGAAGAATAACAACATATTTTTGTAACACTTGTAACACAGATCTTAAAAGGTCTTATTAATAAAAAACATAGAGCCAGATATTGGGGTGCAAGCTAATGATCAGAGAAGCAGAAAGAAGCCAGTCATATTCTTACAGCTTGGAAATCCCCAGCTCAAGAGAGAGCTACTTCCTGTATACTCACACCTATATACCTTTCTGTGTCATGCCATCTTACTTCCTCTCTCTGCCCAGCTACATCACTTCCTCTTTCTGCTCAACTCTATCACTTCTTATCTGTCTATACAGACCTCCAGACCTCTATGGTTAACTAGAGCTGGGATTAAAGGCATGTGCCACCACACCTGGCTCTGTTCCCCACATGGCCTTGAACTGACAATGAATCTCTGCCTCCCAAATGCTAGGATTAAAGGCCTGTGCTACCAAGGCTAACCTCTATGTTTAATATAGTGACTGGTTTTGTTCTCTGACCCAGGCAAGCTTTATTTGTTAGAACATAAATAAAATATCACCACATATTTTATTGAAACTATAATATGACATAGATACTACTAAGAATCTTAGAATAATTATGTCACTTAATTTTCAGCTCAATTCTATGAGAAAATTCTAAATGTAAACATGAGGAAACTGAAGCACAAAGAATATAAGCCAAATTCATTCACTGTTAGAAATAAGATTTCCATCTGAAATACTTGCTAAAGGGCTTCTGTAACCATCATACCCTCCTGTTCTGTCCCTAGCATGCCTTGCCTCCCATGTTCCATTTCAAGACTTAGTTTTGCTTTAAGAGTCACCCTTGGGTCTCCCACTGTGTCCCAAGTGATTTTCTAAAGAATTATTCATTCATAGTAGTATTTGACCACCTAACAACCAGTAGCTATTTTTGTCCCTCATTATCCTTATGTAACCAGAATAAAAACTGAGGAACAGGGAAATCAAGAATCTTTCTCATTGTCATTTAGCATGTCCTTGAGAAACCTTGATTCTCAGGCCATCTAGCTTTGTACCACCATACATTGTATCTCCTGTTTGAATTGGGGACTCCGTACCTAGAATCCTTTGTTCTTTTACATTTTATTATACAGAGCAACTCCTCAATATTTTATATCTATCAAATACAAATACACAGTATTAAATCTCAACTTTCTGAACTTTAGTATCCCCATTAGAGAATTCCGTTGGAAAACTACTGACCATATTTGGAGTCAAAAAAAACAATTCCCTTTTTGTGAAACATTACCCACCAACCTAATCTAATGGGAACCCCAGAGTCTAATTTCACATATTTTAACGGTAAGGGCTGTAATGGATGCTGGTGTACAATGCAGATGAACTCACTTACTTACTTCAGCCATGGTAGTATTGGCTGCTCAGCTCACAGCTACTCTCTACTGCAGAGTACTGGAGTAATGCCTAGCCTCCTGGGAATGCCTGAAAGGTCCCATCATTCAACAAATGAGGAATGTCAAAACTCAGATCCCTTAGGCACCCTGCTGGGTTCTCAGCAGGATGATTTCTACTCTAGAGCTCCCTGTGCAGGGAAGCCAAAGCTAGATTACAGCAGAATCCATGATTCTCTTGGTCCTTTCCCTCTCCTTAGTCAGCTTTCCTAAGCATTTTACACTTTTCTTTTGAAACTTCCCCATAAATGTAAGATAATCCCTCACTCAGATGTTACTTCTAGGGAATCCACCCAAGGTAAGAGCTGCATGAAAATCAGGAAGCAATTTTGTTGGGGATAAAATTGATGGTTTATTCAGGGAAAGTGTTATGAGTTTATTTTCCTAAATAATATTCAATGGTTATAAAATATTTACAATCCAGAGCACAAAACAAAAAGCCCTGTTTCTGGTATATAATTCTGAAAGTTTCTATGCAAGATTAAGACTGCATCTGCTCTCACATACATTGGGGTCATCTTAGTTGCTATAACAGAGAAACCTCAAATGCAATGATTAGCTCCAGGCTAGTGACTAGGCCAGCTGAGTGTGCACATTCTTAGAGACTTGAGCATCTCTCATTTTTCTTCATTGTATGTGGCGGTAGGGTACTCTCTTCTGCATGTTAGAAGCCATGGAACAGAAGTTGGCTTTTAAAAGCATTCAAAACACAGCCCATGGAAGGTCTGGTCACTGCATTGTGCTTTCCTTTGGTGGAAATCTAGCTGTCATGGCCACCTGTACTAGGGAATGAGCACCATTCAGAATGAGACTGTGTTCAGTCAGGCAAGCTGCACCATGCTAACTGTATCACACTGAAAAAAAACTCAGTGAGGAAAATGAACTTGGTGAAGAGTGCGAAGATTCTGTAATAACCCTCACCATTCATTGGCATTGACTCTTGCCTTTCTAGTGTTCCCTGTAAAGAAAATGATAACAATTAAGGTAAGAATATTTCTAATTATCTTCAGTCTTTTGTTAACCTCAAAGCTTGTAAAGGCTGTTTCTGAAGTTGTTGGGTTTTTTTTTATTTTGTTTTTGTTTTGTTTTTTCCCCTTCATAAATATGTCTATTGTAATAAAAAAATAGCTAGCTCATAAAATGTGCCTGAAATTAATTTTTAACATAAAAAAGTTATCAGGTATTTTTCCTTCCAACTTCCATACCAGGAGTGCTAAACAGAATATTATGTGAAGATAAAATTATTCCACATTTGTATGGTTCAGTATGGTAATTACTAGACGAGCGGTTTTCAACCTTCCTAATACTGAGACTCTTTAATACAGTTCCTCATGTTGTGGTGACCCCCAACCATAAAATTACTTTTGTTTCTACTTCATAACTGTAGTTTTGCTACTGTTACGAATCTTAATGTAAATATCTGATATGCAGGATATGCAACCCCTGTGAAAAGATTGTTTGACTCACAAAGGCATTACAACCCCATGATTGAGAGCCACTACACCAAACACATGTGGCCATTGACTACCAAAAATGAAGATAATATGACTGACAAAGTGATATTTAATTTTTAGCATATCAGTTTAAAGTTAAACAGGTCCATGTGGCTAGTAGCTGCCACACTGGACAAAGTAACTCCATAGGACAATTGTAGTTAAATATGGTTCATTAATCTCTCATTAAATACTGGTTCAAAGTTGTGTCTACCATTTCTCTAGGAGCTTTGATACAAATAGAAGATAAAGCTTTATTAGGCCTGTACTGGTTCAAGCCAGAAAGGGTCCTAGTGAGGACAGAAGGAAGTAGACACTGGCTCCTAACCCTGACTAAGATGCCTCCTCCAACTGATGGCCATTTAGAAAGAAAATGTTGTTTCTCCAGTGGAGTCCTACTGGGTATGTCAACCACACTTAAGGGCAGGCCTCATGTCCAGCAGTGTATGGACAAAACAAACAAACTCAATGGTATTTTTGTAGATTTTTTGTCTCATATTGCTTTGTTAGGGTGTTTTCTTGTCTTACTGGTTTTTTACTTGTATATTATTGTTTCTGATTTTGTGATTTTATGGGTTCTAGTGTGTGTGGTATGTGTGTTTGTGTGTTTGTGTGTGTATGTGTGTGTGTCTGTGTGTGTTTAATTTTGGTGTCAGATTTTGAGTTTTTCATTTGTTTTCTAAAGAGAGAGAGAAAGAAAGAATAGGCCTTAGAGCTGGGTAGGTGGAGAGTTGGGGAGGATTGGGGAGGAGAAAACTCGATCAGATTATATTGTATGGAATTTTTAATTAAAATAAAAGAAGATAAAGCTTTGTTTATTGATCCTTAATCCATTTGTTTCTATCTTTCAGCATGAGGGAGAACTGTTGGTATACAGAAAGCATTTAATGGATATCCATTAAGGAATCAATGAATTAATGGGATATGTTGTAAATTTCTTATATAAAATATGAGTTTACTTGATTCAGAACATTTTGAAGATGGATATGGAGGTACGCACCTATAACCCAGCACTCTGGAGGTAAAGTCAGAACAATCAGCAGTTCAGGACCATCTTTGCCTATATAACAAGTTCAGTCCAACAAGGGCTACAGGAGATTTGGCTCAAGAATTAAAAAAAAAAAATCAAGAGATGGTGTAATTTAACTAGCTACTGATGAAATAATATTTCATATAATTGATGCATCAGACTAAGTTAATTGTTCAGTTAGGGACAATTATCAGATCAAATTTAACAGAATTATCCTGTCTGGGGCTAGATATCAGCAGTCCCATACGTTGAACTTATACTCAAAATAATTTTTCACACTGCAGGCATTTTGCATATAACACAACATCACCACTTAGCAGCTGCATGCCACCTTAATAGAATGGCAACGCAGTCAAGTACCAGAATTCACAAGTACATTTGCCATCTGGAGTCAAGATGAAAGTAATTTATCCATGTCTGGGTTAATCAGAGTTTAAACTCAGTCGTTTGATGGACCAGATATGAAGAGTCATTGTTCCATAAATGTAGGCCAAGTCAGTCTCAGAGTGATCTGCATGTACACTTTCCATGTAGCTTCTTTTCCTTCTAGAATAGGGCTTCCAATGGCATGCATGAGTTTTACATGCTTGTTAAATATCATGAGATAAGCCAATCTGGTTAAGATAGTTTGATTTAAAAATAAATCCTTAGATTCATAGGTGAAGCCAAGAGAGCTTTTTGACCATTTATAAATTAATGGTTTGATGAAGGCATCTCATTCAGGACTGAGTGCTCTAAAGCCATTTACTGTCTATACATTGTCCAGTTGTAGATTTCTCTATAAACTTCCATCAGCTGCAAGAACTTTCTCTAATGTTTGCTAAGCAAGATATTGTTCTATTCATTTTACTTTGTTTTTGTATTTTTTTTCTTATTTGCCTCTTTGTTTTAATTTTCATTTTTGTGGGGGTTTTGTTGTTTGTTTGTTTGCTTGCTTGTTTCTTGCCTTTAGTGTTTGTGTTTCTTTTTGTTTGTTTCTCTTGTTGTTTTTGAAAGAGAAAGTACATAAAGTTGGGTGGGAGAGAGGTGGGGAGGAACTGGAAGGCATTGGGGAGGGGAAATATGGTCAAAATATATTGTATCAGGAAAAAAATTAATAAAAAATTAAAAATTGATTGATAAATAACTCTATTGAGAAAAATGTCCTTAAAATTAAAAAACAAAAACCAAGATGTTCCCAGATAAAAGAGAAAGATTTGTTGTGGCATTGGTAACCTATTGTAAATAATAAAGGGGGTCCTTCAGGCTGCAGTGGAAGAACATGACATAGAAGTTCAAATCCACATAAAGAAATAAAGAGCACAGCAAAATTAATAATGTAGGTAAACGATAGCTTAATGTGTTTCCTATTTGGTTCTCTTATTTCTTCTACTACTACCTGCTGGGGATGCTGTGAATGTATTGCTCTGATTGATTGATAAATAAAATGCTGATTGGCCAGTAGCCAGGCAGGAATAAGGAGAGAGGAGAATTCTGGGAAGTGGAAGACTGAATCAGGAGATGCTGCCAGTCACTGCCATGAGGAGCAGGATATAAAGTACCAGTAAGCCACAAGCCACGTGGCAAGGTATAGATTTATAGAAATGGGTTAATTTAAGATATAACAGCTAAATAGCAAGAAGCCTGAGTCACACGGTCATACAGTTTATAAATAATATAAGCATCTGTGTGTTTATTTGGGTCTGAGCAGCTACAGGATTGGCGGGTGAGAGAGATTTGTCCTGACTGTGGGCCAGGCAGGACCAGGAGATAACTCCAGCTACAACTACCCCTTGATAGTAAACTAACTAGATAAATCTATAAATCTAGGTAGGTGGACACCTGTATAATTTGTTATAGAACCAGCACAAAGCATGGGAAACATTGCAGAGTTTTTAATGTGATTGAGATTAAGTTGGATGATAAAATCAATCTAGATAAATTGCTATCGATCATGTATCTATCGATCATGTAGAAAACAACCAAAATTAAACAACAAAATTAGGAATGAAGTAGTTAAATTGGTGTGGCATGAATATTGCTCTTTTTCTCAAAAGAAGGCAATAGTGGAAAAGTGGAGGAATTTGAAAATAGTAAAGGAAGCATATATTTTGTTTTCTATATGTGTTCAAAATGTCCATATAATTTTACCTTATTAGTAATGACATTATAGGTTTGTGCTACATAATGCCATTTTAGTCATTGATGAGCTGCACACACAATGCTCAAGTAGCCAGACTGCCTCCTGACACTAGAGTCACCTTAGTTTATATATACTTAGCATATACTCTATACTTGCAAAATGAGACCATATATTGACACACCTTTCAGAATGGTTCCTCATATGTAAATGCTTTCTTTCTTAAGAGTTGCCTTAGTTATGGTGTCTTTTCACGGCAACAGAACAGTAACTCAGACAGACACAAAGTATTATGAATATTCTATGGAGTCATGACAGTGGCAGCATGCACTTGTGCTCAGATATCAAGAACATCACCACTACAAAATTTTTATTTTATAAAAATTGTTTGTCAATCTACCCAACAAAAGAAAAACATGATCCAAAGATTTAACCCACAGTGTTCTTTTATAGCAGTGCCTTTGCTGTTTTTATTTTCTGAAAATGTTTTCCCTCCCACAGCAAAACAGAAGTCTGGGATGGAGAGAGCCGTGCCCCTGGTTACTAATTGAGTTTTTTTTAATCTCATTCCAGCAAATAAGCAAAAGTAAATGACATACTGGTGACTAGGCAGCACAAAGAAGAGACAAGGCAGACAAAATAAAATAACACGATTTCATTTGTTGAAATTTATGAAGTAATTTATTTATAATGATTACAGCTGAGTAAATAGCTATACTGGGGCTTGCAAGGGCCTTGTGCAAACCGGGTGTACCTAATTGCCTTCAGGAGAATAGGAAGCTGGTAGTGTCAGATGCTCACAAGCAGCTTGAGCAAACAAAGACCTCGGGACAAGACGCAGCACTAGCAAAACCTACTGCTGGTTATTATCAAAGTGGAGCCCAATTTCTACTTGGAACTATAACTCGAGACACATTTAATATACAGGACTTGAACTGTTTACTGCTTATAAGCCTCTGAAAATGTCAATATTTCCTAGCAGTGTTTCACATTATGGGAGAAAAAGAAGCTAGAAAAATGTGAGTCATTTGGGGCTTTCAGCATGGACTGTTGTCTTCCGTTCTCATCAGTCTATAATGGAGATTTACAGGCTCCGTTTACTATAATAATAAACAAATTACCCTTAAATCAAGGATCAGCTGTTTGAGCTTAGCAGCTAACATCTGCTGCAGATCATACAAAGGAGGAGACCTAATTTGGGAGTTACCCACACCCTCCCTTCTCTTCATCCTTCTGTTGCCTGTTCTATTGTTCCTTCTATGTTAGTGCCAGCCAGTATCCCCAAGGTCTGGTTTGAACTGAAGTAGGAAAAAAATTTTTAAAAAAGTAAAGAAGCACCCAAACAACTTACTAGCACAGAGAAGCTGCAATCCACCACATCTTTTACTTTACCTGAAGTAACTCTCTGTGAGATTAAAGAATAGTTTTTGAGTGCTACCTAGTAGTTGACTAAGTGTCCAATACATGCTTCAGATTACCTCACCCTCTCAACCTCCTGTTTGATCTAAAATTCCCTGCCTTTTTTCTAAAAATTCTACAACTTCTTGGACTAACGATACTTAAGATTATGTTGTTCTAACCTTTTGTTTTCCCACTAAGAACTGTAAAAAAAATAGGTTGATTTTGGAAGAAAATAAAACATTGTTGATGTCAAGAAACTTGTGTTATTTATACTTAGGTCATTTGATTTATTTGTTTATTTCTTATTTAAAAATATAAAACCAATTTTTTATGTGACCAAAAGACTATAATCATGAATCCAAGTTTTCTTACTCACTTTGCACATATTGACTTAGAACCTTCCATGCTAGGGGACAACTAAAACAGTTAGCAAGCTAGGCAAACTTCACATCTCTCATGCAACTTAATACTCTCAGAGAAAGTGTGGAAACAAAGGCACAGAAATATAAAGTGAGATCATTAGGTAGCATGCCAAGTAAATGAAAGAAATATGTGAAGTGATCAAAAAGAAACTATAAAAGGCCTGAAAAAGATCAAGTTTAGGAGACTACCTCCATCTCCAAGGATTGGCAGTACCTGAACTGTGCTGCAGCTTATAGCCAGGAGTCAATGATTCTGATGGCCCTTTAGCCTGCATTTAGAACAGGAAGTTTGAGTAAGGCCATGTGCAAAGGTTTGAGGGGGCACCTACTCCCAAAGCACAAACCAGAACCCCTGGGTCCCAAGTTCACAGCTGTGTAGTTTGAATGTAATTGGCCCCCATACTTTCATACGGAGTGACACTATTAGGATGTGAGGTTTTGTTGGAGTGAGTATGGCCCTGTTTGAGGATGTGTGTGACTGTGGGGATGGGTTTTGAGAACTCCTATGCTTGGGATATTGTCCAGTGCTTCAACTGACTTCCTGTTGCCTGCAAGATGTAGGACTCTCAGCTATTTCTCCAGCCACTTCTCCTGTCTGCCTGCATGCCACCATGCTCCCCACCATGATGTTAGTGGACTGAATCTCTGAAACTCTAAGTGAGCCACCCCAATTAAATGTTTTCATTTATAAGAGTTACCATGTTCATGATGTAATTCACAGCAAGGAAACCCCTAACTAAGACAACATCTTTCTGACCACTTCTAGGTAATCCACTTTGAATTCATGTCTGCCATTGCTTAAAAGGAGACTTGAGGATATAGGGTTTATGCCTTTGAAAACTATATCTATTATGGAATCCTCAAAGCAGTCCCATGGGGGCCAAAGGAACAATAGCTTTCATAACAGTATTAGCTGACATTGACACAGTACCTCCTAGAGTACACAGTATCATATAAGTTTGTTTGGTTGATAGTTTTTTTGTTGATGATGCTATTATTGTTGTTGTTTAAATGTAGAATAGAGTATTACTGTGCAACCCAGGCTGGCCTCAAATTCATGATTCTCTTGCTTCTGCCTCTCAAGTCTATCACCATGCCTGGTCTTGATAACAGCATAATATCTTATTCTTACAACACTGTGAAGCAGACATTATCATATCATAAAATGGAAATCTGCTCTTAGAAGGCCTCATGTTTATCCAAGATCATAGACCTGGTTCTCTATAGAAAGTGTGAGTTTAATTTTGTGTAGAGTAACCAAATGTCCCAGATTACTCACTTTTAAGGAGGTGACCAGGATATCAAAGTTCCCAGCACTAAAACCAGGAGGTTACTGCTCCAGCAAGGTCATTCAATAACCTTGTCAACCATCTAGAACAGTAGTTCTCAACCTATGAGTCATGACTGCCACAGGGGTCACAAATCAGATATCCTGCATATCAGATAGTTATACTACAAATCATAACAGTAGCAAAAATTATAATTATAAAATATTAACAAAATAATTTGTGGTTGGGGTTCACTGCAACATGGAGAATTGTATTAAAGGGTCACAGCAGTGGGAAGCTTGAGAACCACCCATCTATCTAGAGCAAGACTCTGGTTTATGCTTCTTAGAAACTTAAGAGCAACTACCTTTACCCACCAGTGGTGCTGGAGAGCTGGAAAGGTGGACTGAGCCACTTCCCCATAGCTCTTTGGCTCAGACAGCTGTGTGCTAAATGACCAAGACTGGAAGGCAATTGTTGAAACACCTACCTCAAGTAAGAATAAAGAATCCTTTAAACAGGACATCTTTCAAGCATTTCTGCACTCCCCCACTCCCCAAACAAGCTTATGGCCAACTCTGTCTAATAGGAGCATTTGTTAGAGTTGAGAAAGCAAGCCATTTTAAAGTTTTGCACACATCTCATCATGGTATTTGGCGATACATTCTTCATGCTGGGTTAATCACTGCTGTGAGTGTCCTGGAAATGACAGCCATTTCATGAAAACTTTATATTCAGTAACATAACTTCCACAACATGGCAGAGAGAAGCAAAGGAGAAAGTCACACAGTGCCCTCCTGTCGCTTGAGCTTAAAAGAAAAGCAACTCTGACAAATATCAAAATTAAAAAAGAAAAAAAATCTTGATTATGTCCCAGAAAACAATTTGGCTGAAATATGGAGAACAATGGCTAGTGAACACACATCCCAGGCAAACATCATGGAATTGAGTCTTAAGTTGTATATGATTTTTTTTAAATATTCAAGGTAAAAACTGGTTCTTTTAATAAAAGCAAAGAGCATGTGTTGAATATAACATGTCAGATACTCCCATCAGTTTTTTGCTGTATTAATTGCCTACAATACCTGCATTAAACCTTCATCGTGTATGTATATTGAAGGTACATTTTTATCTCCTGCATTCTGTGATGGAAAATACAGGTGTTTAGAAATTAGGACAGAGGTGCAGTTTGTACATAAAGGCACTAGAATGTGAACCTGGGGGAATCTGGCTCAACAGTCTGTGCGACAAACTGCATTTCACCTCTATGGTGCCAAGAATTTCTATTCTCTGAGACTGATGCTAAACTCTTCAGATATTCACTAGTTGAAAAACCCTAGTCTGCAAATCTGAAATATTCCCAAGTCAGTAAATTTTAACCCTACAAGAGGGAAAATTTTGTATCTGACCTCATGTGACAGATTACAGTCAAATGCAGATACAATTTTAAAAAATATTGTACAAAATTTCCTTCCAACTGTGTTTAAAATATATGCAAGATAATGAATTTTGTGTTAAAGAAATTTTGGGTTCCAGTCTCAAGATTCCTTATTTCATATATGCAAATATTTCAAAGTTCCAAAGAAGAAAATATTTTCATATCCAAAATGTTTCTGGGGCTAGCTAGGCTTTTGGGATCTGAAGTACTCAACCTGCATAAATGAACTCTAAACAGAACAATGTGCCCATAACAGATTTGAAAAATAGTTCTGTGTCGGGAAGGGGGAGATTCATGCTTTGATTTTGTGTTTAATGACAGTAAATGCAAAGAGGAGCCCACACGAGTACTATTGTTTGTATTTCATTAAACATTTCTGTGATGCTTTTCTTTAGAGTATGTGCACAATTTTCCTTAATTAAATGCCAACAATGTAATTGAAATTGAGACAGCCACACATTTTTTCTCTACTTTTTAATAAAACACCTTAAAATAAAAACAAGGTAACAAAAAAGAAAAAAAAACAAGAATTGCTAAGTTCAGGGACTAGATATTAAGTGGGAGAGGAATGTCTATGAATGACAATGGAAGGGGATTTGTCAAGGACTTTACTCTGCACAGTGCCTGCTCTACACTTAAACCAAGTTCAAAGCCGCCCCCAGGAGACCAAACAAATAATGATCCAGGCTTCTTTTTTGTATTACATTCTGAGAAAAGGACTTTTCAAAAGCTCAGTATTCGATCGCTGTGCCATCACAAAAGTTCTCCACCACTCTAGGCCCTGATCCGGTCTCTCTTGCTTCGTTCTTAGGAAGCTTCAGCTCAGTGAACTCAGGGTGCCAGAGTAAGGAGAAGGAGGTTTGGAGTCAGGTTGTATCTGACTTACAATATTTGGTTAAATAAGGGCAAGCTTTGTAAATCCTTATAAGACAATAGAATCAGAAGAAGCATGGAAGAAGGGTCTTTCAGGACAAGTTATATGAGGGTGATGGGATGTCAGTGGGAGAAATAGTAGAGTGTTTGGCTTCACTTCTGGCTCAATTCTACGAGAAGGGCAGGGTAGGTGATAAAGATATCACATGCAAAGAAATTAACCTGAACACACCAATATGTCCTTCTATTTCTCTGTAGTATATAGGCTATAAAAGTGTCCTTCAAATATTTGATTATTAGCTATATCCTGCAATCTACAATAAAATTTGTAGTATATCATTATTTCT
The DNA here is from genome assembly GCF_049852395.1 of Peromyscus maniculatus bairdii. Lineage (NCBI taxonomy): Eukaryota > Metazoa > Chordata > Mammalia > Rodentia > Cricetidae > Peromyscus > Peromyscus maniculatus. The sequence goes on along the minus strand of NC_134855.1, from coordinate 116,854,283 downwards.
CTCTGTGGAAGAAGGCAAGTGTCAATTCAGAGGAGTTAGGAGAAGCATGCACAATGGAAAGCAGTTAGCAAAAGAGATTCATGAAAGCTGGCTGAAATAAAATGGAAAAGTCAGTTCACTCAGTTAAAATGGAATCAAAACTTTCTCAGGTGTCATCCCTAAACTTCTGTCCAGAAAGTCATGTTAGAATTCCAAGGAGTTTAAAAGAACCTCCATAGCACCCTCACTGGATGTTTATCTTCTAGAATAGAGGGAGAAAAGCTGGAGAGTCACAGTCAATACAACTCTCAGGTTGATGTTATAAAGGGTTACAGCATAACAAGAATCATATAAATAAATTCCTATATGTTTTGAATTGCAAAATTTCTATTTCATATTCAGCAAAATTGTACTACTAAAGTATGAAATTATCTAGAAGACATTTTCAGCTATGTACACCTCAAAAAGTTTAACGAGCATGACCCATTTTCTAGAATATCACTAACAAAGCGCAAATTCAAGAGAATTCCATTGCAGGATACAAATACAAAAATAGAAACAATTCAGATACATTAGTGAAATAACATCTATATAAAAAAGATTTCAAAATTTACTGTGGCAGACAAACAGTACCTGAAAATGATGGTTTTTATGGTTAGAACAGTGATTCGTTAGCAGAAATCTTGATTTTTAACAAATGTGAGAGACTGTATTGTGAGTAGAGTCTAATGAACTGTGTGCCATAGTGTATTCTCCTCTGGGTGAAGAATGGTGAGCTGGGGTAGGGGTAGGGTTTCTCCTCTGAGAAGGTGGACCTTCAAATTTAAAATTATTGAGAAGTATAATAATAGATCCATTTCTAAAACAACTACTAAATAAGTATCAATAAAAGATAGTCTACACATACAAAAGCACAACTAAAGAAAATATGTAAGTTTAACACAAATGGAATTTAATTTGGTCATGAATTTCAATCAACATTGTAAAGAGAATATTTTTTTCTTTTTTTCCCTTCTTTTCATTGGCTCTCAATGTAAACATTACAGTCTTGGATATTTATTGGGCATGGTCAAATGTTTTCATTTACTCTAAAAAGTATTTCCCTTTCAGTAAAGACCCTATTTCTCTATTCAAAGCAAAGTAAACATCAAAAGATCCAAGAAAGTAGAAAACAGTAGAAATTACATTCTCTTATTATTGTTCAGTAAAACTAGAAATTACTAAATGAAACTAATGAATCTAATTATTTGGAAATTAATGGCTCTGTGTGCTTCTGAGTAATTACTTCATCACAAGAGGGGACAATACTTACAATAGAGGATATGGGAATAGCAATAATCAAGAGAACATTCACATGTGATAGTGAGGTACTGGAAGCGTCCCTCAGTATTATGTTCAAACAAGCCTTATTACAGTTGCAAGAACAACTTTAAGCAGATTAGATTTAGCAGTTTATTTACTTAAGCAGAGAGGAGATATATGAATCAGGTAGCAAGCTGAACCAGGAAGTGGCATCCAAAAAGAATGGGATGAAGTAAAGCGTTATTTGGACACGCTGAGCAGTCTGCAGGCTGTGATCAGCTGAGAGCCCAGCTGTTTGGTTTGCAGAGACTTGGCTACTTATTGCAAGAATATAAGCAGTTCAGTTGCAGCTCATTTATACACTAGATTAGGTTGCAGCTTGCTCATATGGCGGTGGCTTCGTGCCAAACTTAATGGAACGCCAGTTTTGATACTAAAAGAGAAAGGAATATTACACATAAAATATCTAAAATGGAAATGTGAAGCAAACCAAAATGTATTTAAAGAAAACTAAAAAGAGCAATTAGTGAATTTGAAGACAGAAAAAGAAAACGGATACATTCTAGAGCTAGATACTTTGTGTGTGTGTGTATTAAATGCAGATAACTGAGATATGCTAGGATTGCTAAGAGTAATAGCTGCTAAGTCCACACACAGTAGGTAGGAAGGTGTGCTTAGTTACAGCTGAGCCCAATGGAAACTGCTTAGCCTACCTTGTCCCTAGCAGTCATCTCAAGAATGTCAATGGTAGCAGCACCTCTTACATAAGGAGATAAGTTGTGGAAAGTTACTCAGCATGAATGCTTTACATATTGTAAGGGCAGAGTATGGAGAAACTACAATCCTTCACAATATAAAGAAAAACACAATCCAGTAGCATTTGACCTAACAAAAAGAGCATTGCTAAAATAGACATATGTGAAAAACCTACAAGATAAACATATGTTAATAAGAAAGTTCCCAGAAGATGTATCATTAGGGAAAAGGGAGTCTGAACTGCAAAACTGAACAGAAATCTTGTCCAATATATTTACTTACACTTTCAGGAACCAGAAAACTGTTTCATTATTTAATCTGTGTTGGTATAAAATATAAAAATTCATCCAAATATTTTCTTTCCAATGAAGAAGTGTAAGTAACTTTATCTCAAAACCCACAGCAGACAATTAATACTTGAGGTGAACACATCTCAAAAGTAATGTGCCTGGTTGTAATGGAACTATGGTATATTAATAAGTATCCCTGCACATACCCATGCATAGGTACACACATGTGTACACACACACACACACACACACACACACACACACACACACACACACACTATACACCCCTAATTTGGTGAGGAAATCCTTTGACCCAGGAGCATCAGTTCTCTCTCATGGCAGTATTCACATCATGTCATCCTTGGTGGTAAGCTAGTCTGTACCCCTATTTAACTCTATATTATGTAGAATAAGGACTATCCCCTTCCTTTTGTCTTTGTGCTTAGTTCTGCTAACTCTCACTATTTAAATAAAACGTTACAGTTGCAGAACCTTATTTTCTAATAACACTGGGACTACACACATTGTGAAAACACTAAGCAGAATTCCTGCCCACAAAGTCATCCAGTTTGAACATTTAATTGCTCTTTATACCTACCTGATTATATAAATATGGTTTTCATAACATGTTATCTTAATACTTGTTGCTCCATCATACCAATTTAGAAAATACTCTTACTAATTTCTCTTATGAACATTCATGAAAAAATATAAGCCTAGGTTTGGTCATCAGTCCTATAAAGCAAAACACTCATCATCATCAATTGATAAAACCCATTATGGACTTTCCATCTTTTCCCACTCTAGTCAAGTCTATATCCAACAAAGCATCTAAAATCAAAAATCTAGAGGCCTACCGGGACAGTCATCATGATCGAGAACTCTCAAATATGAACCAAATTGCCAGTAAATACAGTTTTGGCTCCAGGCCATTTTGACATTAAATAAAAACATCTTGTGAGGTTGTAGAGTATGTGGATCCACATGAGTCATAAACTCATTCACTTATCAAACTTTTGTTGCCAAGCTGAGAACTGCCCATACTGTATGAGATGCTGTCAGTTAGAATCAGTTGAATCACAGGTTTGAACCTGTTGATCTCATGGCTCACAGATACTGAAATCAAGCCCAGGAAAGCACTGACCTTCCTATATTTCAGTTGCTCAGAGGGATTAATAAAATAGATTTCTGAAGACTCGTGTGGATAGATGTCCAAATTCAGCAGCCCAACTTAGCCAATCAAGGGAAAAAGAGTTTGGGGAAATGACTGTGTTTCAATGGCAACATGTCACAGGAGATCAAGCTTAGAATTTTCCACTTATAGTATCATATTAATGCCCAAATAAACGGAATTTGGATCAAGTTAGAATTCAGAGTTTCAGATGAATGATAATTAACTTGTAGTTTTCTTAAGACTTATTTACTTTTATTTTATGTGTATGAGTATTTTGCCTGCATGTATATATGTATGTATACCATGCTCTTTCCTGGGGCCTGTAGAGGTTACAACAGAGTGTCACATTCTGGAACTAGAGTTTCAGGTGATGGCAGGTCACCAAGTGGATGCTAGCTACTGAACCTAGATACTCTGTGAAAGTAGCAAGTGCTATTAATTGCTGAGACATCTTTTTGACCCTGTCTCAGTTAGGATTTTTATTGCTGTGAAGGGACCACATGACCATGGCAACTCTTATAAAGGAAAACATTTAATAGGGTGTGTGATGATATTGTGTTCCCCAAAATATTGTGCACCCTAATAAACTTAGCTGGGGTCAGAGAACAGAACGGCCACTAGATATAGAGGCCAGAAAATGATGGCACACACACCTTTAATCCTAGCATTCCAGAGGCAGAGATCCATCTGTATCTCTGTGAGTTCAAAGCCACTCTGGAAACAGCTAGGCATGGTAACAAGAGCCTTTAATCCCAGGAAGTAATGGCAGGAAGCAGAAAGTTATTTAAGGTGTGAGGATGAGAAACTAGAACCTGGTTAAGCTTTTAGGCTTTTGAGGAGCAGTTGAGCTGAGACCCATTTAGATGAGGACTCAGAAGCTTCCAGTCTGAAGAAACAGGATCAGCTGAGGAACTGGCAAGGTGAGGTGGCTGTGGCTAGTTCTGCTTCTCTGATCTTCCAGCGTTCACCCCAATACCTGGCTCCAGGTTTGTTTTCATTAATAAGACTTTTGAAGATTCGTGCAACAAGGGTGGCTCACAGTTTCAGAGGTTCAGTCCATTATCATCATGGCAGGACATGGTGGCATGAAGGTAGACATAGTGCTGGAGAAGAAGCTGAGAGAGAAGAAGCATCTTGATCCACAGGCAACAGAAAGTGAACTGAAACTCTTGGCATGGCTTGAGCATATATGAGACCTCAAAGCCCATCTCTACACACTTCCCCCAACAAGGTCATGCTTATTCCAACAAAGCCACACCTCCTAATAGTGCCAGTTCTTATGAGTTTATGGGGGTCAATTACATTCAAACAACCACAGACCCAAGTAACTCTCCTTATGAAGGATGCCATAAGAGGAAGAGGCTAGGGTACAGAAAGAGGTGCCCTGATGAAATACATACACCGAGGAATCAGAAAGGGAAACATAGAAGTTCCATACCCAGTCCTGATGCTTCGTTCTGGCCAATCCTACCTGTTCTACAACAGCTATTCTCAATGGTTAACATATATAACAATAACCTGAAGTACTTACTAAAACACAGATGAATGGCCCCTGTCCTTGAGATTCTAATTTAGGTCAAGGTTGGGGCTGAGAATATGTACTTTTGTGAGCTCTCTGGTGATACTGATTGTGATCCTCCATGGACTGCATGTTGGCTTTTTCCACCTCCCTCATAGTCCACCTTTCACAACCTCTTAGCTTAGTCTACCCTGTTTTCTTTATCTAAAAGTCTATTTCTAGCGTAAGAAATAGCCCATAGCTTTTTTACTATATTATATTTAATAAATGTTCACCTTCATAAAGCTCTTTCTAATATGTCTCAAGTGGATCTGTGTCCTACATCAATAGGACCAGTTTCTTCTGTATTTGATAGCTTCTGTTCTCTAGACAGTTTTCATTATGGTATGGGTCTTCTTCTCAAGGCTTCTAATAAACCCCATGTTCACTGAGTGTACAGATTACTGCACCTTCCTTAAGTCTTGCACAAATGGTGTTCAGAATGCAGTCATCAGCCACCTCTGTGAGGCCATCTTAGCACTCTCAAATCAGCTGGAAAAAGGAATGTGTGGTGCCTGCCACAGCATCCTTATTCCAAGCTGAAAATTTGTTTCTAGGGCACAGACTCAATAGCTCCAGATACACAAACTTTATTTCTCTAGGGCTTGTTTCTTACTCCTCTAAGCCACTGATATTGAACTTCACTGACACATTTTGCTAGGCTATGAGGCGGATATAACCAGAGAGAGAACACATTTGAACTCAGGGTTTAATTCAATTCCAAACTGGAGCTTCACTGTATGCATTATTTATCTATAGCATTTAAGTGTCCATGGTGAGGCAAGCCTGACTTGGCTTTATAAATACACTCTGTCATACTTGCTTCCTGTCCTCCCATATTCTATCCAGGGCAAAGGGGGAGCATGCATACAGTATCTATCAAAATTATAGCAAGTAATGCTTAGCTCATTGCTAAAAAGCCATTTAATCCATGAGAAAGAAGCCCTGGAGTGTGGACTCCAGGCTCTTCTTGCATGTGTTCTTTTCTCTGGGCCTCTATTTATTTTAAGCTCTTACCTTTTAACAGTGTGGAAATTATTTTTTCTAGGTTCTGCTTCAAATCCTCTGCTGAAAAGGGATGATCTCAAGTAAAGAAGTCTGTGCTCAGTAAAAGAAGGCTTCTTGCTACGCTAATGTCTAATGGAGAATCACAGCTGTGCAGGAACTAAAAGGAATTTAATGAACAAAAATTAAATTCACCTTCTTTTTCTGTTTAGTTTTGCTGTTGAGAGAACATGGAGAAAAAGTGTTAGTCTCTGGAATTGTCCATAATCTGTGTGTATCAGTAATAACTGTTGAGAAAGAAGCAAACAATGGAGTAAGATTTTATGTCAGAGAAAAGATAAAACAGTAGGGCATGACGGCACATGCTCACAATCCCAGAACTTTGGAGGGTGGGGAAGGAGGATGGGAGTTCAAGGTCAACCTACGCTACTGTCGCATTACTTTTTCTGAGAAGAAATTAGCAAACATCTCTTTGTCCCACCCCATCCAATAGAGCACTGATGAAAGACAAAGAAATGATTCCTCTTAGTTCATCTTGGTGAAATAATGTCTTTATGGAGCTTACTTATAGGAGATGGCTAACACCCAAACAGCTGTATTGCAGAAAAGTCCACCCCAACATGGGTGATAACATACCCAAAAGCTCATAGGTAGAACTTCCCTTTCAGTTGCCCTCTACTGCCTATATCATCTGGCAGACTATGTCTAGTTGGAACAGAGGTACATGTTACTTGGGAGTGGAAAGATGGGAGGGAACAGCTGGTTGGGGTTAGTGACACTTCCTATCTCTCTTTAGGTGAGAGAATATCAATAGGCCCTATCCTCCAAGGGTTCCCTGCAGACAGTCAGTGATGCTCTGATTATGATGGTAATGGGCATGTTATGCTATAAGGACAATGTTCCTCAGAGCTACAAATTGAGTTTGAAGCCCCAATAAAGGTCCTCCTATAGGACCTGGGACTCTGGAATTATTAAGGGAAAACATATGAAGTTAAAAACATAGTCAAATGTGGTTTGAAAGGTCTCTAAAAGCTCAGGAAATAATTTCCAGAAAACAAGCCAACAAACAAAAACAATTAACATTGAAGGGGCAGCTACAGACTGAGAAGAAAGCTTTGCCAGCTAAACATTTGACAGGCAATTTAGTACCTAGAATATATGAAGAAGTTAAAAGCTTACACACACACACACACACACACACACACACACACACACACATACAGGCATACATACACACACATATATCCCCCACAATACATACACATACAAGTACCCCACACACATATACATACATATATACACACACATACACACATACACCCCACAAGACAAACACACACAAATACACTCACATATACATACATACACACATATAGAGCCACCCCCCATACACACATACACTCACACAACACACACACACACACACAAATATACTCATATGTACATACATACATACATACATACATACACACACACACACACACACACACACACACACACACACACACACCATCAATAAACTGGCAAATGAAACAAACACCTCTTTCTCAAGTATCAAAATACAGATGGCCAATAGAATAATGGAAACATACTCAACATCTTTATCCATCAAAGAAATGTCAATCAAAACTCTACTGAGATTCCATCTCACTGCTACCAGAACATCTATCATTAAAAAAAAAAATGCTGACAAGGATGTAGGGAAAAAGAATCTTTATACATTGTTTGTGATGATGTAAGTTGGTACAGTCATTATGCACATGACCTTGGAATTTCCTCAGAACACTAAAAATAGAACCAAAGAATCAAAACTAGCCTATTACAGACATATTTGCTCACCCATGGTACAGCAGTATTTTACAATAGCTAAGTTACAGAATCAGCCCAAGTGTCCAGCAACAGATATATGGACAAAGAAAAAAATGTAATATATACATGATGGTATTTGATTCTTCTGTAAAGAAGAATGAAATTCTGTCAATTGTAGGGGAATTGATGGAAGTAAAGAGCATCATAGTAAGCAAAATAAGCCAGAATTAGAGAGACAGATATGTGTTTTCTCTCATATGTAGAACCTATGTTGCATGTGAAAGTGTGTGTGTGTGTGTGTGTGTGTGTGTGTGTGTGTGTGTGTGTGTGTGTGTGTGTTGTATGTAGGAGACACACTGAGAAAAGAAAGGAGGGCCGAGATGGGGAAAGGAGAAGGGAGAAGGTAATAGGAAATGAATACGGGTAAAGTAGGTGATATACTTGAAGAAAACTGTCATTATGACACCCATCACTTTGTACAATAGATGCACACCAAGAAGGAGAAGAGAGAGGAGGCAAAGGAAGAGGAAAATGAAAATGAGGAGGAGGAAAGAGAGGAAGAAGGAAAAGAACAGGAAGGAGATTATTAAAACAATGGTGTGGCCTAAATATCACAGAAAACACCCGAGGCTGAATATCATCCCAAAAAAGCAACAGATTGAAAAGATCTTGTGATCCCATATGTCTTTGAATCCTATTAAAATAGAATATGAGAGTGGGCAAGATGGCTCAGTAGGTAAAAGCTTTTGCTGCCAAGCCTGAGGCCCTGAGCTGGATCCCCAGAACCCATATAGTAGAAGGAGAGACCCTATACCCATAACTTGACTTCTGACGCGCCCATGTGCTATGGCATGCATACATTCATATTCATGCTCTCTCTCTCTCTCTCTCTCTCTCTCTCTCTCTCTCTCTCTCTCTCTCTCTCTCTCTCTCACACACACACACACACACACACACTTAGATTTTTTTTAAAAAAGCATAGCAGTCAATGACAGTGTAAAGAAGAGGAGGCCAAAAAGAACATGGAGGAGAAAAAGACAAAAGGTGTGGGAATGGGTAGAGATGAAAGCCAGAAGAAAAATCAAAGCAGGAAAAGGCCCCAGAGTCACAGACTCCCAGCATTTGAGAAGTTGAATTTACAGGCACAGCCAACAAAGCCACATATAAGAATAGAATACCGATCCACAATCTAAAGCTCCACTCAAGAAGCCGGAGCACAAACTCCTCAACAAATGTCCCCTAAATGCCCAGGACTAGATCAATAATGGACAGCTCTCCTAATCTGTTTTTTTTTTTTTCAATATAAAAACAGCAGGATAAAGCCAAACATGCCCCTTCACCTGATGGCCTAGTAGGCCTCACATCTAATCACCCCTCCAATTCGACATTCCAACAGCCTCCAACCAGGGATCACCCACAGTTTTTCCTGTTCCCTACTAAAGTGTCCTCACTCTTCTGCCCACCTTTGAGCCTATGCTAAGTGCATACATTGGAGGCCATACATACCGAGTTCATCTAGCTATATAGACTTCATTTATTTTCATTTAGGAAGTCTTTATTTCCCTGTTTCTATATAATGAACATTGTTCTGGGTGGCAATAGTCATGGGAAAGAAGGTAGAAAAATATCCTCAGCTTTATGGTTCTAATATTCTATCAGGACAGTCAAGGAGTAAAAGGAGAAAAGAAGGAGAAAGTGATGTTGTGGAGGAGAACCAGAGAACTGGGTACAGAGAACCAGGATGGATACTTTGATGTGGACAGACAGTATGTGAAGGGTTTGGCCAGGAACACTTCAGACCCTAAGCCAAGTGCACAAGCAGAGTCAGAGCATGTGAGATGTTCTTTCCAGTCAATTACCACTATTGAGTTAGAGTAGTTCATCCTAAAGATCTCAAGTGTTTATAGCCATCACAGACACGCTGCTGGGATAATAGCGCTTCAGTGTAATTAAGCACCTCTGCTCCTCCATCATGAGATGCAACAAGCATTCAGCTCTTGCCTGAGAGATCCCACACACAGATGATAATGGACAATCCATCAATATCCTCTTCTCCCCACCCTAGGACTGTTTTATGATGCTGGTGAAAGCTTTAATAAACCCCTTTAGATAATTTTCTTTATGAGGACGAGAATAAGATGAGCTAAGCATGAAATAGGTTAGGATCTGTCAACAAATGGGCCACCTTTGTTTTTATGACCTTCTGCCAGTGGTCCCCAGGTGGGAAGCTCTAATTAGCTAGAATATTGATATCCTATGTGGTGGCATCGATCCACTCTCTACACAGCAGCGATCCCTTTGCTCAGATGGAGACTGCTCAGACTGGTAAATCACAAATGTCATTGCAGTTAACAAGCCCAATCCTACCATCATAGACACTGCTCCATCACTTGAAGTAGACTGTTCGAAACCCATGTGCACCCATTTCCCCAGTCATAAAAGGTACTAGCTCTCAAGTATGCAAAGAGCCTGGGATGTCCTAAGGGATGGTACTTGCAGCTTTTCGTAGTCCCTGTTGTAGTGATTTATAACTATGGAGGATTCACCAACCAGTATGATCTTGCTATGAGCACTGCTACCTGTAGGCAGGTTGGGGCCCTACACAGTGAGCAGCAGGAAGCACTGTGTGTTCAGTACCATCTTTCTCATGGCCAGTGGAGCCCATGGACTCTCTCTTTGGAATGAGTCAATTGTTGGATCAACATCCTCCTGTGGCTCAGGCATCTGTATGTCAGTTAAATCTCAAATGAGCAAGGAAAAGTGGATGAAAGTAGAAGTTAAGCTGGTTTTCTAATTAGTACTTCAGCAGATCTATCCTCCTTGCTCCAGGGGCACCAGGAAACTGAGCTCCCAGCCTTCCTTGCACTGCCATATGATAAACTCTTAGCGATAAATGAGAGAAGGAATCAGGTGTGTTGCCAGTAGGGCTAACCTTTTACACACCCCTAACTACATACATGGGCCTTACTGTTTCCATGATCTTTTCTTGGATTAAGGACTATGAACAGTTATCATTTTAGAAGCTATATCAGAATAGGAGAGACACAGACAGTGGGGGCCTGGCTCCTGGCATGGAGTTTGAAGGAAGTCTGCCTGCCAGTGGACAACAGGCAACATGGTCTAACACCAACAAGAAATATTTTATGTGACTTTCAATCATTCCATGACCTTTATTGTATCCATATCAGCAGCTAACAGCAACCTGTGGGGTCAGTGTACTTGGCCCCACTATGCATACTTTTAAAATACACACACACACACACACACACACACACACACACACACACACACACACACGGATTTATCAGCTTGGAATAACATCTCTGGCTTAGTGATAAGATAGACAATTCTACAGAAAGCATAAGTTGTACACCACACAACTCAACCATTTTAAGTATACAGTTCAGTGAATTTTAGTAAACTTGCACAGCTAAATAGAATATTTCTGCACCCTCAAAGTGCTATCATTCTTATATGCAGCCAACCTGTATTTTGTTCTCACCCCATGCCTATGCAAATCTTATAGTATTTCTGGCATTTATTACTTACTGTGTCATTTTAAAGTTAATTATCTTATTACATATATCAGGAGTTTGTTCTTTTTTATTTTTTGTAAACTGTATTTTTATAAATAAACTAAACAAATTATTCATTTGTCAATTGATGGACAGCTAGACTGCTTCCAGTTAATAACTATTTTTTATAATGTTGTTCTACATATACATATATTTACATGGACATGTTCCATTTCTTTTCAGTAGATGTGTTTGTTGAATGAATAAATACCAGAACTCTTGAGGTAAAAAAAAAACTGAGTCAGTGTGCTAGCTCATGTTATGTTAGGGTGGCTTACTCTAAAAACATTGTTTCTTGGTATTCTTTCTCTGAACCATTTGACCAATGGAAAGGCATAGAATTGAACTGTTCTCACCATTGCCCCGTCAGGGTCATAATGCTGAGCTGCTAAGATAGACAGAGTGGAAAAGCTTTCTCTTCATCATTACAGATAGTGCTGGCCATCAGCAGTCCCAGGCCTAACACCAGATGCTTGGCCTTGGACCTGCAGAGCTGAGCCCACCCTCTTGGCGTCTCACCTAAAGATAGCACTCTGATGGCCTTTAAGCACAAAATGTGAAGTCACCAAGTCAGCACTGTGCTGAGACCAGCTAGCAGCTGGTTCTCTGACTGATCAGTCTCTGCTCTGCAGCAGAAAGGTTACAAGCCCATTTGCTAAGTTCTGACACCCATTGAAGACCTCAGTGTTACCTGTAGCAGCCCACATTGCCCAGAGAAACCTACATTCCAGGATGAACCCTGACTGATGCAACACTTCCAGGCAGGATCATATGTAAACCTCTTTCTCAGAGCTACAGCCTTCCTTAGACAAAGTGCCTAGGCTCACGAAACTGGTGGCAGCCCTATCTATTCCATGTGATATTTGTTTTAAAAGGTCTCTAAATGTGCCAGGCATTACCCACGGGATCTGGGACGGATTTTGTTTGCAAAACTAAAATGTCATCACAAGCTTTTAAAGTTTTGTTTTGCTTTCCTTCAGCTAGAATTTAAACCTTTCCTGATGACATTGTAATTGCCATCAGAATTTGGGTAATTGGTATCACTTAAGTCCTTCCCTATTGTTAGTTGTGGTCCTGGATCCCTGGAGGAAAAAAAGACAATTTAACACAAACATGGTGTTTTCATTTTCTTCTTACTTTGTACTTGCCTTCAAGTTTGAGTTAAAGGTGTTTCATCAGTTAAGTAAAGCTAGCATTTCCCATCTTCTACCCTTTGAAATAGCCCCCCAAAATATTCCTACCAGGCAGTAGATTGTCTCCTGACAGTTTGTCAATTGTAATTGGAGCCTATTGAAAACCAGAGATGGAAGGAGTGTTGCTATAAATGGTCTTTACAAGTTGTTACAAAGATATGTCATGGCCTAGTCATGCTCCCCTGTGACAAAGGCATCATTCAGAATCTTGAGATAATTGCTGGTTGTGTTAGTACTCGGGGGCTGTAAGAAGTCCAGTTTCTGAGAGTGTGCCAATGAAGTGGGTACAGTGTTTTGTTGAGTCTTGTTTTACGTAAGAAAGCCAAGTTTCCTTGGCCCTCCAGGGTCATTTGAGCAGTTTCTTGTATTTGATATTTTAGGGGTTTATGATGGGCCCAGGTTCCTGGGAAATGAGTGAAACTCAACTAATGTTTTTAGAACACTGACAAAATGTGTCAGGCCTGTCACCAAGTTGTTCACTGTCAATGAAATGACCAACATAAAGTAAGGACCAAGAGCCAGTCTGGGCTCACCAACTGGATGAACACATGGAGGACTGTGGTCTGCTGAATGGTTGAAGGAAGTATGTCTCTAGAAAAAAGTCTGTTTCTCAGAAAAGTAGATTCATTTTGTATTTGAGATTCCAGCTTGGAAATGGGTCTAGGTATTACATGATAGAAATTTTATCATAGCCTATGGTTGCTGCAGGGAGACCTTTGTCCCTTCCCATCCTGATTTGTCCTAATAGCTGTGTGCACTGTTCCATGGCTGTGCTGGCCAGGCTTCAGAATGGTATAGCAGGTAGATACTGTGTCAGTCTGGTTTGCTCTGAATTCTAGCTATCGGACTTAGGAGTTGCTTATAGAAAACTCATTCATGTATTTCATGTCTCAGTTTCTTCTCCTACTAAATATGGGTCCTAGTAATAGTAACGGCATCATGAAGCTTAAAGAATCATTTCAACTCATATAAAACTCGAAAGTATTTTCACTGAGAGATGCTAAGTCATTTCCTGAGTCCTTACCATAAAGGATACTGTCACAAGAGACTATAACTACCCCATGTGCCTTATGTACTCACAATTCCAACTTAAAATAGAGCTGTACTAGCACATACTAACTACACACACACACACACACACACACACACACACACACACACACACACACACACCCTATATTTGCTCCAGTCAGGGCCATTTGATTCTTTTGAAAAATTTTCCTTTTTATAATTCCCAGCCATTTGGGTCCAAATCAGATCTTTGCATCTCTTTCTTATTTCTAAGCATCATTGTCCAAAGTTCCTTTAGGATTCTCCAAGGATCTATGACCCATGAGCAGCTGATGAATAGGCAGCTAGAACACCATCCCTAGGAGCTTAGCTCTGTATGCTTTGTGATCTGTAGACAATACCTACTTATATTTTTTATTTCCCTATAGTACAGTTTATATGGAATAGCATCAATACCACAACTAAAGAAATTCCCCCGCCCCATACACAGCCTATTCTTGAAGGTTGTTAAGTAGGTTTTACCAGAATCCCAGAAGTTGTGGGCTACCTAACAAATTCAAGGAAGTTACTGACCTGATTTAAAAAAAAAAAAGTCAATTTCTTCTCACAATAAAGTATTAGTTTGCACTTTCAAGATTAATGCTCCAAAATAAATAAATAAATAAATAAATAAATAAATAAATAAATAAATAAATAAATAAATAATCAGATTAGGACCTGGTAGGTAAAGCACACCCACTCACTTGCCTGGGGCTGCTTGCCCTGGGTGGGCAGAAAGAACGACGGACCTGCCTGCTGTCTTTCAGTACTGAGCAGTTGGGTGCCACTATGGTGAGCAAATACATGATGGGCTATGGCAGAGAGATAGAGGTAGAATGGTTCATGTCCTATGGAGAGAGGCAAATGTGATGAGGTGAAGGCAAAGAGGAAACCCAGGGCCATGGCGATGTTCAGGACTGGGCTGCTACCAAGGGTCATGTCTGGGTCCATGGCCATGTTGCGCCACAATCTGTGTAGATGTCTGTGGCTCCTGTTACCATGGAAGTCTGTGAGGACAGGGCTGCACAGAGTTGACCCCGTCCCTCATTGGCTGTAGCACTAGGGGAAACTGGCTCTGCACCTCAATTGGCAGCACAATAAAGCTGATCCTGTTAGTAGGGGCACAAGTAAGCCTGCACCAAGGACATGAGAGCCAGAAAGTTGGCTCTGCCCTCAAATGCCATGCAGTAGCATGGGTGAGGGAGAGATGCACCCCCCCAGTCCCTCATCACCTGTTGCAGGTGGGAGAGCTGGCCTTGAGACCGAGAGCGGGAAAGCTGGTCCTGTCCCCCATTTGACTGTTGCACTCAGAAGAACAAGCCCTACACCTTGCCTGGGCAGCACATTAGAGCTGACCCTGTTGGAGGGTGCATAGGTGAGGAGCCCCGAGAGTGTGAGAGTAGGAGAGCTGGCCTCAGCCCCTCATCATCTGCCATGTAGTGGTATGGGTGAGGGAAAACTGTCCTACCTCTACCTCACCCCTCACCATCTGTCAACTATTGGGGCACATAAAAGGGCTGGTCCTGCAGATCCAAATCTGCAGGATCTCCTTGAAACAGGGCACCAGCGAGATAACCAAAAGGATGCCCAGTGAGGGCCCAGAATCAATAGTGTAGCAGAAGCCAGAGACCTTGAACCAGACCAATGACTCATTGCAATGAACACTTGCAAGTAAAGATGTATAGACTAAAGGGTATACTATGTGACTCACTGTGTCACACTATGGCTTCTATGATAAGATTTCTTTTAAATTTTATTTTACTTGTGGGGGATGTTGCAAGGGCAGAGGATAGATATAAAGGGAGGGAGATAAATGGAATCAGGATGCATGACGTGAAATCCACAAAGAATCAATAAAATGTTTTTTTAAAAATTTCATTTATTTCAATCTGTTTTTAATTTCTGTTTATTTTCATAAACATTTCATCAGTTGTCCTTTCCTTTGTTTTCTGGAGCCTGGTTATATTTCCCAGAATTTCCTTGAGAAATTACTGCATTTCTGGCTCAAAGTAGTCCTAAGATTAATTGCTGGTCAGCTCAAGTTGATTCCATTTCATCAGCCTCATCAAGCACTGTAGATTATGTATCTGCCGCCAATGAGCTATTCTGCCTTACAAAATACTATTGTACTTGGTAAGTCTTTGTCTCATCATTGCAGGTCTAGGGTTTGGGATTCAGCCATTTCAGTGAATTAACTTATACATTCATTCAATCTGACTGCTGGTATAAATCTCACATTCATGGGAGCGAGTACTGCATGAGGTAGGAGCAGGCAAGCAAAGTTAAGCAGTACCAGAAAACCTTGTAAGTTCTGCAGAAATATTGCACTTGACATTAGTCACAAGGCCCAGGAGTGAAATCTGCAGAAATATTCAAAGTTCCACAGACTCAACTCTGAGCTTCCTAGGAGCAAGGTCAAGAGAGAAACTTTCAGTGACATGTGTCTAGTGGTGACATTTTGCTACAACTTTTGACCCACTAAAATCTAAGGACCATGGGGAGACATTGGAAAATATTAGTTTAAGGATTCTATACCCTTTTATCAATCCATAAACAAAACTTCGTCACACATACACTTTGTGCATACTACATCTGTGTCTACTACAGGACTAAAGAAGCAGAGTCTGTATTGCAGACAAGAAAGATAGGAATTGAATTTAAGAATTGTCTTAGGGTTCCTATTGCTGTGAAGAGACATCATGATCACAGAAACTCTTATAAAGGAAAATATTTCATTGGGTCTGGCTTACAGTTCAGAGGTTTAGTCCATTATCATCATGGTGGGAGGCATGGAGACATGCATACAGACATGGTGCTGAAGAGGTAGCTGAGAGTTCCACATTTGAATCTGCAGACAGCAGGAAGAAAGAGCCACACTGGACCTGGCTTGAGCATCCTGAAAGCCCACCCCCAGTCACACACTTCCTCCGGCAAGACCACACCTCCTCCAACAAGGCCACACCTCCAAACAGTGCCATTCTCTATGAAGTCTATTGGAACCATTTTCATTCAAACCACCACATTCCACCCACTGGCCCTCAGAGACTTGTAGCCATATCACAATGCAAAAAATACATCCTTTCCAACTTCTAAAGTCTCATAATCTATTAGTCTCAACCCCATATAAAATTCTAAAGTCTCAATGGAGACTCATGGCAACCTCTTAACTGTAATCACCATAAAATCAAAATAAAAAAGCATATAACATGCTTCCAACATGCAATGGCATAGAATATACATAACAGTTCCAAAATGAAGGAAAAGGTGCACAGTGAGGAGATACTGGAGCAAAGCAAGACAGAAAACTAGCAGGGCAAAGTCCAAATTTTGTATCCATGTCTGATGTCAAAGCTCTCTTCAGTCCTCCAGCACCTTTCAGCTTTGTTGAATGCAACACACTTCTTTCTCATTGGCTGTTTCTTCTCCCTCTTAGTAGCTTTCTTTGGCAGGTATCCCATGACTCCAGCATCTCCAACATCTTAAGGTCTCCAAAGCAATCTAGGCTTCAAAGGTGAAGCAAAGGAGCAGCTTCATGTAGCAGCCTCTGTAGGCCTCCATGCAGGGACAACCCTGACTCACACCTGGCCTCAGTAGCTTTCCTTAGTACAGGAGCGAGATTACATAACCTCTTTCTTGTATCCTTGACTTGAAATCCGGAACTATGTGGCCGAAGTTGCCAATTTCTGATGCTTACTGAAGGAACATGGCCCCTTAGTTCAAATACATTTTCACCAGCTTTCTGTGCATGATGGTTTCCATTACTACCTAAGCAAGGCTGTCCTGGAACTCAATCAGTAGACTAGGCTGACCGTGAACTTAGAGATCCACCTGCTTCTGCCTATGAGTACTGGAATTAAAGATGTGCACTGCCACACCTGGCCCAAAGCTTTTCTTTAATTCATTTTTATTTTTCTTTAGTTCCTTTTCACAAATGGGAAGCTTAGCTGGGTGAGGTCTTTCTCTGAAGTCACCATTCCCTTTGTTTCACTTAGCATCAGGTATGTCTTTAATTTGTTTACATTTCCTGTAATACTGTACATTTTGTATATTTCCTTACTTGGTTTAGTCCTTTTTTAATCTACCTAAGTGTGGCCACTAATAACCAAGCAACACTGTGTGGTGGTAATCTAATTGTACTGAAATATTATTTTGATTGTATGTTAATAAATAAAGTTGTCTGGGAGTCAGAGCTATTAGAGCCATAGCAAGAGCCGGGCGGTGGTGGCACACGCCTTTAATCCCATAGATATCTGTGTGTTCAGGGTCAGAGCTATTAGAGCCATAGCAAGAGTGTGGCGGTGGTGGCACACGCCTTTAATCCCATAAGATCTCTGTGTGTTCAGGGATATAGTCAGCATTGGAGACATATGCCTTTAAGACCTAGGGGGCTGTACATTCAGACAGTGACGAGGCAGTCATGTGTTTGGGTTTACAACCAATGAGAAGGCAGAACAACATACTTTAAAAAAATGAACCGACAGGAAGTAGGTCTCTTTTCGCGAAGCTGGGACAGCAGGAGGAAGGGTGAGATTTTAGCTCTGAGCTCTGACTTCTCGGCTTTCTCTTTTACATTGTTTCTGTGTTTCTTATTTAATAAGACGGTCGGTTACATCTACATCTGGCGCCCAACGTGACAAGAATCCATTAAAAACTGCTTGGCTTGGCGGCAGGTCCGCTTTCCCGCAAGGGCGGCAGGCGGCCCGCGGCGGCGGCGGCAGCGGCGGCGGCAAGAGGCGGCCAGCGGCGATCGGCTTCTTAGTCCGAGCAGTGACTTCTTAGCCTGGGTCTAGTTCTGCTTGACCTCAGGCTGGACTATCGGTGAGCTGCTTGCTTAAATCCTGCTTGCTTAAAGCCGGTGCTACAAACAACTCAGACCTGCCCTGCCGAACAGGGCCCTGCCTGTAAAGCCAACGCACGTGGTCGGAGCTTAAGGAAGTCAGACCCAAGCCTTGACTCCGCACAAGAGGGAACATGTGGCTGCATTTAAACTTTAGCCAGCTACGCTTTCTTGTTCTCTCTCTCTCTCTCTCTCTCTCTCTCTCTCTCTCTCTCTTTCTCTTTGGATTTACACCTGGGACACTAGGTGGCTGCTTTGAAAATCCCCTCGAATTTCTACTGTTCTACGCAGATTTGGTAAGTCATAATATATCAGATAATTTAAAGGAAACTATATAAAAGAGAATTTTTTTCCACATTAAAAAACAAATGGGTTTTATGTGTACATTGGAAGAAAATTGGTTTTTGTTCGAAATTTTAGGCAGTCTGGCAATGGAACAACTATATAATATTAGTATTGGTGGAACTATGCACCTTATCACTATAATAATCCACATTTTAATATTTAAAAAGATAGTCAATTTAAGTGCCAGGATAACAGCTTTAGAAGAACTTGTTAAACCTGTAAAAATTCAGACAGAAGAAATTAACAGTGAAGTTGTTTCAAGTCAGGATCATAAGGTTGCAGAAAGAAAGCCTGTTTTCACACAGTCACCCTTAATTTATCCTGTAACCGTACAGCAGATGCCTGATCAAATGGCTACACAAAATACTTGGGCTCCAATTTAATGTTGGATTTAAAAAGGTTTAAGGAGGCAATAGTATCTTATGGCATGCATTCCCCATATGTAAAGCAAATGTTAAACACTTGGTCAACATATAATAGGATAGTACCACAGGACTGGCGGGACCTTGCACAAGGTGTTCTGGAACCCAGCCAGAGACTTCAATTTCTGACTTGGTTTAAGGAGGAGGCTAAAAACATCGAAAAACAATGGAGGGATAAAGGAATACAAGTTTGCCAGGATCAGCTTATGGGCGAAGGCCAATATGCTTCAGCACAAACACAATGTTTATATGATGTCCAAACCCTAATTTTATGTCGAACGGCAGCCTTGAATGCATGGGACAGAGTTGAGGAACCAGGAAAAAAATCTGAGTCATTTACAAAGGTGATGCAAGGCCCAAAAGAGTCTTTTACAGATTTTTTACAAAGACTGGCTTCAGCAGTAAAGAGAATGGTCTCGGATTCAGAAGCTAGTAAGGCAATAATTGAATCTTTGGCCTTTGAGAATGTGAATGCAGCATGCAAAAGAATAATCAGGCCATTAAGGGCAAGATCTGCACCTATGGAAGATTGGATTAGAGAAACAATTAATGTTGAAGCTGATGAGCATGATGATACATGGGTAGGAGAAGTAATTTCAAAAGGTTTGAGGAGTGTTAGATGTTTTGGATGTGGAAAGCAAGGACATTTGAAAAGGGACTGTAGACAGGTCATTCCCAGAAACAATGTTTCTTCAAGGAACAATGGCAACAGAATGCCCCTTCCTTCTGGAGTATGCAGAAGGTGTGGTAAGGGAAAACACTGGACCAACGAATGTAGATCAACAAAGGACAGACAGGGTAATCCTTTGCCTCAGTCTTCGGGAAACTCCCAGAGGGGCCTCAGGCAGGCCCCCAGTGCAAATCCAGTTCAAACCTTTCCTGCAGCCATAGAGGAAATGCCTGCTCTGGAGAGCGATTAAATAACCAAATGCCGATTGGAATAAATCATGCTGGTCAGGATGATGAAACAGAGAGAATAGAAAATTCAGGAGAAAACATAAAGAAAATTTTTTGGCAAACTTCTATTAATGAACAAAGACCAAAATTAACAATAAAAATAAATGGTGTTTTGTTGTCTGGTCTGGTAGACACAGGTGCGGACGTTACCATAATTGCACCAGAATTTTGGCATCCAACTTGGCCTCTTCAGGAGGTAAACGTTCAACTGTTAGGAATTGGGACATTATCTCAGGTGAAACAGAGTGCAAGATGGCTCGAATGTATAGGTCCAGAAGGACAGAGAGGAAAATTAAAACCATATGTGGCTAACATAACTATGAACCTGTGGGGTCGAGACTTGTTGCAACAATGGAATACTCAGATTAACATCCCTCCAATCTCAGAAACAAATCATAAACTAACACATGTTACTGAGAGAAATATTAGAAGATATTGTTCTAATGAGTGGTCACCAGCCATCCATATTATACAAGAACAGGGCACAATAACTGATGATCTTCCAAAGACACCAACAGCTCTACCTTTAAAATGGTTAACAGACAAGCCTGTATGGGTCCAGCAATGGCCTTTAACAACAGAGAAACTCCAGGCTTTAGAAGAGCTGGTAGAAGAACAGTTAAATGCTCAGCATATTGAAGAATCAACCAGCCCTTGGAATTCTCCTGTATTTGTTATTAAAAAGAAATCTGGTAAATGGAGAATGGTAACAGACCTTAGAGCAATTAACAAAGTAATTCAGCCAATGGGCTCTCTACAATCTGGGATGCCTTTGCCTACTCTGTTACCAAAAGGATGGCCTCTCATAGTTATTGATTTAAAAGACTGTTTCTTTTCAATACCCTTACAAGAAAAAGACGAAGAAAGATTTGCTTTTCCAGTGGCTACTTATAATAATTCTCAACCGGTTAAAAGATTTCAATGGAGGGTCCTCCCTCAGGGAATGTTGAATAGCCCAACTCTGTGCCAATATTTTGTACAACAGCCATTGGAAGTGATACGTAAAAAATTTCCTAAATCTATAATTTATCATTATATGGACGATATTTTACTAGCTGACTCAAATGCAGATACTTTAGAAATAATATTTGAAGAAGTAAAGAAAATTTTGCCTTGCTGGGGATTACAAATTGCTCCTGAAAAGATACAAAGAGGAGATTCTATTAATTATTTAGGATATAAAATAGAGCTACAAAAAATTAGACCCCAAAAGGTGCAAATTCGGAGAGATAGACTACAGACTCTTAATGACTTTCAAAGATTATTTGGAGATATTTCTCATCTACGAACTATTGTTGGGGTAAAAAATGATGAACTGACTAATTTGTTCAGAACCTTAGAAGGTGACAAGGACTTAAATAGTCCAAGAGAATTATCACCTGAAGCTGAGAAAGAATTGGCCTTGGTAGAAAAGAAAGTGCATGAAGGACACGTGGATCGTATTGATCCAAACCTGGATTGCATTTTGGTTATTTTACCTTCTAGGCGTTCTCCTACTGGAATATTAATGCAGAGGGAAGATATTATATTGGAATGGATATTTTTACCAAATAAACCAAATAAAAAATTAAAAACTTATGTGGAAAAAATCTCTGACTTGATTTACAAAGGAAAACTGAGACTTCATCAATTAGCAGGCATAGACCCAGCAGAAATTGTTGTACCATTAACTAAGGAGGACATTGAAAAATTATGGACAGAAAGTGAACCTTGGCAAAGAGCTTGCAGTAATTTTTTGGGAGAAATTAACAGCAAATATCCCAAAAGCAATAGAATTGATCTTATAAAGAGAGCTGATTGGATCTTGCCTCGAATTGTACGGCAAAAACCCATATCTGGAGTTTGTACATTTTATACAGATGCCAACAAAGAAGGAAAGGCAGGTTACAAATCAGAAAATTTAAGTAAAGTGGTTCAAAGTCCGTATAATTCAGTTCAAAAATCAGAATTGTATGCTATTCTGTTGGTATTAATGGATTTTTCAGAACCTCTCAACATAGTAACTGACTCTCAGTATGCTGAAAGAGTGGTGTTACATATTGAGACTGCAGAATTTATCCCTGATGCTTCAGAATTAACTTCACTATTTATTCAATTACAAGATACAATCAGGAAAAGGAATCATCCTTTATATATAACTCACATTCGATCCCATACTGGTCTGCCAGGCCCTCTAGCAAAAGGCAATGATGAGATTGATAAATTATTGATAGGAAATGTGCTGGAGGCCTCAGAATTTCATAAAAACCATCACGTCAATAGTAAAGGTTTAAAAAAGGATTTTTCCATAACCTGGCAACAAGCCAAAGAAATAATAAAGAAATGTCCTACTTGTTCCTTCTACAATCAGACGCCATTACCAGCAGGATGTAACCCAAAGGGTACTCAGAGAAATGAGATCTGGCAGATGGACGTGTTTCACTTTGCAGAATTTGGAAAATTGAAATATGTACACCACACTATCGATACTTATTCAGGATTTCAATGGGCAACTGCTTTGAGTTCTGAAAAAGCTGATTCTGTAATCACTCATTTGCTAGAAGTTATGGCCATCATGGGTATACCTGCACAAATCAAAACTGACAATGCTCCATCATATGTCTCTGTTAAAATGAAACAGTTTTTTGCTTATTACAATATAAAGCATATTACAGGCATACCACATAATCCTACAGGTCAAGCAGTTATAGAAAGATCAAACAGAACTCTAAAGGATATGCTAAACAAACAGAAATGGGTAACAAAAACCCCCAGAAATAGACTGCATAATGCTCTTCTAACTTTGAATTTTCTGAATGCCAATGAGAAAGGAACAACAGCTGCAGAGAGACATTGGATAATAGAAAAAACTACAGAATTAAATCAGCCTATATACTTTAAGGATGTGCTGACCTCAGAATGGAAACCAGGGTATGTATTACATTGGGGACGAGGTTTTGCTTTTGTTTCTACAGGAGAAGATAAGCTGTGGGTACCATCAAAATTGATAAAGGTTCGATTTGAACAAGAGAGACCTCTTAATTAGAGGAGGTGATAGTTCATCAACCAGCATGATCATCCAATTTAAACTAACTTGTATCAATAACACATGCCTTTTCATTTAATCAGATATAACTTGTCAAAAGGAAACATCCCCAAAATTAGTCTTGGGGAAAGGTTTTTGTTTTTGTCTTTTAGGAGAATGAAGGTTAAGGAATCTGAAGAACACTGGACAAATGAGACAACTGAAGAAAAGTGACAAATCATCTATCCCAAGAAACAGAGTGAAACGGTGTATGGGTATATATTATCTAAAAAAAAAAAAAAAAAAAAAAAAAAAAAAAAAAATTATGTCTTCCTAAATGTTTGTTTCTGCTTTTCTCTAAAGATTTAACACTATTGGTCTTCTAACAGTCCCAGTACAATTAAAATTTAAAGCTGACTTTGGAGTTGGAGAATGGCTCTCTCCTTCTTTAAAATCAAGCATGTTGTTAACAGGAAAATGCAAACTCCCTGTATTATGCCAGAATAAGAGCCATCTTCTGCTATGGTACAGGACAAAAGCAAAATTAATTAAGGGACTATTCTATTACTAATCTCAACTCTTTGATTCTATTCTGATTCTTTAAACTTTTCTCAAAGTATAAATTTTATATCAAAATTTACAAGATTAATATATATATATACATTTTAAACTTTGTTAAGATATGAATGGTCACATAGAGTACTAACTAATTCTAGAAAAAAGGCTAGCTGCATATATATGTTTTTGTGTTCGAATCTCTTATCAGTTTTCTGCAGGAAATCATGGCCAGGCCTAACATCAACTGAAGTCTCCAGAAAGAAGATGGGGCCCCACAACAACAACAATTCCACGTGGACAATAATAATATCATTAAGCTGACAAACATAATCCCCAGATCAGCTTTGAACTACAAGGTGCTCAGAGCAATTTTGAGATGACTAGCTGAGATGATCCAGTCTCAAAGACTACTTGAATAAGGACTTGAGATAAACCCTGAACTTTGGCATTATACACAGACTGGATAATGAAAGATATAGTTACCTCTCCTAGAATTTGACAATTAACCTAAAATTTTTCTTTCAGGATAAAGAAAACTTCGCCCATACCCAGCAGGAAGCAATTTTAAGAATACGACGCCCACATTCCCAAAGAGGTGGTGTGGGGCGGGTGGTTTTTTGGTCTTTTTAATGGGTTTTGGGTCTGGGATAATTTTCAGTGTTTAGGGGGGTTGGTTACAAGTTATTGTCAAGGGTTAGGAAAAAGGCTAAGCAAAGGAGATTAGATTTAAGGTTCTTGTTTAAAAAAAAAGAAAAAGAAAAAGAAAGAAAGAAAAGAAAAAGACAATTACTAATTTTAAATACTTTACATTGGATTGGATTGTTTTATATTGTATACAAATTTGAAATTGATATTTTTAGAAAATGCTATATGTATATTTCTAATTGTATTTATACCATTCATTTAACAATGTAATGCAAATTTCTGATCCTTGAATGTTATTATTATCAACTATTAGGATATAAAGAAATGAAAGTTAGTAGTTAGACATTACAATAGAACTTGTAGTCATATTAGATATGTTTTAAAAATTGAGCAGAGATGTTTTAGACAGGTCATCTTCAAACCCTTCAGAGATCTACAGAATATGGCATTTACAATGTTTTAATAACTTAGAAAATTTTTCTTTTTTGAGACATGTCGGCTCCTGGCAGTACCAATCTACTTTAGAGAAAATATGGGCATTGAAGAAACTGCATATGTAGTCAACTTTCATTCTGGCAAAAGTTAGCCACTGGACAGCAAAGTATCCTCGAATCAACAGGACAAAATGGACAGACAGATCACGAAACAAGGGACTACTGATTCTTGCCAAAACAAGTGTGGTTATGGCTTTATCAAAAGGCATCTTCTGAGGCCAGGACAATATGGCCCCATCCCTGAAGTGGCCTTCGCATCCGGAAAAGGTACAGTGCCCTTTTCTTCTAAGGCAGCTTAACAGGCAGAGGGCCGATGGATTCTGTTGTACAATGGAACAGCAGCTGAAAGCTCATGCCTCTCAAAAGTAGACTGGCATTTAATAGAGGGATGTGGAGAAGAAGGGGATGCTGAGATGAAGCCATATATACACAGCCAAGAAGAATGGACAGCTGAATTAAAAAACTGTCAACAATTTCCAGAATTTAAAATCCTGAATCATGACAGGACACTAGTGGAATTCAGGTGTTTCTGGTACGTGGACTGCTCTCACCCAATGTGAGGTTGAACTGTTGACCTTGTGTACATCCTACTTCACAAATGAGTCTGTCAGATACACTAAGCCTATAGGCTGAAGATGATGCCCCAACACTGCGGAGAAACCTCAGGTGACTGCCCAGGCAGCTGGCTGTTTCTGTCAACTCACAAAATTTTTTGGAAGTTGCTTGCATGCACTTCCTGTTTTTATTTTTTGTTAGCTACTATTATTCCCCTCTTGGGTCTCTGAGGGAGTTGAAGATTAGTTAGTTATGGTTGAAGATTAGTTAGTTATAGTTGAAAATTAATTAGGATAGAAAGTGCATTAGATACATCTTGGATTTACCAAATTGGATAGATAATGGAATTATTTTCTCTGATTTGTCAAATACCTGTTTAGGTATTTATTACTTGTATATATTGTATATAGTTATTGTACTTTTATATATAGTTTTTCTTTTGTTAGTTATAACCTTTTGCTTTTTTTCTTTTTATTAAAATAGAAAAGGGGAAATGTGGTGGTAATCTAATTGTACTGAAATATTATTTTGATTGTATGTTAATAAATAAAGTTGTCTGGGAGTCAGAGCTATTAGAGCCATAGCAAGAGCCGGGCGGTGGTGGCACATGCCTTTAATCCCATAGATATCTGTGTGTTCAGGGTCAGAGCTATTAGAGCCATAGCAAGAGTGTGGCGGTGGTGGCATACGCCTTTAATCCCATAAGATCTCTGTGTGTTCAGGGATATAGTCAGCATTGGAGACATATGCCTTTAAGACCTAGGGGGCTGTACATTCAGACAGTGACGAGGCAGTCATGTGTTTGGGTTTACAACCAATGAGAAGGCAGAACAACATACTTTAAAAAAACGAACCGACAGGAAGTAGGTCTCTTTTCGCGAAGCTGGGACAGCAGGAGGAAGGGTGAGATTTTAGCTCTGAGCTCTGACTTCTCGGCTTTCTCTTTTACATTGTTTCTGTGTTTCTTATTTAATAAGACGGTCGGTTACATCTACAACACAGTCAGTACTAGGCTCTCTGGAAATCTCCTCTGCTAAGGATGTTTGTTAATCCACAACTCTTCAATTTAGCCTCAGGAAAATTTTTTGGACAAGGGCAAAAAGCAGCCACATTCTTTACCAAAATATTATAAGAACAATCTCTAGGCCACCTATTAATATTCTCTGAACCCTCTTGAGCTGGGTCCCCAAAGTTCAAATCATCCTCAGAACCACTGTTTTACATGTCCTACTAGTATGGCCCACTTAGACCTCCTTAAAGAATTCAGCTGCTTTCTTAATCTAAAGTCCCAAAGTCTACATTCCTCCAAACAAGAGCACTGTCAGGCCTATCATGGCAATACCCCAGTCCCTGGCACCAACTTCTATCTTAGGTAGGGTTTCCATTACTAGGAGGAGACACCATGATCACAGAAACTCTTATAAAGGAAAACATGTAGTTGGGACTGGCTTACAGTTCAGAGGTTTAGTCCACTATCATCATGGCAGGAAGCATCAGGGAATGCAGGCAGACATGGTGCTGGAGAACTAGCTGAGAGTTCTACATCTGGATCAGCAAGCAGCAGGAAGATAAAGTGACACTGGGTCTGGTTTGAGCTTCTGAAACTTCAAAGTCCACACCCAATGACACACTTCTTCCAATAAGCCCATACTACTCCAACAAGGTCACACCTCCTAATTGTGCCATTCCTTTGTACCTGTGAGGGCCATTTTCATTCAAACCTCCACAATAACTAAAGTCTGGTTTTGCTGAGGCCCTGATTAACTCTGAAAGATTACAGTCTTTCTGCCTGCTTTAATTTGTATCAAGCAATATACCATTGATTTTCATTGATTCTCACATTCTGCATGTCCCTGGTATTTTCTAGGGAGCAGAATCCAATTTTCCACGAAGGCAAACTGTTAGCCTTCACTCATTTAGAGTTCTGTGGTATAGGCATCGTGGTAACATTATTGAAAGTTCCAGATGAATGGGTACATAAAGGAACTCATACAGATACTAGAGAGATTCATTATCAAAGTGGAAAATCAGTGTGATGGTACCAGTTACAATGTCCCATCTAATTGTCTATGTCTGTTTTGTTTAGTAAAAAGAATGGTAGCAATGTGGCATATATAAGCAACTAAAAAATTTGAGCACATATCTTTATATTTGAAAGTAAAACAAAATTCAGTCAATCAGTCTTGCATATTTAACACTCTAAACATACAGTCCTTTCTTTGTAGAGTAGTGGTAAGGTGCACACAGCAGGAAGTGAATAAGCTGGTTATGGCTTGTATTGTAACATTAGCCTGTGAGCCTAACTTGGATTAATGATAATAAAGAAAAGTATAAATTGGCAAAAACATAAAAAAAAATATTGTACTGACATCCTTTTAAATTCCCTTGATTCCAAACAAAGTATACTCAGGCTTTACACTTTTAAACAGACTCTGATAACAAAGTATTCCAGAAGACAAAAACCAGTCTTTTTCTTTACAGAATGTTTATTTTTTAATATATTTTACTTGTTTCTTGAGAATTTCATCAATGGAAACCATATATTCAATCTTATCCATACCCCACTCACCTCCTACAACCCTTCCTTATCTTTCTCACAATCCTCTTCCCAAATCCATGTCCCCTCTTTTTGTTTTTCTATGATGCACTGAAGCCAATTTGTGCTGCACATATACAAGTAGATATAGACTTACCATTGGGACATGATCAACCTATCAGGGCCTACACCCATAACAATACTGACTCTCCCTCCCATCTTCTGTCAACAGTTCTTCAGCTTGGGGTAGAAGCTGGTGTGTCTCCTATACTCTCCTATCCTATGTTCACTGGCCTGATCTTGTGCGGGTCTTAGGCAAGCAACCATAGCCATTGTGAGTGCATGAGTATAACTGTTCTGACATATCAGAAGGCACTGTTCAGCACCAGTGATCAACAACCTGTGGCTCTTACAATATTTCTGCCCTTTCTTCCATGATCTTTCTTGAGTGCTGGAATGAAAAAAAAGTGTGATACAGATGTCCCATTTATGGATGAATAGACAGTTGTTTTCTGTACTTTGACCAGTTGTCAGTCTCTTTGTTGACTACTATCCATTGCAAAAATACACTTCTCTGAAAAGAACTGCACTAATCTATGAGTATAGAAATATATGTAGATAGCAGTCTGATACTATGTCCCTTTAGTAAAATAATAGTAGTAGGTTCACTCCTAGGACATCTGAACTCATTTATGGGTTCTTGGCAGATTAAGAGTACTAGGATTGAGTTTCCACTCGTGGCATAGGTCTTAAATCCAATTGGAAAGTGATCAGTTACCCACATAACTATTTCACACATGTGCATATTTTATCAGGCCAATCATTATAGCTCACAGCTTTCATAAGTTGGTAAAAACCATTCTGTCTTTTCTCCCCCAGCAGGCTGCACAGCATCTTCTGGTACTTGGAAAGCTATCCAGCAATGTAGAAGCTTCCAGGCCAGTACCAGTTGGATTTCTCCAGATCTTGTGAATAATGTGCGTGGTGTCTTAAGCAAAGGGGCTTTACTATCAAGTTCTGTTAAGCTACCAAGAGCAATGGCAATAACTTGCATTTTGGGAGGGGGATTTCTGTATACTCCTGACTAGTAACTATAGGGAATGTGTCCCACACTTGGTACTGGGCTATTTATTTGACTACCTATGACTTCTGGGAGAATTATCACTCATGTAGTATAACTCTATTTAAACTATTCTGTATGCATGTATTTTCTTTATAAAGTTTATAAAACAGTAAGCTACCCTATGTTTTTTTTTTTTTTTAAAAAAAGTTAGTGTTATTCATCCTCTCACCTTGTTCCTCTTCTTTATCCTCCCATGCATCACCCTACTTAACATTTTCCATACAAATTTATCAAAGTTGTTCAGACTACAAAGGAAAATTGTATCTGGTTAGTTTTTATATAACACACAACACACATACACTTATATATGTATTTATGTATATATGTATATATATTACATGTATGTGCATATAAATAGACACAAACATATAACATTTTAAGTAAGATGCGAATTGCTGACTACTTACATGTCGAATATTTTCAACATAAACATAAAGTTTGAAGTTTACAGTTCAGGTGCTCTGCGTGTTGGATGACGTAGATATGGAGAAAGTACGGAAAGACGGAAGCTTTGCAAGCAGCACATGCACACTGCTCCATGAGTGCTTCGAGCTCCCTGGAATTAAGGTAGAATTGTTGTTGTCTTCACTCTTGTGATTGGGTGAGTGCCTCAGTGCTGGTGTAAATTAACTGTTGGGAGACCTTTATGAGATCACATTTGGTTTGATGTTCTCTGGAACCAGGAGGTTTTAAAACAGCAGTTTATGTGTCACTTTGGGTCCCTACATGAGGATGAAATGGAGGAAAAGCACCCAGTTCCTCCATGCTGTTTATACAGAGTAAGCTACATAGTGTTCTTATGAAGGTGTTTCTCACTACCACCAACCCTGAAACCTAACTAGACTAGTTCTTGCTGTGGGACGGTCTGTATGTCAAATTGCTCTGATTGGTCAATAAATAAAACACTGGTTGGCCAGTGGCCAGGCAGGAAGTAGGTGGGACAAGGAGAGAGGAGAATTCTGGGAAGCAGAAGGCTGAGGCAGAGAGACACTGCAGCCTCCGCCATGACCAGCAGCATGTGAAGATGCCGGTAAGCCACCAGCCACGTGGCAAGGTATAGATTTATGGAAATGGATTAATTTAAGCTATAAGAACAGTTAGCAAGAAGCCTGCCACGGCCATACAGTTTGTATGCAATATAAGTCTCTGTGTTTACTTGGTTGGGTCTAAGCGGCTGTGGGACTGGCGGGTGACAAAGATTTGTCCTGACTGTGGGCAAGGCAGAAAAACTCAAGCTACAAGTTCTGACTGGCTAGCTGGGTTACACTAAAGCTCAACTAAGATGGGCTAGGCTCTCTGAATGCATATGCTAAGCAGTGTTCCTCATGCTATGTGCTCATCAGAGGCTGTATGAAGATCTGATAAATATAGTCCCTCAGGGACTTTGGACCGTCATGATTGTCAATTCAGAGATGGGCATGTTTTCACTAGCTCTTTAAACATCTGTTTGGAAGTTACTTCCACTTACATTTCATTAGCCAAAGGCAAGTCACATGGCCACAAGTGCTCTTCAGAGGTTTTAGAAGCCTAGAGGAGAGGATAACAAACATGCCTAGGAAATGTGCCAATGATCAGAAGCCTTGAACCTAAATGAAAGGGCACTCATTTTCCAGATGAGGTCACAGCTGATGATTACTAATCAAGGTGCTTAAACCCACAGAAATTGGAAAAAGCAAATGTAAACGCTGAGGTTCTGCACTCTAGATCTGAGACCCTTAAATATTACACAATCATTCTAGTACTTTCTTAACCAGTAGTTAGTATTTGGAAGTGGCACAAAGCATTATTGAATATAAAAAAAACAGATAGCTGATAATAATAAGTTATCCCTAACTATAATGGTTAAGAAAGAGATAAAGAGCCTAGTGGTTAAATGGAGTAATTTCAGCTAGGAGTTATGTGACCTTGGAGAAGTAACTGATGACCCATGTTCTTAGGTGCCTTGTCTATAACACCATATTATAACTGCATCTGTTTTGTGCAGTTCTTCTGAAAATTAAATGAGTTTAATAAACACGATAGAGAAGAGTGCTTTCTCCACAGGTGGCCTTCAGTTCCCAAGTGGCTGCTTTGCATTAAGCACTGTACACTCTGCATGGATTACCTGGTGTGGCATCCTTTATAGTGAGAGCTCATGTGGAGCATGTATGATAAGATATGTCTCCATCCTCCTGTTCATCTCACCATCCCTTCTATCTTCACATGCTGATCTATACTCTGCTCTTGATGTTCTGATTCTATTGTACTTTACACAAATCTGCTCAGCAATCCATCCATGTAGACCTTCACCTGATATGCTGAGTTCTCCAATGCTTTCCAGAAAGCTAATACACAATGCAAGATGCTCTTTCCCCTGACTACGAACATATCAATTGGGTCCTGATGGCATCCTGAGGATTCCCATCAATCAATTTCTGTGTTTTTAATATGATCAAATATGTAAGCTCTACATATAGATGTATAAAAAGAATGATGAATAAAATATATTGTAGCCCCTTTGAGAGATGCAAAATAAAACTTAGAAGTAAGGACACACTAACAACATAAATGCCATACAATATTATTTTTATGTAGGAAACTCTGCCCCTCACACCCCAGCAGGAAAGACTTACCTCTGTTCCTGGCAGTTCTGCAAAGGAAAAACCAGCAGAAGTTTCATTATTTGTCATTTGGAGCGTTTCAGCTGTGTGTGCCTCTAGCACAAACAGTAAGTTGAAAGCAGGTCCCAGCATTGGCCCCACAGTAATTATTCTTTATGGCTTTGTGAGAAACTGTGGAAACCACATGTGTTCTCTCTCCTACAGCCTCATGATGAAAAAAGAAACCAAGACCACTGCAGATGCCGGTGGTCCATGGGGACTCAGGACAGGAGATTAACACAAGTGCCTCATTATGAAGCATGTGGAGTTCCTACTATGAAGGCATGACCACAGCTGCACAATGTTGCTTTGTTTCTGTTGATTCGTTTAAAACGGCCCTTTGTTGGAGAACTTCAAAGCTGGGGGAAACTCCAGACTTTCCTTGTCCCTCTGGTAAAACCTAAGAAGATGGACTTCATTATGCTTTGCCCTGTTTCAGCACTTCTCCACGAGATTGGTTCAAGACCATCCTATGTCCTATAGGAAGTAAATTCTAATAAGAATCATTCACAACCAATTAACTTTATGCACAATCTCAGAGTCCATTGCCTGGAAGGATTTGCACAGGTTACTATGATTAAAAGAAGATGTGATACATGAGGAGGAAAGATATGATTCCCAGAGGGAAAGACCTGAGTCCTGGAAGGAGGAGGCCCATTCAGACCCTGCCAATTTCTGGCAAGTGTCTAATCCTTCTTCTGTTAATGCCAAGGATGCACTAGCAAGCTTGGGGATAAAATAAGCTTCTCTGAGAAAATATTACCAACCTGGCTCAGCCACACACAAGCACACAGATAGTTCTCCTTTATGAGTTACACTGTGTGGTGTTTGCTGTTTCTGTTTCATCTGCACACATACACATAAGAAGCTGTGATTGGCCTGGACCCTTATGTGGGGGCAACAAACCAATATGAGGTTTAGTCACAGTTACTCGATTTGGTTGGCTGCTGGACACTGTAATCAATTAACTACTTAAGCTGCAACCAATTGACTTGTTGATTGACTAAACTGTGGCCAATTAAGTGGCTTTGCATGCCTCATTTCTGTTTTACTACAAATGTTCTTTGATTGTCTTTGGTTGGATTTCTCAGAACTCGCACTGGTTCTCAAAGTCGCTTGATCTTGGAATTGCTTTGTTTTTCATGGTTCAAATAAACTCAACTTGATGTAATTGGCTTAAGGAATTTTCCCTTGTTACTATATGTTCATACATATGCATATTATAGCCAACATTTGTAGTTCTATATTGCATCATAGAATTACCCAAAATGCTGCATGCAATTTGAGTATAGCGCTATTATTGTATACAAAAAAGAGGCCTTAGCCACATTTTCCTATGGCGTTCCATTCTCTATTCTTCCTATCTATGGTCAGTCTAGATACAAGTATCTACCTGTAACCATCTCCCTAAAGGGAATTAGGTACATCCTATTAAACCAGTCATTCTCAACCTTCCTAAAACTCTGACCCTTTAATATAGTTCCTTACATTGTGGTGACCCCCAGCCATAAAGTTATTTTTGTTGCTACTCTATAACTGCTATTTCACTACTGTTCTGAATTGTAATGTAAATATCTGTGTTTTCTGATGGTCTTAGGTGATTCCTGTGAAAAGGTCATTTGATCTTCAAAGGGTCACAACCCACAAGTTGAGAACCACTGTAGTAGACTGACCCCCACTGACTCCTACACTGCGCAAAGACTATGTACCTATATTATAGTGATAATTCTCCCTCACGTGCTGCCAGAACACAAGGTCTTACACAAGCTGGACAGGAACTTTACCATTCTGCTGCATCCCCAGTCTGTGGTGATAATTCCTGAGCCACACTGCAGCTCTTTGCTACTCCTATCTCCCTTCTCCACATACACTGAGTGCAATATCTTGACAGAAGCTTTTGTTATTATATACTGTGTCTTGCAGCCCCCAAATCCCCTTTCTCTTGTTCCCCTTGTGCTTATTAGAACAGTGTTTCATTGATCTTCCTGTCAGTGCTTCTCAGTTCTCTTCCTCCTTCTCTAATAGCACACTGCTTCTGATATTTTGTGTTTTGTCATCATGCCTTTCCTGTGTCTTCCATTACCGACACAGTGAAGCATAGCATCTTTCCTGGACAAGGCCCTGCTGAAGAGCAGCTGTATGGATAGAAAGAAATGGGACACAGGCACATAGAACATCTTCTAGTCCAAGCAAGTGTCCTGTGAGAGGGACTCTAGATATGGGCCAGGGCTTTAGACGTTAGGTATTTGTTAAGATGATAAAGTGTCTCTCTAAAAGAACACTATACGAACCCAGGTCCTTGGCAGGAAGCTCCTCCTACTCTATTATTCCATCAATTTCCTTCAGATCTCAGAATACTAGGAGAGTTACAACATCATAACATAGGCAGGTTGATTGGGTCTTGAAGGGAAAGCCAGATATATCTGTTCCGAGAATATTGGGAGAATTAGGGCATTGCACTGTAGCCAGCACAATGGGTTCCAGAATGGAGAGACAGACCCTTCAGTTCCATAGCACAAAGGGGATTTTTAACTCATAGTTTTAGAGGAAAGGAGGAACAAGCTATCCTGGCTTAGCCAATGTATGAAAAGTTAAGAAGACATTGAGAAAGTCTAGCTATAATATAATTCAAGGTTATTTTAGATCGAGTCAGAGGGAGGGAGCAGGCCTACAGCTATCAGGGAAAGGACATCGCCGGCCACAACAGGCTTTATCAACTTTCTGTCTCAGAGATAGCTACAAGGGGACACAGCTTGATTTTCTTTCTTTATTTCTGTGAGGTTTTAAATTTTAGTTTTTACTACTTATATATTATAACAAGACCTTCTTTCTTTTCTTTGTAAAACCTTCTCAAGGCATTCCTTTGCCTTTCATTTGTGAAATGAGGAGTAGACCTCTATAATTGTCTCTATTAAGGCCAAGGTTGACCATTCTTCCAAAGCCAATCTACAGTTCTACAGAATAAAGGGAAAAAAGAAAAAGAAATAAACCTAAAGCTTCATCCAGAAACACAATAAACCCAGATGAGCTGAAACAATTCTCTG
The DNA here is from genome assembly GCF_049852395.1 of Peromyscus maniculatus bairdii. NCBI lineage: Eukaryota > Metazoa > Chordata > Mammalia > Rodentia > Cricetidae > Peromyscus > Peromyscus maniculatus. The sequence continues at coordinate 116,819,433 of NC_134855.1, read as the reverse complement.
AATAACAAAAGAATTGCTGGAGGTCATGACTTGATTTCTGAGACAAAAAAAGGACAGGAACACACATATACACAAACAAGAGACAGAGACAGGGTGAGGGGTAGGGAGTTAGATACAAGTTCTATGTCCCAATAGTATGGCACAAGCATACATTTATAATCCCAGTACTCAGAGACAGAGAAGTGAAGACCAAGAGGAGTTCAAGGCCAGCCTGCACTATATAGCAAGGTGGAGAGGGAAAGAGAGAGGGGAGGAATACAGAGACTCAAACCTGTCACCATGAATCATGTGACTTTGGTTGGAATTACAGTCTTTAAAAGTATAATCAAGTGATGGGATCACACTAGATTGCATTGGATATAAATATCCCTCTTCTCTGACTTCTTCCGCTCTCAATGGTAATTTATATCCTGCATATTTTACATATATGTGATGTAATGCACATTGGTCAATTTCCTCACCCAAATATAAACTCTAAAAGTGAGGACTTATAAATACTGTGTACCTTATGCCAAGTGTTGGAGACTATTTTCTGTAATGGTTCAAATAGCAAATGTTTTAGACTTTACCAGCCATATGGTTTCTGTTTCAAATGCCAAACTCTGCCATCAGGGTATGAAGGCAGTTAGACACCATTCATAAGCAATCTATCATTATGACCATATTTCAATAATATCTGTAATAACTAAAATTCAAATTCACATAATTTTCAGCTATTGTGAATATTAGTATTTCTTAAACTATAAAGCCATCCTTAGCTTACAGGCCCATACAAAACCTAAGAAGAAGCAAACTTTTTGCCATAGGCTATGGACTGCCGCTAGTGTTAAAGACCATTTGAGATGCCAGTAAGTGTAGAATATGTGTTCTTTATGTAAGTGAATGATAGAGTTAATATTTATAACTAAGTACTTAAAAGAATGTAAGCAACAAATTATACTAAAAATTTCTTGAAATAAAATTTTTAAAATCATAAGTACCATAATAGATTCATATTCTGCCATTGTCACTTTGACAGATAAACGTATAAAGCATGTCAATGTAAGAATTCTCTGGTAGAGGTTAAATACATGTTGAATTTTGCATAACACACAAGACAAGCACAATACATTTGTAGGTAATCATAGAATGTCTACAAATGCTGTGTATTCAATTTTAGAAATAAATGTGTATTCCTTGGCACTGGTCATTTTGAGTGTCTGTGTTTATTAAGCTTGACTCTGGATACATATGTGATTTCTTTAGTTAGGAGAATATTCAGAAGTATTGTTTTGTGAGTTCTGAGGCTATAATATCAAAGGCCACACAACTCTGTTAGTGGTTCTCCTAGGTTGTTCATTAGATGGCACTTGAGTTCTTACATCACAGAATTCAGGTGTCATGTTGGGAGAAAACACAGACACAACATCCATTTCCCCAAATTTAAACATTCTGTCCTCAGGGAGAAGTCTTTAACATTTGAGAAGTAAAGAGAATTTATAAGGCTCAGATAGCAAACAACTCACAACTCTCAGGAAACCCCTGAAACTTATGTGATTTGTAAGGTCCCTCCCTAAGGTTGTATAAGCAGTAATGATTTCTAAGTAAAGGTAAATCTTGACCTTCTAAACTATCTGCAAGTTATTCAAGGAGCTCCAGGGTTGCAGCTTTCATGAGTCATCATGCATGTTAAGGTTGTCGTGTGAGCTAGAACTTTTGGATGATACAACTGCCTTTGAGTCATCTTGGCTCCTGTAAGTAAACTTCACCCATACTTCTGTAAACAACCGCAATAAACTCACCAATTCACTAAAATAAACTATGATGGAATCATTTATCTGATCTGTCAGTGGTTCTTTATCTGGGATGAATAGACTTGTTCATGTCTCCTGATAAAAGTAACATAGCACAAGATCATTAGGACCAGATACAGGCAAATACTGAAATTGACAGTTGTTGCATGGCATTTCCTGAGAAGCCATAAAAATGTCCATTCACTTCACATAGAGCCAAATAAATGATTCTGATCAAATAAATGATTCTACCCAAGTCCATGTAGAGAAGCAATTAATTCAATGTGATTATTTACACAAACATAGGTAAGTCAAAAATCATCTAGATTTCCAAAAACTCCAAAAACATCATGACTCATAAAAGCATTATTATGACTCAAAAAAACAAATCACTGGAATCAAATTCAGTCAAGCTTCTATCATCTAAGTACTCTAATAATCCCCTAACCCTCTTTCTGCCCCCTTCACTGCCCATTCCCTTTACCATTGATTTCGCTGTCCCTTTACTGCATTGTCTATCTCATTGTCATCACTGCTGAGCTGAAGTATTGTGTATGATGCCACAGAGATCTCTCCTTCATGAAATCGATGGCCAATCCAAGCCCAGAAGAAATAGCTAAATCAGTACAGTCTCATCTGAGGCCATGGTCTATGTTATCCCAGCATAAACTTCAAGTCATCTCTGACGAAACCGCTGAAATGTCAAATGATGGCAGGCATTCAAGGCATCCAAATCAGAGGCTTCCACCTGAGGCCCCAGACATTAAAAATCATAGTCAATTCATTCTGTTATGTTCTATCAGAGTTCCTGCACCATGGGATCCAAGTTCATAATGAAGAATAGTGTTGAGTGCCTCCTCTTTCTGCCTGGTTTGAATCATTATTTCCTAAATGGGCAGAAATGATAATATCAGGTAAAAAACCAAGTTACAATATAGTTCAATAAAATAAAGGATCATTTTCTCATTTCTTTACAAAATAACTCTAAAGTATGACTATAGTGTGCCATAAATATCCTAGGTCAGAAACAAAGACATGTTTATTTCTTTCTAAAATGTTGGAATGTATCATCCAATAAAGAAATATACAAGATACTGCAGATTCAATGGCAGCTATTTTGCTAATATTCCTGTTTTCCTTGATAAGCACCCTTCAGAAATGAGCACAGATTCTTTTGTTCCATTTTTAACTCTTAATCACACGTGACAAAGTCGTGTGTGTGTGTGTGTGTGTGTGTGCCTGTCCTTCTGTCTGTGTCTGTGTCTATGTGTGTCTGTATGTGTACATTCAAGAAGGACTAAAGAAGTTAAAGAGGCCCCAGGGGAAGTTCAAGAGGTTTCAGAAGTAAGCTAACAGAAATGTAAATAAAATTTGTAGGGATAAAGAACCCAAACTGAGCTTCAGAGAAGGAGCTGGAGAGAGCAGTTGCATACATCACAAGTTTGAGAGCAGACATGTAGAGATGAGTCCAGCTACCGAAGTGAAAGTCCAAAACTAGTTCTACAAGAAGTAATGGATTGTGGATGGATGGATGGACGGACAGCAGGTCCATTAGCATGAATATTATGATGAACAGATGACAATTAAATAAGCTACAGCAACAGTGGTTACCAAAGTGGAATGAAGACTAAGGGACATTCAGGAGTTCTCTGGCTGCATGTTCTTGAAGAACACACCTGGACAGCTAGGTGGTGTTTTCAACATTGTAATGTATATGTCCACCTCTTTAGGGTGTCCAAATGAATTAATCTTTTTCTTGTTCTGTTAGCTTCAATAAGATGTTTGCCTAGCTCTTCTGATATGATTTTAATACTCTTATATGTCCCCCAAATCTCAGTTCACTCTATCAGATTTATAGGGTGTTGCTCTTTCTATACCAACGGATAGATCAATTAGCAGTCTGTCCTATGTGGGTGGTGCTGAACAAACATTGCTCTTCACAAATCCACCCAGGTTTATAGTCATGCTCCAGCCTCAAAATGGAATCAAAAGCTACATTTAAAATGAGATTTCTCAGGACAAGACACAGTCTGGTAAAAGAGCACACGGTTTTACATAATATGTAGTAACTTAGAGTAGGGTATTACATAAAAATCTAAATTCTTTTTAACAATAGTCTCCTGAAAAGTAATTCCATGGAGAATAAAATATGCTTAACAGCTTCTTTAAATACAAATGAATTGAAATTTTATAGGATACAAATGTGTACTCTGATTTAATGCAAAATAAAGAAATTTTGATAAATGGTCCTGACTCAGAGCCACATCTTTTAATGATTCCCTTGACCAATCAGTTGTGAAACATTGCAATGTTTACCAGCATTTCTATTATTTCTCCCTTTGAACTGTTGCAGACCAGTTTCATCTTTTTTCATCTACCGTGCTTCATCATGTAGTGAGTGACTTCCCTCCCTACTTCCAGCATCTTTCCCTTCACCATAGCCTTCCCCTGGCATCTAGAGACTTTTATTTTGAGAACAAAACAGGTTGCACCATGTCTCTCCCCTCTCTTAAAAAAAAAAAAAAGAATGTGCTTTTATATAAAATGAATTCTAAAATCCTTAGTACTGCCATCAAAATCTTCAAAGACTACACTCAGAATGTATCACCAATCCCATCTCCCACTAAAATGTCCTAGTCACATTTTATTCACCATATAGACATCATAGGGTATATCCTTCATTCATATTACACTAGTCAAGAAAGCCATACTAGTAACTAAAATAGTGAAGGATCTAAAACCCTAAGATTTTAGAATATGTCTTTGGAATCAATTCACAAAATTCAAAACAAATGGTCTCTAACACCAAAAGCAAAGACCTTTGCTGGATCAGGTACATGGGAAAAAAATGATGTTCTCAGTATCTCACTCTATTCGCCCTATCTCTCACACTGCATCCTTTGAATAGGCGCCACTCCTTGGCAGTTGGAACAGTGTCTCTGCAGGTATTGGTTTCCAGGAGCTCTGAAGTTAGATGTTACAAAACATGCTTTAAATATGCCAATAAGTAAGCTCATTTTGTTGTTGTTATTGATTTTTTTTCTATTAGTTGCAACAAAAGTCCTAAAATTGGTTTTCAACCGTAAAGTAAGAGTAAGGACTTCCGGTACTGAGGCTAGGCTGAGGAAAACAGATTCACTGGTGAGGTCAATACAACCCAAGATATATAGTTTGAAACAGGCGCTTGCCCCAACATGCTGTCACAGTCTGAAGAGGTATGAGTGAAAACACACATGGTTAACACTAACATATTACACAGTTTATCAAAACTGTTAAAAAACATGTTAATGAGTTAAGCTATGTTGAACATTTAAAATTTACTCATGAGAAGGACATTGCCCTTAACAGCAACAACAGTAGAAGAAAAAAAATACAGGTTGACCATGACAGCAAAGCATGGGTGGAATAGAATTTGTGTGGAGACCCACAGACGTTTCCTAATGAGAACTGAGCTTGTTTTATCCAGCAGAGCTGCATAAGGGGATGATTTGACCATGGTTGTGGTTACCAGGTGTTTGGAAGGGTCTGCACTTGGCTGTACAGTGTGCTTTGATCTGGCAAGGGGAGGTCTTTTTGTCCCGCTCCATGGCATTGTTATAAAAAGCCCTTTTGAAGAAACATAGGGGCTAATGGATTTTGATCCCTGTTCTCCCGAAGCTATCCTGTTTCTGTCTGTCTCCTCTCTGCTATCTTTCTATCTAAAACAGTTCTTATTCCTCTCTCCTCATAGGAACCCTGTCAAAGGTAGGAGCTAGCCTCACACAAATTTGGGAGTATAAACGGTAGAAGTTAACACTGAGCTTCATCATGAATGAGACAAGGACTCTGCGAACATCGAGAAGGTAATGAGTGACAGTTTCCCAAATTACCATATTTGTTCAGAGTGTACCTAAAACCCTCTGTGACCCCTGGGAAATTTACATTTTCTTATTACTGCACTAATTTCTTGTGTGTCCATAGTCATCCCTGTCAACTACTACATATAGGCCAATCTCTAGCACAGTTAATCATAGTAGGCACAAGGCTACTGTGCAATTATTCAGTAATGATTTAATGGATAACTTAGATTTAGGTCTTGCATATTCAATTTTACAGAAATGGTCTATTTAATCTGTATAAGGCTCCATTTCTTCATCTCTGACAGGACATAATAATACTGTCCTATCCCTGATGCTATGAAAATCACATAAGGATGCTTCATCTACTGGAGGATTCAAATGGTTGATTTAATGACATTAAACACTCTGTTCCTCAATCTTTGAGTAAGGAGCTAGTTTATTCCCTTTTTATCCACAATCTTATTTTTAAGTTTTAACAGATTTTAACTTTTATTAGCATGTAATGATTGTTCATTTTAACTGGGTAGACTGTAATTTCAACATATGGACAGTTCATTCACTGCTCAAATCAAAATGACAAAACTTGTCCTTGTATTTGAAGCCTGGAGCTTCCCTCTAAAGAATTTCATAAAATATGTAATAGGTTGTTTTAAACTTTAGTATAATGTGGAACATCAGAATATAACTCTTGAATTGCTGTCTGGGTACCTGCTATTCCTCATTGGCTTTGAGAACTTTACAGTGCAAGAGAGAGAAAAAAATTAAGAAACATAAATTGAGAGTTAACTACAAAGAATAATTTGAGCCCAACTGGGTCACTGGCTATATTTAAAGATCAATCTTATTTTACCTTAAAAAGAGTGTGTCACTATATTTCAATTATCTCTCCTTACAACTCACTTTTTACTTCCTTCCTACAAACTATTTTAAGTATTTATCAATTCATCTGATGAGTTTCCTATGCAAAACAAGATAAAAGTTTCTCTCACTCCTTCTCATAGCGTCTGTTTGAAAAATGACTCTGTTTAGAACTTAGCAGAAAAAAATTGTTGCTAGAATATTAAAGCAGCACAGATGATTAAAATATCACACCTTGCCTGTTTCATTGGCAAGCAGAGTGAAAAAACAAAGATGAAATATTAGCATGTGCTTTTCACATGAATATGTGGAGGGGAAGAACTTTAAAAAACAATTTTATTTGATTTTTACTCATATTTGATATTTTGAAAATTTGCATAACTTATTTTGGTGCTTCTCCAAAATAATAGTTTACACTACCCAGATATGGAATATATAGCAAGTTAGACTTTGTACAGAATACTAAGTTTTTTAGCCAAAGAATGCATACCAGATATTTTTTCTCTTACTATTTATGACGTGTATCCTGAGTTAGCAGATTTGAAATAAGTATACCTAGCTCTTGATGATTCAAAAATTAAAGATCCTCTTACTATAGCTAAATATATAAATCTTCAAATCTACTTTTATTTGACAAGATCAAGTAAATCACCTGATGCATATTTTAAAATAAGGATTTCGCATGCTATAACATTCACTCATTTAAATTCCACAATTTCATTTTTAGAGTATTTTCATCACCCCAAAAAGGAGCTCCACACTTATTACCCCTTCCTCCCCATTCTTTCCCTCAGAAGCTCCTCAAAACTACTACCTGTTTTCTAGCCACATGGCTTTGCCTACTCTGGATATTTCATGTAAAATAAATAAATAAATAAATTATGTGGCCACATCTTTCCTTTATTTTACCTTTTATTTATTCTTTGTGACTTTCACATCATGCATCTCGATCTCATTCATCTCCCCATCCCTTCATATCTGCCCTCTGCCCTTGCAACCTCCCTCCCCAAAATAAAAGAAAGATTAAGAGAGAGAAGAAGAAAAAGAGAAAAAGAAAAATCTCATTGTGGAAGCTGTGGTGTGGCACAGTGAGTCCCACAGTTTATCCTTTAGCCCATACATCTTTATTTGTAAGTGTTCTTGCAGTGAGTCATGGATCTGATTTGAAGCCTCTGCATTCTGCTACACTATTGATACTGGGCCATCACTGGGACTCCTTTTGGATATCTTCTTGTTGCCCTGTAATGGAGATCCTCCAGCTTTGGATCTGTAGCACAGGCCCCTTCACTTGCTCCAGCAGATCATAGATGGAGTGGATACTGGGATGCATCAATTCATAGATCTGATTATGGGCCTAGGTGGTTTCAGGGTTGGTCAGCCCACCAAATCTCCCCCATTCTCACCACCAGTGGGAGCTCTCCAGCATTCCCTCTGCTAGGTCACACTATGTATGCATCAAGGAGCAAGGCTTAGGGCCAGTTCTCCTGCTGTGACACCATCAGGCCTGGCTCACCCACAACCCAGGGCCAGCTCTACTGTGTTGTTTACCTAGGAGAGTTACAAGAGCCACTCAGCTTTAACTGATGAGGGGCAGGACCAGCTTTCCTACCTGCCATAGGCAGTGAGGGGAGGGTGGAAGGGTATCTCTCCCTCACCCATGCCACCACATGGCAGAAAAAGGGTGGGACCAGATCTCCCATGCCCACATTCTACTGGGGCCAGCTCACCGTGTCTCCATCAACAGGGTCAACTCTACTGTGCTCCCCAGGATAGGTAAAATGCCTGAACTCCCAAGTGCTGCAGCCCATGAGGGACAGGAATATGCGGCCATTTCTATTGGAATCTTCATTTAGTAGTTTTTCAAAATTCATCTACTTACATTTTGTACAAGTTCTTTATTTCTTATGGATAAATGGTATTATATTGTATGGGTATTTCATTTATCTATTCATTAATATGGACATCTTGGTTGTTTCTGTTTATTTGCTATTATGAGTGATGCTATTGTGAGTAGGCTATACATGATTTTTGTATGGGTATGCTTTCATTTCTTTTGGGAGCACTTCTGAGAGTACAGTGGCTGGGTCATATGCTAATTCTTTGCTTAACCATTTCAGAAACTGCTGCATTGTTTTCAAATCTGAGGTGTCGTTTTGTTTTGCCTTCTGCACAGCAATACCTGAAGATTCAAATGACTCAACCCTCTTACTTCCTGCCTGTTCACTTGCTTACTTGTTTTATTACAGCCACCCTAGTGAGCATGAATTATCTCACTGTGAATTTTGATTTGCATTTCTTTGGTGGCTAATGATGTTGAGCTTCTTTTCATGAGTTTATTGACCAGTTGCATTTTAATTAGTGAAATGTCTCTTGAGGTGTTTTGCCTTTTTTAATTAGGTTGACTTTTTATGCTTGTTATAATTTTTTTATATGTTCTGGATAACACGGACTTAGATATGTGATTTAAAATGTTTTTCTTTTTTAATTCTGAAGGTTGTCCTTTCAATTACTTGGTGGGTTCCTTTGTGACAAAACACCATGTGTTTAATTTTGATGAAATCTAATGTGTTGTGGTAGATTGAATATAACTGGCCTCCATACTCACATGGGGAGTGGCACTATTAAAAGAAGTGGCTTTGTTCCAGTTGGTATAGTTTTTTTGGAGGAAGTGTGTTAGTATGGGGGCAGGCTTTCTATGCTCAGGATACCACCCAGTGTCTCAGTTGACTTCCTGTTGCCTGAAAAAAAATGTAGGACTCTCAGCTACTACTCCAGTAACACATCTATCTACATTATGTCATGCTCCCCATCATAATGGACTGAACCTCTAAAACTGCAAGCCAGCCACCCCAATTAAATGTTTTACTTTATAAGAGTTGCTGTGGCCATGGTGTCTCTTCAATGGAATGAAAAACCCTACTTAAGACATATGCCTCTTTTAAGCACTTACATTTTTGGTGTTATGCCTAAGACTACTTTGCTTAATTCGCAGTCATGACTTTATCCAACATTTTTCTTCTATGTTGGCTAAAATATAAGAATTTTAGCTCTCCTATTCAAATCTATAATCTATTTTGAACTATATTCTTGTGCTTGAGGAGAGAGTAGAATTCAATATTATATTACGAACAATCAATTGTTTAAATACCATTTGTTCAAAATTTTTTATTTTCATCAAATTCTTTTGATAAGTTGATATGAATTTTATTATTTTATTTCATTTTATGTATATCAGGTGTTTTGCCTGCATGGGTGTCTGTGTACCACATGAATGTCTGGTGGTCACAGAGACCAGAAAAGGGTTACGTGCCCAGAAACTGGTGTTACAGATGGTTGTGAGAAACCCTTGTGGGTGGTAGGAATTGATAGGAATTGAACTTAGAACCTCTGGAAAAGCAGCTCTTAACTACTTAACCATCTCTCCAGTGATAAAATATCTAATCCCTAAACTGATGGTTACAGATCTAGTTGTTCTAATATATATGTATATATATATATATATATATATATATATGTATATATATACATATATTTTTTTCTTCTTTTTTTGTAATGCTGAGATATAATCAACGGCCATGTGTACTCTGACATGTAATCTACATCTCCAACCCAAATCTAGACTTAAAAAAAAAAAAACTTTATTTAATCTAGATTGTTATTTTACCTACAGAGAGTTTCTATAGTTCAACAATCATTTAAAATATTTAGATAATGCATCATCCAAGACTTTTAAGAGGCTTTTGATCAATTCCTAAAACAATGTGCATATGGAAAAATTCTTGGAAATATTCATTGACTGACTTGAGAGTTGCTCAGCAGGTTTGCCCCTGTTAGTCAGAATCCTGAATGTTGTAGCTAATTATGAAACTCATAGTTTATGAAGCATTGAATCCCATGTCAATTACCTGAATATGTTCAAGTTTTAGTAGGCTCTCAAGGCAGGTTTGATGTAAAAGCATGAATTTCTGGGTATATTTATAAAAACTTAAATAGTTACAAATATTTTTCATGAGATTTTTTTTTTGCCACCAAACATGGAACAATAAAGAAAGTCAAATGAATGTTGTGTCCTGAAAAATTCACCATCTATTTAAAGATACATTTACAAAGTATACACTTTGGATAAGTATTTTCCAGTCATTTGTCAGGAATCTAAACTATTTTATGAGCATACTTTCTATGATATAGAAATAGACAAAATGCTGCTATCTTACAGAAATATGTTAGTTTTTACTATAAAACAAACACTTCAAAATATTCAACTCTGACTGTTAGCTTCATCAATAATTTTGTGGGACAGCTGGGCAGTTCATTTGATCCTTTAACTTGTCTCACTCAGGATAACTTGGCAATTTGTGGCAAGTTAGAATGTTAGAATAGGCTGATATTTAAGCAGGATCATCTAGCTAATCTCACATTCTTCCGGCCCTTGAAGGCCACAGTCTTCTTATTCTGCTAGCCTTTCCAGAGTTCTTCACACAGAAGCTTCATGCTTTCAAAGCAGAAAGATGGGGCTAATCCTGAATTTATAAATCATTTCCAAGCCTCTTGCATCAATCCTGCCACCGCTCAATACCCCAAAGCAAGTCATAACACTGATCATATTGTTCATCCAGAGTTCATCAGAGAAAAACCAATTCTATCATTTGAACCAAATTTGAACAAGCTTTTAATTAAATACTGACCAGGATGGGCTTTGGTCAGGAACACTCCATAGAAATTCCAGCTGAGTGGCCCAAAGACACGTGTCATTGGGTTTTTATAAACAAAATCATCTGGCCGTCATAGTCTTCCATGAGGCTTTGTCGTTTTTTCAAGAACTACAACTCCCAGCATCCCAGGAAGTTACCTGATCTTTTGGCAGGTGGCTTACAGGTAAATTTCCAGTCTTACATTCCCCCCTTGAGTTGTTTTCTGGGTCAAATCTTTGACTCTGTGATGGGTGTTTGTTTATATTTCAATCTAATAATCATCAGTGTAATGGTACCCAGATAGGAATTATAATCTAGTTGAGGCATCAGTGATATAAGAGCCAAGAGTAATTAGCAGAAGTAGGAAGGCCAAAGGCTCTGTGATGGCTCACATCAGATTACTATCTAAAAGGAGCCTAGAAATGGATAGAGCACCAGTCATTTATTTCATCTCAAGTCCCATTTTGCAATGTTTCTTTGAGTACAGCAAGATTATAAGCACAGATGGTTTGTATAAAGCATTTTTTTCTTAAAGACATACAATATTTTTTGTTTTGCATAAAGCAGGCCAAGTGTCCAATAATATTATAGAATCATATTAGTTAATGAATTTACCAGTTGATAAATTCAGGTCTACTTTCCTGTTTTTCTATGGGCATTATAGGCAGCCATTTTGTCCCCTATGCCAAGGAGTTTCTTTTTGAATTAGAATTTCAACTTGTTAGCCAGGCAAATGATGATATACTCTTTTGTAACTACTTCTAGCTGAAACTAGGGGGTCATTATCAGGGCCCAGGAAGGCTGAAAAGCTGACCAAAGGCTGGGCAATGGGGTATTTATCAGAAGCATCTGATTCACTGATTCAGCTGAAGAGACAAGGAGCAATTACATTAGCTGGACTAATTTATATTATCTTTCAGCAAGTCCAGAGCTCAGCAATTTACAGTCTGCAGGTGATCCCTGGATAGTGTTGGTCAGTCAAGTAGAAATCAGCTGAGACAAATATAGACCAGGGACAGAAGTTAAAATTTAGAAACTTACACTTTTAACTTTGAGGCCCATAGTCCTAGTAATTGGGAAATGGAAGGAATCCCAAGACCAGAGAGAGAGAGAAAGAGATCCCATCCTTGGAAATCAACAAGTGGGGAAAGTTAGTCTGTACTTATCTGGAGTTCATTTGACCCGTGACAGATGGATGTAAGTCTTATGGTTCCCTTGAATCCCTGAAACTTGCATAAACTTTTAGTTTACCCAAGGAGATAAAAGTTATAGATATATTAACATTAACCTTGTGAAATCCTCATTATAGAAAAAGCAGCTAACAGGTATCTGCACAACAGTTGAAACAGATTTATACCTTGGAAACACAGCAAAAGCTATGACTCTGGATTAAAAAGCATGAACATTTTTCCTCAGAGTTAGGGTTAGGGTTAGGGTTAGATATGTAGATTGAAGAGAGATGTTTTAGCCCAAAGAGAAGCATCCTTATCTCTATACTTAGAAAACAACCAAAGGAAATTTAAAATCTTAAGCTTGTGACTGAATAGTAAGTAGTTAGTGCTCTACCAGCTTAGCAGACCTCCATTGATCAGTGTTAAAACTCTGAACCTTTGAAATTTTAGTATAACAATGGCACAGAAGGGGAAAGAAATCTGAAGTATTTTTTTCATTTTTATATACCTTAAAATCATTTTATGAGACTCTCAGAACTTATTTTTTATATCCTCGGACCTTTATATAACTTAGAACAATTTTTCCATCTAATCAATCATCAGAGACACAATTAGTTATTATTGAGAACAATCATTGCAAAACATGTTCTTTTAGTAGAAAGTTACACTTGAAACATGTTTATCCTTTAATATGAAGCCAGTGAGCAAGGCAAACCTGAATGCCTTTTTTAAACAAGAGACCTAGTATCTTTCACTAACTAATGAAGTAACAAAGTAGTTGTGGCCTTGAGGGAAGGAACTAGTTACCTGCTGTTGCCAAGCTTACAAAGCTACACTTAGCCTAGTCATCAATGTCACCAGAGATCTGAAAAGGATAAATTATTGCAGAAATTGTAATCCAAATGGCCTGTGTGTCAATTAAAATGACAGAGAGTAGTCCATAGTCCATTAAGTAGACAGTCGTCCCAGGTTCATGTGGTCTTCATGGTGATGGGGGAAGAGGTACCAGGACAATATCAGCCACTAGGCCCAGAAGAAGAGAGGTTTTCTTGTGGAGGAGAAACACGGGAAGGACCGATCAACTCTCCAGTCCTGCTTGCCCACAGTTTGGACAGGGTTCTGATAGCAGGCACAGCATTGGGGCTGTCTTTTCCATTGGTTAGTGTTACCACAATCCCGGTGGAGTCATTGTGCCCATTATCTTCTCAGAGACCTTGGTGGTCACTGCTAGGATCTGGGGATCTCTGTCTGTTATAGTAACTTTAAACATCATAAATGCCATATTCATCAGATCTCTGAAAAGTTTGAGGACTGTTATCTATCAAGATTATCTGAGTTAAACAAGCTTTGATTGTTTTTAGTTATTTGGTTTAGGTTATACCTTTAAAGCATATATAGGAGGCTAAATAAGGCTTTTTTCCTGTATTTAATTATATTAGTACTTAGCATGACAACAAGCATAGCTTTGAACATATTAAAGCTTAATCTTCATTGATAATAAAATAACAATTTCTTAATTGAAGCTCTTTTTATGACTACAGTCCATAGGGAGATTGGCAACTTTACTTTCCTGGTCCTCACATAGTGAACACCATTATAAACTATTACAGTTCCCTGTATTATTCAGTTTCCCAAAATAGCTACATCTTAACAATGCTAGCAAAAACAAGGTTAGATGTCCATTCTTAAATCAGTCTCTGTTAGCCTGAATAGACATTAGGTAAGGAGAGACATTCTCTAAGACAGTGGCTCTCAACTTTTTCAATGTTTTGACCCTTTAACACAGTTTTTCATGTTTGGTGAGCCCCAACCACAAAATAGTTCTCATTGCTATTTTACAACTGTAATTTTGCCATTGTTATGAATTACATTGCAAATATCCAACATACAGGTGTCCCTAGGCTACCCCTATAAAAGAGGTCCTTTGACCCCCAAATGGTTGCAATCCATAGGTTGAGAAATTGCTCCAAGTTCTTTGCCAGATTGCTTAAGGTCATTGTCTTACTGTATCATAAGAGAAATACCACAGTCTCTGATGTTTAGCTGTGGCTCTAATTTTTAGCCTCTTATTTACCCATTTGTTAAGATCACATTTTAGCAAAGACAGTATAATAAAATCTTATAAATTTAAAATATCCCATAATCTTATAAACTTAAATATTTTTAAACGCTGTTCTTTAAAAATCATCCAGTATTTTTAATATATTTTTTTCTAAAACTTCAAAAAATTTTCTTTTAAAGAAGTTTAAAATGTCTTAACTATGTGTTCCTTCAATATTATTAAAATAAATTCCTCTTTTTTTTTTTTTTTTTTAGTTAAGATGCAGGGCACAACCATAATCTGTAGAAAGCAAAACCAAGCTCTAACAGTGCAAACAATCCAGTGTTTCTGTGATTCTTACATTACAAAACTTGGCTAGCAGCAAGCTACATTCTTTATACGAATGCATCCCAGTGCTGCTTTAGTACCTCATTAGACATGCATTGTTTTTAAATCCTATCTTTTATAAACTTGTTTTTAAGACAGAACAAGAATTATACAAAAGCCCAATCTCAGTATCCCTGGAGACATATTGTCTCCTTGATTGATACACACCATGTGGTTGCCCTTAGTCAAGATGGCAGTGAAGTCACATGACATCTGCCTTCTCCAACCCCAGCAAAGATGATCAACCATGTATTGCATGTATCTCAAAGGGAATATGCCACATGATTCCTTTAAGATTACCTATGGATAGACTTTTAACTATCAGTCCCATGCTATGAATCTTAAGTTAACTTTTTGTTACAGATATTACAAAATTACAGAACCATGACTTATAATCCCTTTAGCTGTTTGTTCTTTCCCTTCTCTATGCCACAGTTTCTGACATACAGACTTTAAGAGCATGCCTAGGTCTGAAAAAGGGTGAGCCATAACCCAATTCCAGAGACAGCCTTTCAATAAAATATAGCAGCATAAAAAAACTTCAATATTACCCATACCCAATTGATATTTGATTACCTATTACATTAGATCCAGTGGCCAGAAAGCCTACAGGTAAATATTAAGCCTGGACTTCTGGCTACAACAATAACAGCTGAGCTATAACCAAGAAACAAAGAATACAGTAAACTCACACATTTAAGACTAGTCAGAAAAAAACATACAATGGTCATTGTGCATTTATACATTCAAAACAGACAGACAAAACTTCCCTTTTCTTCTCAAATGATAATTTTAGGAAAAAACCAATTCCACCATTTGAGCCAAATTTGAAGCAAGCTGTTAATTATCAAGTACTAACTAGGTGGGCTTTGGTCATGACTACTCCCTGGAAATTCCAGCAGAGTAGCACTGAGACATGGGTTGTAGGGACTTCTATGGAGAAAACCTTTATCCACCATATTTTTCCATAAGGCTTTGCTATTTTTCAACAACTACAACCCCCAGCAGCCCTGGAAGTTACCTGATCCTTGGGCGGGAAGAGTGTACAGGTTAATTTCCAGTCACACATTGTCCCAACCTCCTCTCAGAAAGAGTGATAAAGTATCACTAATTTTGTAACCCATATCACCAGGCAAAACTAAGAGCCTTTTGCAGTGGTGCCAAAATAGGATTTTCAGTATAAAATTTGTAATAATTATTTTTATTTTTAATTATGTTTATGAATTATGTTTGTGCATCTATCTGAGTGCCAGTGCCAGTGGAGACTAGAATAAAATGCCCCTGGTGCTGGAGTTATAAGTAATTATAAACTGCTCAGTATGGCTATTGGGAAGATAACTGAAGTCCTCTGCAAGTGCAGTATGTTCTCTTAACTACTAAGCCATCTCTCTATCCTCAATAGGAGGCATTAAAAATGAGTTCTACATGTGGAACACTAGTCAGCCTCTTCTTATTCTTCTATATTATTCATTCATCAATTAGGGTATTTTTAGATAAGATTTTTATTAATTCTTTGAAAATTCCATACTAGCTACCAGTTCTTGACCTCATTTACAGTGCCAGGTATGGATTATACCTGGTGGACAGGACTCAAATCCAAGTGGCTGGTTACTTCCATAACATTTGTGTTACTATTGCACCAAGGGGCATACCTTGAGAAAATGGCCATTAATGTGATGATTACTTTTCTCCTACACTAGCATGCATAGCACCTTTCAGCACTATGAAAGTTAACTAGTAGAAATGAGGTTACTAGGTCAGTAACCACTTGATTTCTCCATGTTTATGACTTAAGTAATAGTGTCTTCAGTAACAAGGTCTTACTGTCAAGTTCTAGAGGATAATGAAGAACACTAGCAATAGCCTGTGATATTTGGGAATCTATGGAATCCCACTGGCCAACAATTTGAAGAGAGATAACCCATTTCTAATACAGAGATTTTTTTGCTAGTCTATGGTATCTAGTAGGAGTATTGTTGTGAAATACAATGTAACTCCATTTCAATTATTTTTATATATGTATATATTTAAGGAAGTTTCTACAGTGGTAGGTTTCCATGTGGCTTTTTTAAAGGCCTTTAATAACATTCAAAGGCCTCCACATATTCCTTCCTCTGTACTGCCCTCCCATCTCTGACTCCATTTAATTTTTCCTATTCATTAGTTCTGACTTAAGAAATTTTATTAGTTGTTAGTTTAGTAGATGTATTGCATACATACAGAGATGCAACATCAAAGAGGGAGATGCAACATCAAAGAGGTATTGCATACATACAGGGATGCAACATCAAATCTATCTAAATTGATAGATAGATAGATAGAGACAGAGAGATAGATACATACATACATACATACATACATACATACATACATACATAGAAGTTCAAAATGAAGAGTTTCTCCTACTAGGCAACATATTTTTCTGGCTTCACTTTAGTTCTTTTGAATGTAATTCATGGATAACATCCTGAGGAAGAGTCTGGAGAGCAAAGTGCACCAAGAGTGAGTTGAATCCTTGTGTCCCACAGCCTTACCTCTGAGGTTACAATATAATGTTTCTGCTGTACTCCATTGATATGGTATATTCCTGCCTAATATCCAAGGACTAGATACCCATCTTCCTATGGGAGACTTTAAAATTATTAAAGAGCACATGTGGTGGAAATCTTGGTTGTTAATTATAGAAAATAAAAGCTGTTATCACCAGCATGTTTCTGGAATGAAAAAAGAATTGGTCTAGATACCTAGCATTTTAGAAACTGTCACCACATACTTTATTTTTCTGGACATTTGTTGCTGATGTATATGGTGCATGACTTTAGTGGTGATCTTATATCCAATGTCTACTAAAGACAATTCTGGGGAGTCCTTTAGCTTTTCTACTCAAACAAAACAATCCATTCATGTCTCACAATGTAGTTTTATTTCTTCTTTCCTAACTAGAGAAATATTTATTTGCTTGCTTGCTTCTCTCTGCCTTGTTGCATGATTAGAGACTGTTTTACAAATCTGGGATGTTATTAGACATTCTCTGATCCTTTTCTCAGTGCTGAGATCTACCTCCTTTTGTAACCATCAAATTCACAATAAGAAAGCTTCTTGTCATTCTAAATTATTAAGGATTGTCATAATGATAATATTTTATCACAACATATAAATGAACAAATTTTACAAGCTACTTTTCTGCATATACTGAGGTGGTATTTTATATCTTCTATCATATTTTGTTAATGAGATAAAACATACTAATTGATTTTAAGTGTTTAAACAATCTTGTGTTCCTGGAATTAAACCAACTTCATCATAATACTGTTTTTATTTATTACAAACAATTTAAAACTCATGGTTAGAATTCTTGTACAAGATTTTTTTTATTTTAGCATTCATAAAAGCCAACATTATGAAGTTATTTGCACAGAAAATATTATTTGGGGTGACTTGGTAAAGAATACAAGAGTCTGGTTTCTCTACATCCTCATGAATACTCCCCTCTGCCTGATAATGGACAGTATCTGTTACTGATGATACACAAATGTGGTGCTTTGTTTGACATTTCCCCAGCAATTAGTGATACTGAACATGCATTCATAGCTCTGTAGCCATCTGTCCATCTTTGGGAAGAAAATGTCTATTTTAATTCCCCTGACAACTTTTTAAATGGGATTCTTACATCATTTTTTCTACCAATTTATAGGAATCCCTTGTGTATCTGAGGTAGTCTCCCCTTAACAGATACAGCTCTCAAGTGTTCTTTCATGTACATTGCCTTCTCAGTTTGTATGCATCCTTTTAACCTTGTAAGTCGACACCTATTTTTACTGTTTGTGTTTTAGTGTAATGACCATCAAATCACTGACAAAATATCAGGAAACCTGTGTCCTTTCTTTGAGAAACCTTATTTTGCACAAGTGCCTAAAATTTTAGGCTTTTGGAAGTTTCCGGTGATACATTTAAGGCATTAAATCTAGTTGATATATGTGTGGTGTGGTGTGAGAAGAGTATCCAACTTTACTCTTTTACATGGGGATGTGCAGTGTTTTCAACATCTTTTGTAGAGACTATACTCACCATTTTGCTTTCTGGGTACTCTGTCAAGACCTGACCATAATGAAAAGGCATGTTTTGGGTCTTTCTTTCTGTGCCTGGTCTACATGTCTGTTTGCACTGATATCATATCACTTTAACTACTAAAGCTTTTAAATATTTTCTGAATTCAAGGAATGTAATATAGCTAGCTTTCCTCTTTTTTTCCTGAGTATTGTTTATTTAGGGTCCTTTGTTTCAAACAAACTTTACAATTTAGTTTTTTATTCTGTATAAATAATACAAAATACAACACCAGGCATGCTGCCTGACACACCAATTTATATTTAGTATTGCCATATGCTATAAATTATAGGGCTTTCATTGTGCATACACTATACTCTGCAGCTATAGAAACATGGCGGCTTAACTACAGATATGTTTTTAATATATTCCTATCATCATTTATAAGTATCAAATTAGTATATTTTTGGATTGTATTATAATACAGTATTTTATTTTAAAATTGCTATTTGGTTTTCTAATTTAAGTTTCATACAAATTACTTAAATTAATTTATTTGGCTTGGGATTAGAATAGAACTTCTAACAATATGAAATTGCCTGAAACATTATTTCTGACATTTGAACTATGTATTTATGGTAAGAAATATTCTCAGCATTTATGATTATAAAATAAAAATATCAATTAACTCTTAAAAATTCTGAAGATTCTCTATGTCCTACAGTATCAAATTTCAAGGAAGATTTAATTCTTCCTGTGAAAATAAACCAACACATAATCCTTAATTAGTTGTAAAATTATCTGTACCAAGACATATTTCAAATAATTCTCAATGATAATTTTTCATTAAATGTCTGATTTATATACTTAATTTTATATACCTACATCCCTTGAACAATGTAGTTTTTTTTAGGTAAAAACAGGGTCCTATGTGGAAAGGCCCAAAGAAGCCAAGATTTAGAGGACACTGTGTATAAATTTTCACTGACTACTTTTTTAAATTTTATGCGTTTTATTATTTTTGTTGCTATGAAAATTGGATTGCTATTTTAATTTCCTTTGGGGATAAGCCATTGTTAGTGTAAAAAATACAATTTAATTTTTGTAGGTTGGTTTTGTATGAAGAACTATATTGAATTCGTTTAGTGATGCCAACCCACTTGCTTATTTGTTTTTGTTTTGTTTTGTTATATCTTATTACCTGGGGCCTTTTAAATCCAGGACCTCACAGAATCTAAGGACATACTCCACTAGTTTGCTACGCTCCCAATCCTTGTATTAAGATGTTTTATAACTTCCCCTTATTGATTCCTTAATTTACCCACTGGCTGACAAGGAGTGTGTTATTTAATTTTCAAGTATGTATAGATTTTCTAGTTTTATAAGACTGTAGTCTAAAACATACATGTATTTGTTGTGATTCCAAGCTTCCTAAATTAATTAGATGTTAGGATGTGACCTCTCCATGATACTGATCCCTGTATGCTGAAGAGAAAGCATGTGATATTGTGGAGTAGAGACTGCCTGTGTCTGTTACCCTGACCGCTGACAAGTGTTGTGTTTCAAACATTTATTTCCCAATTGCTGATGCTATTTTGGGATGCTGTGGCTCCCTTAGGAGGTGAGACCTAGTAGGGAGGACCAGGGTACTCGCTCCAGGCTTATGAAGGACATAGCCTGCCCCTAGTTTGTGTCGTGCTGTCTGGGCTTGCTGAGTCCCATGATGTTGAACAGCCTTGCCTTAGTCTCCACCCCACAAACACTGCCAAGCTTTTCCTTCTACAATAGACTAAAACTTCTAAAACCCCAAGACAAGTACTACGGGTCAGAAGGGTGGGGAAGTTACTACGACAATGAAGCTTTACTCCAATGTTTTCTTCATGTATATATCACATATAAAAGAATGTTATTAAAGCTTCAGAAATAAAGATGATCCCACCTTTACCTTCAACAACATAGATGGGCTTGGAAAACATCATACTAACTAAAACAGGACACATTAAAAAAAATATGATGATCCAATTTACATGTGAAATCTTTAAAAAGATCATATATATGATATAAATATATAGAATAACTAGGTTCATTGGGCTTGGCTTGGAGAAAGGAAATCCAGATATGGATCAAGAGATACAAAATAGCAAATACACAGAAGTTGGAAAGTTGAAAGATCAAATGTACAACATGAATGTTACAGTTAATAAGAGTGCATTATTCCAAATTTGCTAAATGCTTACATTTTTATCTACTCCTGTCACAGGGGAGAAAATAAGTAAGTATGAGATTATGGAGATGGTAATTAGTTCCAATCTAGTAATCGTTTTTTTCTATGTGTATACACTGTTCAAAAAAATCAATGATACACATCTTAAAATGCACACAATACATTTTGTTGTGTTTAAAGAAGAAAAAAATTCTGTTCCTACAAATATAGCAGCCTCTGCAATACTCAGCGAGTGGGAAACTGGTGGGCTTTTCTTAAGTCACTTAGTCTTCTGGACTGCTAGTTCTTTCTCCTGGTAATTGCCACTCTTCTTCAAATACCTGAAAGTAGTTAACATCCAGTTATTTGTTGTGGAAGGAATGTGTGGATGACATCATCATCAGGTTTGGGTGGACTCAAGCTTTCCCAGTTTCTACAGTGTAGAGGAATATTGCAAACCCATGTGTGTGACAAGGGATGGGCAGTTGGATGTTTTTTTTTTAAGTTTTTATTCTATTTTTTTAAAATTTTATAATTAATTTAATTTTACATATCAGCCACAGATTCCCCTGTCCTCCCTCCTCCTGCCCCCTCCTGCCTCCTCCCCCTATCGACCCCCCATTCCCATCTTCTCCAGGGGCAAGGACTCCCGTGGGGATTCAGCTCAGCCTGGTAGATTCAGTGGAGGCAGGTCCAGTCCCCTCCTCCCTTCACCCAGGCTGAGCAAAGTGTCCCAGCATATACCCCAGGCTCCAAAAAGTTGGATGTTTCTTATAGCTCTTCTCAACAGTGGTTTTGGGCAGCTGTTCCCTTATTCCAAATGTCATGATATGATGTGTTCCCACCTGAAGAATTTGCTCCTGGGTGCCCAGGATCAACCTGGAACCTGACTCTCTGGCCTTATTCTGGGATAGAGTCCCACAGCTGAACTAAAGGTTGATGGAAGAGGTCAGGAAACAGTTTCATGAGCTGTCTAGGAAAGGGTCTGTCAGACCCACACTTTCCATCAGTTCTGCTCTCTGAGTCAGTTTCACAGGGCACACTATGAACACACTTGGTTGTTAACTTCTGAATGCACTCAGATCACCACGTGTGGTCAGACTTGGTGGCAATACAGCATAATTCCAGCACTAGGAAGGCCAAGGTAAAAGGATGGAGAGTTCAAGGACAGCCTGAAATGCTTAGCAAGACTCTGTTCAACACAACCTAACAAAACAACAGCAACAGCAACTGTGGGGATCTTCATTCCTTCAATGATCCTATCATCTCCTGTTCTAATTCCTTCTTGTCATTTCAATGCCTTCTCTTTGGTTCTACATTATTTATTTCATCCTTTTGAAACAGGTAATATAAAACATTCAGTAATACAAAATTATTATACTTGAATTTCCAAGGTTTTAATTTGAATATTATTACTTATTGATATTATATTAAAATCTTTCAGCTAGGGAAGTTCAGCTGACAATAGAGATTATTTTGACTCCATGCAGAAAGATGCAAACTTTCAAACATATCCACAATAGAGAAAGGGAACACAAAAGTATTAGAGAAAGTATCCCTCACCCATTGTGATTGCTTAGGAAGTTGTAATAGCTATTATTAGTTATCAACTTGACTATATCTAGAATGAACTACAATATAGAAATGAAGGGCACACCTGTGAAAGAACAAAGGAACAAGCCACTATAGAAACTTCTCACCACTATCAAATCCTTGGGCCAAATGGAAGGCGTGATCCTATCTCCACGAATCCTCAGACTGCAAGTCTCTGAGTCCTTAGCTGAAAGGTGTCTAGCCAAAAAGGCTTTAGTTCCTGTCTCCTCATGCCTTATACACCTTTCTCCACCCAGCCATATCACTTCCTTCCTAGTGCTGGTATTAATAGCATGTACTTCCCAAATACTGGTAGCAAAGGCATGAGCTCTTAAGTACTAGGATTAAAGGCATGTGACTCTCAAGTACTGAGATTAAAGGTGTGTGCCACCACTGCCTGGCTCTGTTTCTCTCCTAGACTGAATCAATCTCATGTAATCCAGCATGGCTTTGAACTCACATAGATCCATACAGTGTACTAGGATTAAAGATGTGTCCCACCACTGCCTGGCTTCTATACTTCCATCTTATATATTTTACATTAGTATAGATTTGGGTTATTGATACAAATTTAAAGTTAACTTTATTATACTGTGTGTATATTTCAACTCTTCTGTAAGTTATTATGTTTATGCAACCCATTTAAAATTGTAATGTATAATTAAGAAATACAGATTAGTAATTAGTCACCTATGACAATCAAACTTATAGTCATGTTAGTTAAGTTTTCTAGGTATACATAGATATATTTCAATTAGGTAGGTAATCTTCAAACACTTCAAAGCCTACAGAATGTGGCATTTAAAATGTTTTAAAAACTTAGACTTTTCTGGACAGTGAGACACGTCTGCTCCTGGCAGCACCAATTACTTCAGAGAAGATGATGGACATGAAAGAAACTCCATATGGAGGTTTTTTTGTTTTTGTTGTTGTTTTGGGCAGAAGTTAGCCTTTTGTGCAAGAAACTTTTCTTGCCTGGACTGCTTGATAATATGTTGTATAAACTGGACATACAGGATCCATAGGAAAATGACCATAGAATTTTGCCAAAACAAGGTGAAATGGTCTTTCAGGTTATTGCTTCACAAAGGAGACTACAGACATGCTACAGGACACAGGGAAAAAGGATTGAGAAACTCTAGGCCTATAGGCTGAAGATGGATGCCCCAACATTGCAGAGGAACTTTGGGTGACTATACAGGCAGCCAGCTGTCTCTGTCATTTCCAGAATTTTGGACGTTGTTTAAAATACACTTCCTGTTTTCTTAGGTAATATTATATCCCTCTGGGGTCTTTGATGGAGTTGAAGACTAGATAGTTATAATTATAATTTTCCTTAATTATGACAAAAGATAAATTAGGTATGAAACTTAAGACTTAGAAATATTGGACAGATGATAGAATATTTTCTTTAATTTCACCAAATACAGTAGACTAGATATTGTAACTGAGACATTGTAACTGTAATTCTTGCTTAATAACTGTTTGTTATATATAATTCTACTATGTTAAAGTTAAAACCTTCCTTTTTGATTAGACAGAAAAGGGAAAGTACTATGGGATGTCTTTCTGTATTCTGTGAATATGTGCTGCTCTAACTGGTTGATAAATAAAGCTGTTTGGCCAATGGTAAGGCAGAATAAGGTTAGGTGGTACATTCAAACTGAAGAGAAAAAGGAAGAAAATGGTCATGAGAGATGCTGCCGAGCCACTGCCAAGAGAAGCAAGATGTGAAAGTACTGGTAAGTCACAAAGCCACGGGACAAGACATAGAATAATAGGAATGGGTTGAATTAAGAGCTAGTTAATAATGTGCCGAAGCCATAGGCACATTACAGTTTGTAATTAATATAAGCCTCTGTGTGTTTACTTGGGACTGGGTGGCTGTGGGACAGGGCAGGACATAGAAACTTCCAACTACATATAGATATATGGATGGATAGATTAAGAGGGAGGATGGGACCCCAGTGTATTCTTCAAGGCCACTCCCCAATGACCTAACTTCCTTCCACTAGTCCCAGCTTCTAAAGGTTCTGCCACTTTCAACACGACCATTAGCCTAGGAACAAGATTTTAACATATAGCCCTTTGGTGAACATTTGAGAGTCAAACAACACTAATTTTCTATGTTTCCTGAACTGGAATTATCTGAAAAATAAAATAAACCCTTATAGTAGTTGTTTTCTTACTAGTTTGTCCATCCAACAAATAGCTTTTGAATATTTACTTATTCCTCAGAGATAGGTACTAAAATATATTTAACACAAGAAGCTCACAAATACTCACTTCACTCATTACGCTTAAAATTTAGGGTAGAAGATACACTTTTGAATTCAATTTTATTTTTAATTTGTTGAGAATTTCCTACAACGTGTTTTGATAAGATTCACCCACTTCCACAATTCCTCTCAGATTCGCACCCCTATCTCTACCCACACAACTTTGGTTTTTCTTAAAGGAAAGTTGTGCCAACTTCATAATCGTATATATGTGACCTCCCACTGGAGAACACAGTCAACTTACTAAAGGTGATATTCTTCAAGAAGATTGACTGTCCTTCTCCAAGCAGCTATCAAATGCCAAAAGCTCCTTGGCTAGAGGTGGGCTTTATGGCCACCTCCCATCCTCGTGCTGGCATTTCATCTGGCGTGAGTTTACACAGGTCATATGCATGTTGTTACAGCCTCTGTGGCCTCATTTGTGCAGGTCTCTGCTGTGTCTGGAAGATACTGTGGCTTGTGGTCATCCACTGCCTCTTGCTCTCACACACTTGTCACCTCATCTTCTGCGATGGTCCCCAAGCCTTACAAAGAGGGAGTATGTATGATATAGATGTCTTATTTAGGGTTGATCATTCTACAGTTTCTTATTCCTTGCACTCTGAGCACTTGTAGGTCTCTGTGAAGGCTGCCATCTATGCTAACAGAAGCTTCTCTGAGGAAGGCTGAGAACTGTTAAAAGTAAGTTGTTAAAATTCTGTTTAATATTATATCCTTTTACTATAAAAGCAGTAGTAGGTTCTCCTCTATGGCCTAGGGCTTGCCTAGCCACAGGTTCCTAGCCCAAAAATGGTGCCAAGTCTATATTTCATCTTGTGGAACAGGCCATAAACCCTGGTTATTCCCATGACATTCATGCCACTATTGCACCAGTAGGCATATCTTGCCAGACTCGGTTGCTATGGTAGCTCACAGGGCTCACAGCTGGATAAGGTTAATGATTATTTTTCTTCCCTGGTAGCATGCACAGCACCTTACAGCACCATGAAAGCCATGTAGCAACACACCTTTAAAAAACGTTGTATGCTTTCCTGAATGTAGAGCAAGAGTTGTGTTCACACATAAAAAAAATTACATGGTAGAAAAATACAGACTTGTTTTATATTTACATTTTTACAACATGTCACTCACTATTGGATGCCCAATCAATTACTTTCGTTTAAACCACAAAGCCCTATTTAGAAAAGATAAATTTGCCTTAAGTGACCTCAATCAGTGCTCAGCTGGTCATGTATAAGGGTCACTTCATTAATGCAGAAACTAAAGTGAGGAAATAATTTAACTCCACATTAATCATTATTCTTGGTAGCAAAACACCAGAATGGCCAGTAATGGATGTCACAGTAAACAAGCCCTTAAAGTATCACTTTAAAAAGAGTCTAAGGAAGATAAATACTAAATAATTATCGCCACAGAGGAGTGTGAAACACCTACAGGATGTTAGATAGCAGAAGTGCATGGTCCGCAGAGGGATTTGACTTAGGATTGGGACAGGAGAATACCAGGTACCAGCGAGGCTAGAACACACAATGCTCAGTGATTCTCAGGCTGTGCAAGCTGGAATACAGTAGTGAGCTTTTCAAGAACTGATGCCTCAGCACCAGACTGGAGAACCGATTTTACATATTCAGGTGGGTCTAGGTATGCCCAGATCATCTGGAAGCCCATCACAATAGAAAATAGCATGGGGGAAAGGGTTTCAGAAGGATGCAATGTAACACATCATAGTTAATAATGCAAGGGAAGAGTGGAGCAAGACTCTTCAGGATTTTCTACACCTACAAACATATGACAGACACTGTGGCATTGACTTGCTCTCCCATGATCTGTACTTTCCAACATAATTTCAAACACTTGACTTTTATCTAAAGCTAACCAAATGCTCAAAGGAACCCAAGATATGAATTGAAAAAGACTCGAGCAACATCCATAGGGCCATCTCAGGTTAAAAATTAAAGGAATTGTGAACTCATCCCTATAACCTTTTATATCCATGCCACACCAAGCGCTCACCCCGGAAGAAACATCTGTAATCCCACTGTATAAAGGGAACCTCCCTATGAGAAGGAAGAGGGCCTGGTCAGCTACACAAATATTTTCTTTTGCCATACCCACCTCAACACAGTAATGAAGCCACCAAATAAGGTACTTACTGACAAGAAGGCAGGTTTTTCTAATGATATTTTTATATCAGCCTAAAAATTAGTACACAACATAAGAAATAGAGGTGATTGATTTCAGACAATGCTCCAAAATCACTTTTTGGCAGAAAAAGAGCTAACTGTTCATAATTACTAAATGACAGATTTATGCTGCACTCAGAGGCACTGTCCCCTCCATTTCAGCTTCAGCCAAGCAGCCCAGTCATGACTTCTCTGACACCTTGACATGCTCTCCCTTGGGACTTTTGCACTCTGTCTCTTTTCTGAGATCTTCTCTCTTTCCCCATGGCCAATTTCCCTAGAGCCCTTAGTCACCCAGTAGAGCTTCTCCTGGGCTGCCCACTATATAGCATTGCCATGGTTCTCCATACACCCAATTTGCTCCTGTTTTATTTAGGGAATTAATCAGACTGTGTGACCTGTTAGAAAATTATGTATTCTTTTCTGTGTCTCTGTTGAAATATGATGTACTCCCAGCTTATAAACATGACATTACCAGTAGCTGTATCTGAGTTGATTCCTAATCAGTCCTTCTCACCTGCAATGGTGCCTGGCAGATATTTAGTGTTCCAGAGACTTTTTGGTCTGAGATGTTGATGTCGGTAGAAGAAAACAAAAACAAACTGACCGAACAAAAACATGCTCATTGGAGCAGGTGAGGGCTCCTTAGAAGTTCCACTGGGCAAGTAAAATAAGACACAAATGGATTCCAAATGGAAGTCGTAATACATTTCATAGTGAGCTATTTTCTCCAGAGTTGGTGATTAAATTTTACAGAATTTCAACCTTCATTGAAAATTGCTGCTTGATAGATGTGACCACTAGAATAAAAGTTAAATTAGTTTTTATGAGGCATATTCCATTAAATTCCACAGGCATTTTATTTCATTAAAGCAAATAAAACTGTGATTTGAAGCTGAACTGTCTCCCATCTTTCTATCAAATCTGTGAAATAGATGGTGATTTATATTATGTGACAAAGTGAGCTATATAATCTTTTTCCATTAAAAGGGGTGTGCAAACTATACTCAAAAGTATGAGAATTAGCAGTGTGAATAAATATAAGTTTTGCTTCTGTTTTCATTTTCTCAGTTTCCAAATTTGTTGATATTGTCTATAACCCAATGAAATTGTTTATTTTGGAACAATAGCATCTAGAGTCCCTGCTTTGGATGTCCCATTTCTCATTCATTATCCCATAGAAACCATGCATGGGTGTTTCTCTATGGGAGTAGAGTAGGAACACATTTATATTTTTCTGCAAATTCATTCATTGCTTAGATACAACATGTGTTACCCAGAAAGAAGTGATGGTGGTAGTCTTCAAAGTTGACCATGTACCAGGAACAATTAGAAAGCTTGTTGAAATACAGATGAACCCCACTTCCAGAAGATCTGGAGCAGATATAGAAAATGTGTACTTCATGTACATTCCTAGAGATGTCAATCAATGGTCATAATTTTTAACCAATCTGGAGATAAAGCTTGTTAACTGAGTTCAGAAGGTGACATTGCCTCCTCTATCAGTCTGGTCCATTTAAAAACTAACACATGAAACAGAGCCAACAAATCATGATTGGTCTGTGTATCACACTGATTTTGCTATCTATATTGCATCACTGGGTAGCAGTGCTTGAATGATTTTGTGTGGTGTTGAGCTTGATTTCTACGTTGTTAAGGATTCTTATATTGGTGGTCTTTGGGGATTTGATTGGTAATTTCTGTAGTTTCTTGAACTTGTTTTGAAATCAGTGTACTGCTGGCCTCATAAAATGAGGTTGGAAGTACCTCTTTAATTGATTTTGAGAAGAAATTAACATTAATTCTTTCAGTGTCTGATAAAATTCACCAAGGAAGCTATTTAGTCCTGGATTTATCTCTAATTTTGATTACTAATCAATCTCCTCATTAGTTGTGGGTCACTTCATATTTCCTATTTCAGTTTTGGCATGTTGTATTTTTCTATAAACTTACCAGCTTTTTTCATGATTTTTTTCAATGGGTTGACATAATCATTTATAGAAGCCTTTAGGGGCCCTATTTCTGTGCCATCATTAAGTATTCTCTCCTTTTTTCTATGTCTAGCTAAGCAGAAGTTATCAACCTGTGGTCCAGAACCCTTTTGGGGGTCAAATGACCCTTTCACAGGAGTCACCTAAGACAATCTGAAAACATAAATATTTACATTATGATTTGTAACTATAGCAAAGTTACAGTTATAAGTAGCAATGAAAATAATTTTATGGTCAGGGGATTACCACGGCACAAAGAACTATATTAGTTGCCGCATTAGGAAGGTTGAGAAACACTGAGCTAAAAACTTGTCATTTTGCTTTTCTTTTCATGCAATTCTTTTTATTATTTTCCATCTTTCCTATTTATTTATTTATTTATTTATTTATTTATTTTATTTTATTTTGGTTTTTCGAGACAGGATTCCTTTGTGTAGCTTTGCACCTTTCCTGGATCTTGCTTTGTAGACCAGGCTAGCCTCAAACTCACAAAGATCTGCCTGCCTCTGCCTCCTGAATGTTGAGATTAAAGGCATGCACCACCACTGCCTGGCTCCTTATTTTACTCTTGTGTTGTTCTCTACTCTGCTAAATTTGTGTGTATTTCTTTTTCAAATTGCTGAGTTTAGCTGACATCTTTTTAATGCAGGCATGCATCATGACCATAGAATTCCCTTTTAGTAACGGCACTGCTGCATCTCCTAAGTTTGGATATGATGTGATTTCTTCCAAAATATTGTCTACTTTCAGTTTTTATTTCTTTGGCTCACTATTATTCAAGAGTCTGTTGACTAATTGCCACATAATTGTGATTTTTCTGGCTTTCTGATATTGATTTCTTGTTCATTCCACTGTGATGAGGAAAGGTACTTAACACATTTTCAATCTTTCAAGTTCTGTTGGGATGAGTTCCATTCTGCAGAATGTGTGTACATGAGAAGAATGTATATGCTGCTTCTGAGTGGAATGTTTAATATACATCTATTAGGCTCATTTGGTAAAATGTTGTACATGTCTGCTATTTTCTTATTGATTTTTGTGCCACATGTTATTCCCATTGTCAAAAGTGAGATATTGATGTCTCCTACTATAATTGTATTGTTATCTATTTCTCCCATTAGCTCTACCAATATTTGCTATAAATGTCTTGGTACTTTGATGTTACACATCCATGTAAAAATTCAGTTGTTATAATTTTTGCTATGCATATTATATAATTCCCTTCTGTGTCACTTGTAATAAGTATTGACTTAAAATATATTTTTAAGATATAAGTAAAGTCATCCCTATTTTCTTTTGCTTAGTAATCACATTGGATATTCTCTCCTAATGTATCAATAACTACTTTATATTTAATAGGATTAATACCTGCAATCAAAATTCATAGAGTAGATAAGCATATAAAAACCAACTGTACATTGTCTAAATGGACTAACTTTGGATTAAAATAGTACACATAAAAGTAATTAATTTCATTACTCATCTAAAATTTTAAAGGAAATATATCAGCACCCACACATTACCATAAATTTGTTTAAAATATATTTTAAACAAAACTTATTCTCTTTCTTTCCCTTCTCTCACCTTTCCTTCCTCTATTTAATTGATTTTTATTGCTTATATTTCTCTAAACAAATGACTTCTGTGTATGTGTTAATTTCAGTTTTCATAAGTAGTACAATATCCTCTGTGTCCTTTCCCAACTTGTATTTTTGAATTAACATGTCATTTTAAAAACTCATATCTCTTGATATTTATGACTCCAGTTCACTTAAGTCTCTGAATTCTGATTTAGTCTGAAGTTTTCCTGTGTCCCACCCGGTCCCGCAGCCACTGGGACCCAAGTAAACACACAGAGGCTTATATTATTTACAAACTGTGTGGCCTAATGACTCAGGCTTTTCACTAGCTAGCTCTTATATCTTAAATTAACCAATTTCTATTAATGTGTGTTTTGCTACGCTTTCCGTGGCCAGTCTGATGGAATCTGGCTTCTCCTTTGGCGGCAGCTGGCATCTATCTGCCTCTCTTTTCTCTTCCTCCTATCTGCTTGGATTTTCCTACCTGCCTGGCTCCATCCTGCCCTGCCATAGGCCAATGCAGCTTTATTTATCAACCAATCAGAGCAACACATATTCACAATATACAGAAAGATATCCCACAGCACTCTGGTGTCTGTTGTATGACTTTATCAAGCTTTTAACACTCACAGTGGACAATAAAGTTATTTTTAAGTTTTTCATAATTATAAATAATCCCACAGTAAATAAACTTTTTTAGATCTAATATCCAATTGTGATATTGGAAATATTGACTCATAGAATTTATTTCATGCCTCTTTATTTGTCAGATAGGTAGAAAGAGTATCCCTAGTGAATGATCTACATCTTTCCACTCTTTTCCTTATAATAGTATAACCCCATCTCTCACCCTGCTTTCACCAATTACATGGTAGGCATAAGCCTGAGAATGGATTGATAATTTGCTTTCTTTTGGTGGAACTGAATGTTCTTGCCCTTGCAGCTCTGATAATGATAACAGAATGTGCATTGTCCACTTGAAAGACTTAATAGACATGTATTAGAACTATTTGGCTCAGAGTCCAAGTGTCTCAGGAGTCATCCTAAACCAAAGTCTATAGCCAAAACCCAATTGCATGACTTATGTGGACTTTCTAGGCCTTTCTATCAGACAAGGTCCATGAATGAGTCTGTCAGCTGCATGAAATGATTCTTATTTTAAGGAATTGGAGTATTTTGTTACATATTACTGTATGAAAAATTTAGTTGACACATTTGATATTGCTAACTATTTCCACAAGTCAGTTGATCCAATTTTAACTCCCATTACCAGTGGTTTCATGCCTCTTTCACATATGATGATATAAGACTTAAAGATTTTTGCCAACAATATGGTTGTGAAAGCCTACTTAACTATGGTTTTAACTTTATCTAATTAATAGTGAGCATATTTTCACATGTTTTAGGCCATCCATACCGATGAATTTTATACTTTTATTTGATTCAGCATTTATTAATGAAAATTGAAGCCATCTCAAGATGTTTTTAAAATTACTTTATAATAGAACTATGCAAATATGATCAATGAGAATCACTCTACCAAGTAAGATCATTTGGATCATCTGTAATTGTTCTGACTCATAGTAATGAGGTTGTTTTTAACAGAAGGCAGATGTCTTAAACTGGGGCTCAGTTCAAGTATGAAGAAACACTACCGGGTTTGCCATAAAACAATATCAACTGCATCACTGTGTTTACCTAAGGCAGAGAGCCACAGGCTGATTACATTTATTTCAACATTTTAATTTCAATAATTGAAGTAACTTGCCCAGATAGTTAAGAAGAGGTAAGTCTTCAATATTGAAAACCAATTGCCTATCCCTTTCATGTACTCATTAATGGCCTGATTTTAGTAGTTCCATATAGAATAATTTTCCAGATTTCTAATATTTATTCTTCTCAAACACTTTTTTTCTACTCAATAAATTTCAATTATTTTCTAAGCTTATGTATACCTTATTATACACATAATTAGTTTTTCAACAATTAATATTTTTCAGATAGTCTTTCCTATATGAAAATTATAGGAGTTTTTTTTTCTTTCAGAGACTCTGAAAATATTTGGACATTTTGTTCTTCACTGGAACATAAAGGACTATTTATTCATTTTTTTTCCTCTAGCACACATGTTTTACAGTGCTGCATATTTATGGAATGTGCTAAAGTGGAAATACAAATATCCATAGTATTAGAGTAGTGGGAACAGAAGGCAAAAGCAAGGGGGAAAATAGCAATATTTACAACCTCATTTAAAAAACAAAAAACAAAAACAACTTTCCCTTTGTGCCAATAGCTCTGTCCTTTGTAATCTATCATAGTTGTTTAAGAGGATTCTGATGTGGCTCCATATTTCCAATAGAACGTCAGACATGTGCTTTAAGACATCAGCTTATTGCTGTAAGTCTTTACATGTCTGATTCTGTTGTCTGTTAAGGATTCAGGAAGCCTGCTGCTCAGGTGCAGTGAGAGAGCAACATTGCAACGAGACAAATGTTCAGTAGGAGTCCAAGACAACTGGGAAATCCCAGGCTGTGCAGCCTGAAGTAGTCATGGTAAGCACTTCAAGACAGATGGTGAAATCTCTTAACTAACAGTGTGGTGGGTATTTTATCTTAAGGGCTCTTGAATTAAATATGTCATTTTATTCTCACCAAAATAGACAGTGGAAGTACCTCAATTTTACAGACATTTTAAGAAACTTGCCAAGTCCACAGAGAAAAAAGCAATAGGATCAGCATGCAAAGAGGAGACCTTCAGACTCTGCTTTCTGTGGTTGTGTCTCATGGAAAGTGTTCCATGTGTGCATAATGCCTTGGCATTAGAACTGTTGGTGGTCAGGCCAGTTCCCAGCTGCTGTGACAGCTAGCTATTAACTGCACATAGATGCATGCTTGTAGAAATGGGTCCCTGGCTAGTAGAGGAGTTACCTTAGGTGGAAACCCTGGAGAATTACACATACTCCTACCTCATTAGAGACAGGATTGAGCCTGAAGTTAGCAAACTACTATTGGATCACATAGACTATTACCTCAGGATGAACACGAACCTGGAAATAGCTACCCTCCAGAGCTCCCTGTGGAATCTGGCCGAGGCTGGACTCCAGCTGAAACTATTATTTGGTATAGGTTCTTCCTGCCCCCTTTGGCCCTCTCCCTGTTATTCTCCTAGAAGCACTTCCTCAGTCATTTGTACAATAATCTCATCTCAGCTCTGCCTCTGCAGACTCTGAACCTCATCCTCAGCATATGTACAACTTTGACTTAGAGTGTGCATGAAACCACATGTGACTAAGAATGACTATAAATGTGGTCTAGCACCAAACCATAAACTCAAAACACAATGATTTTCTTTGCATTTGCCTTTTTAATTTAGTATGTGGTTCTTGAGCATAAACTTTGTCAATGATAATATCTCACAATATCAAAAGGTGGAGCACACCTGTGGGAGTCTATACTCCTTAAGACAATCCATCCGTTCCAGCTAAGGAATCAGGACAGGTTCTCCCACATCTTTATCTACTCCAAGAATTCAATGAATATTTTAACAAGTCAAACAGAAAGCATAAAATTAAGCCAATTAAAAATTATAATAGCTATCTTACAAAAGCAATAACAAAAGTAGCAGAAAATGCCTCCCTGACACCAGCTAAACTAACCAGTCAATGAGGAAACACAGAAGTCATCAATGACAACAGTCAACTGGGAGGTGTTGGCATATGCTTTTGAAAGCTTGCATTAGGTCTGCTAGAAGAAATAACTGATGATCCTCTAGCTTACCTGATGATACAAAGCTCATGCACAAAGACCTAGATCGAGAATCCATTCTGTAAATCCTAATGTGAGTTCTGCATCCCATCATCTCTGATGTGTTTATGCCTCTTTACAGCAAAGCAACTTGGTACCAGGCTCTATTCTCATACTGTACTGGTCAACAATTCTATGGACACCGTTTCTGCCTCCCTCTCCCTTAGCTCTTGAGGTCAGCAGCCAAGTTTAATTATTGGTGTACCCCTATCTCTGCAAACAATCAGCCCAAGGGCAATTAACACATATGTAGTTTTGAAATGAATGCATAATGACAGAATGGAAACATGCAATGTTGGAGTCATTCACGTTAAGAGTTTTCTGTCAACTCTCTTGATAGGAACTGTTTCAGATGGAAAGGAGAGAAAAACTACCTTCTATGTCTACCATTGTCAGTACCTACACTATATCTCCATTGTTGAGTGAAACTGGGATCTTTTGTTGAACTCCGAAGATGTTATACTAGTTGTCATTGCAGCCTTTCTATGAGGGATGCTTTCTATTTTGCTCAACTATATTTTTCCTCCCAAAATACTTTTTTTCTTATGTAAAGAAATCCCACTGCTCCTTTGTGCTCACTCTAGTTATTTTACCCTGGGGACATCAACAATTACATTTTTTCTTGCTAAAAGGTGTTTTCCCCCATGCTACATTAGAAAGCACTCATTTTATACTATCTCATCCTTCATTGGTCTGGTATCATTCCTGGATATCTTAACAGCTAAAATCTGTATACTCAGAGACCATACCTAGAAGGCTTCTGGGAAAATCAATGATTATTACTTTAAACAAGAAGAAAGCCTCATACTTCCGTTTCTTTGTCTGTATCCTTTCTGGTCATTTTTATAAATGAAGACTCAAATGTACCCATGTAAGCATATGTCATCTGGCTGTTATTGACGATGAGAAAACCATGTCAAGGTTATTGATACTTACTTCAGAGTAGTAATTTTCTACTTATTTTCCTAAACTCATAGTTGGCTTATTAGATTAGTTATCTTTTGGCATGATAACACTGCCAGGCAAACAACATAAAACTTCAGCAGTACACTATCACTTGTTCATTGCTGTCATATCTGAGATCAAATGAATGTCAGCTGGCTGATTTTGCTGATATTGGCTTTGGTTTCTCAGATAACTCCCAGTTGTTTAATTGTCACAAGGGGCTACTAAGGTGACATGGACCAACTACACATGTTTTATCCTCCAACAGGGTAGCTAAGGTGATATAGAGAAGACAGAGATAACAGATAACAAGCAGAATCTCCATTACTAGGTTCAGAATTCACATAATCACAGTGCTGCCCTTTACTTCAGTCAAGTTGGGTCTAAGATATCAGAATTCTCATGCTTTGACATTTTGTTCTCGAAGTTTCTAAATCTCCTTCAGTATCTACAACCAGCTTGAGTGAGTTATGTCACCAAGTAGGATACACACTGCTTTTACCTTCAGAACTTTTTCTGACCCTTTAGAAGAAGATGACTCCAAATATTCCCAAGACTCCTGACTGCAGAATTGTGCTGAGAACCTAAGAATGTGGCATGGAGAGCAGACTGCAGACATTTTTATTTTTAATGAGTTTCCAGGAAACTAAGCAACCAGAATTGTGCTGCTTAGCTAATTTGGGGTAATATTCATATTAGATGTAGCATAAAATCAGGACACTGAATAAATCTTCATTCACAGTCTTCCAATTTCATTCTGACCTTGGTGTCTGTCCTCTATGAAAGTATAGCACCAGATGTTGCAGAAGAAACTCATTTTTTTTTTTTTTTTGGTTTTTCGAGACAGGGTTTCTCTGTGTAGCTTTGCACCTTTCCTGGAGCTCACTTGGTAGCCCAGGCTGGCCTCGAACTCACAGAGATCCACCCGGCTCTGCCTCCCGAGTGCTGGGATTAAAGGCGTGCGCC
Source organism: Peromyscus maniculatus bairdii (assembly GCF_049852395.1). Taxonomy (NCBI): domain Eukaryota; kingdom Metazoa; phylum Chordata; class Mammalia; order Rodentia; family Cricetidae; genus Peromyscus; species Peromyscus maniculatus. The sequence continues at coordinate 116,783,083 of NC_134855.1, read as the reverse complement.
ACCACCGCCCGGCTTAGAAGAAACTCATTTATTCCATATACACTCTCTACAGCTGGATCCCAGAATATACAGTCATACTACCCTTTGTCAAGGCCTATTGCAATAAATTCTCTAGAGCCAGCTATACATATCTACCTCAATACTCTCCCAGTGGGTGAAATGAAGAATTACGCCCTGAGTATACTTCTTATGTGTGTTTTCAATAGGATAGAAATCATTGCTCCTGAAGGATCTATGTACTTTGTGCACTTATAGGTCCCATCATCAATTCTTCCTACTTGTTTTAGGAAATAAGATCAAAACAGAGATCTCATTCTAGAATTATAGTGGTTATAGGGCATACACTTCAAATTTCAAAACAAGAAAGGATAGGAAGATGTGGTATTCTACTTTTATTTTATAAAATCCAAATGGTATTAATATGACCAGATAATAATTATCATGGCTATTTTCTTGCCTTTCTAGTTAGGATTTAGAATCATGGTCATAATCAATGAGGCACGGAAACAGTCTCTGAGAGACACATGACTGCATTGCAGTTCTCTACATCTTACACACTCCCAGTCCATTACTTTCTTGCTGATTACTCAGCAGCTTAAAACATTTACTTCTCTGAGTTATTTCATCTGTTGGCAATTTTTGCTCCGAGTAGGTGTAGGAATTGTTTCATCATGCTAATCCTCTTGTGTCCTACTCTCAGTTCTCCTTTATTCCCTCCTCTGCTCTACTTTCCCCCTCCTTCCCTCTTCTGATATTCTTCAACTTCCTCTTTCTCTTTTTTCTTTTGTCTTCCGTATCCTTTGCTTTCTTTCCATTCTATCTATTCCTATTTCTATTTCCAGTTTCAACAAATATTTCTTAGGGGCCTCCTTCTGCCATCATTGCTCTGAAACTAAAGGCACTACAGTGAGAGGCCAAGGAGAGCAGCCTCTCTCTCATGCTCAGCACAGATGAAAGGCATTTAAAGGTAATTACAATTCTCCTGGGGAGTCCATTAGCCATCTATTATTAGTCCATGCCAAAAGTCACAGCTATACTTTACTCCATCACATTGAGTGCCTGAAACTGAAATTACAACATGGCCCACACATTTAAGGTGCTATGTTTGAGGTTAAGATTGGTCTGACTTCAATCTATAGTCAGACCACATTTTCTCATTTTCTTCATAGTGAAGAGCACACATTCTCACACACATTAAAAAGGAATAAATTTAATTATGAATATGAACATAATGTCACATTCATTTCAATCTTGTAGAAAACCTGGTAAAACCTCCCAGAGGATCTCTCTTTGTGTCACAACATCATCTTCTTTGTGACAGATTTCACACTTCTTTTATATTATGGGGTAATGACTAAATTGCTACTAAGGGAAATGGTATTTGTCTAATGGAAGAAAAATATTGGCGCAGTGGGAAAGATCTGAAACTTTCTGAATTCCTAGACCAGTTTCTAATCTGAGGAATAGAGGATAGATTTTATTATTAATCAATATGCTCCCCTAGTCTTGACAGAAAAGAAGGGGGTTGTGACTAATCCCAAAATACACATACAGCAGAATGTGGCACCAATTCACAGAAATTTTCTACAATATATGTCCCATGCAAAAATGTGACAGTACTTTTATGCCAAACATATAACCAATAATGACATAATGAAACACACACACACCTGGGGAAAGGGGAAGCTATTTCATTCCAGTGAGAGATGTAATGTATCAAATAACTTAAAAGCTCCCTTCAATATCATAATTTTCTTCAAAAATATTCTGGAAGCATTATACTAATGTAAAATATATCCATTAAGACTAATATTATCTGTAATATTTTGAAAGACTATAGATTGAACTTTATGTAATCCTTCATATGTTTCCTGGCATAATATAAAGGAGAGAATAACAAGAAATTCCATATATAATACCAAGTACTGTCAGAACTTCATTGTAGTTCTATAATACCTACCATGTGCCAAGAATTCTAGTACTGTGAATAAAATGATGAAAAGAAGGATAATATTTCAGACTTCACAGAATTTATATTGGGCAGAGATATTTTAAACTTTTTAAATAATAAATTCAGAGATTTATAAGTTCTTTGAAGAAATAATGCAAAGTAATAAAACAGAGAGCTATGGCTTAAGATGAAGGCTTATCAAAAGCCTTTGTAGAGAGATACTAAAACATGGAGGATAAGGACAGAAAGTTGTGAAGGATCAGGAAGTGTTATAGAAGACTCCAGTTTCTGCAAAATGTTAGAGGATATATGTCACATCATAAGCCTATGCTAGGTCATGTACCTAGTATGTACATTGTTGGAGCGCTATTCAGGTTTGCTTGGTAGTCTTTCTCTTCGTATGCATGTCCAAACTTCAGCTGCCTGCATTATTAATGTCATATACCCATAGTAGCTTTCTTCAAAGTTATTCTTTTGGGCTTGGATTACAGGAGCTATTTTGGGTAGAGTCACAAGTTCACATCTCCAAAGAGGATTCAAGGCCAGTGACTGACCAGTAACAAGTATGAAAGCTCAGATTCTTTATACCCAAGAAGGAAGCTACACAATATCATTTGTGTGCCTGACACAGCCTAAGTGATAAGGCTAGAACTGGAATTTGGACTGAAATCATCCCTTCCTTTCTTCTCCATCATTGGCTTCTTTTATACTCTCACTGGTTTCTTCTTGGAGCCCAGGTTGAATAAATTGCCTTTGGTCAAACTTCATGGTAGGATCTGCTCTTATTGAAACAACCTTCAGATATTCTCCACACCAACACAAATGGCAAAAATTACATTAAGGTGCATACTGTTCTTGTATTTATCGTCCTGATATTTTAGAATTGTAGTGGAATCCTAGAAGACACATTGATGACAATGATGAGGACTGGTTTTAGCCTTTCTGCCATGTAATCATGTAACCATAGGCAAATTCTCATGCCAAGCTTAATTCTCATGTACTTTGTGAAGAGCAGACCTAAAGTGATCTCCAGGGCACTTTTCCTAGTTTAAAATTATATGTTACGTGCATTCATGGTATGGATGAATTATAAATAAATGCACACGCTTATGGAGCTACAAAGAAAATGGCTCACACATTGGAGTATGAAAGGCTTGTGAATAATTTTTTTTCTAGAAGGTGGTCTTTATTTGGCTTATTACTATATGCTAGCTTGTGGCTTGAGAGTTTTCTTTCCAGGTCCCACCAAGCCCTAGCAGTACTACAGCCCACTTATAAAATAAACACACAGATGCTTATATTATTTAAACTGTTTGGCCTAATGGCTCAGGCTTCTTGTTAACTGTTCTTATATCTTAAATTAACCCATTTCTATTAATCTATACTTTGCCACATGTCTCATGGCTTACCAGTACCTTACATCTTCCTTGTCATGGCCGTAGCTGGCAGTGTCTCTCTGACCCAGCCTTCCACTTCCCAGAATTCTTCTCCTCCTTGTCCCGCCTATACTTCCTCCTGCCTGGCTACTGGCCAATCAGTGTTTTATTTATTAACCAATAAGAGCAACACATTTGACATAAAGAACATCCCAAAGCACTTATCCCACAGCACTAGCTGAAGTAAAAGTTAACAGTCAAAAGGTCAAAAGTCAGTAAGTTAGAGGTGCTATTACAAACATTTTGCCCTATATCTGAGTAAGCTTGAGGAAGACAACTGAGCCAATGGAAGAAGAGGAGAAAGACTCCAATGACAACTGATCTAAGAAAACTGTTCTCTGGATGGGAAAAGTTGAAGTTGAGAAGGACCATGCTAAAACCTGGTAGATTGTGATTGTCACTGAGTCTCTAGATCCAGACCTGTTCAGTAATTCCCTCTACCAAAAACCTAGAGTATATTAACATTTCAAAAAGGGGCAACTTCCTTCTGGAACTATGACAGATGCTCAGAACTTTATAGCATTGCCTTAAAAGTCATTACAGTTGAACACCTAGACTTAAAATTAGCTATAAAGCATTAGTGATGTGTCAGAGTTTCAGATATCCAACTCTATGGATAGAGAGGATATTAGAAGATCACAGACTTGCACCAAGTTCAGAGAACAGTTGGTCCAGTACACAACACAGCATGCAATGGCCTAGAACCAAGCAAATAGGTGTACAATTTAGGTCAACATTTCCCACCACCTGTCCTAGGCAAGTCTGCTTACTTTAAACCTGGTTCCCTCAAATGTAAGGTAAGATAATAATTATATGCATCTCATGGAAATGTAAATAAATGGGTACATTTGGATCTTTTATCAAAATATATGCACCCAATAAAGTTATCTTCTCTTTGTTCAAACTTGCTCACAAAATTAAAAAAAAAATGTTATCAGCAAGTTCTCTGCCTAGCACTTCCTGTCTCCCTCCTCACCACATTCATTCTAATGCTGGTTCTATTTCAGTTATTCATGTGGCAACCCCACTTGCTAGATAAACTAACAGTTTTGACATGCTTTTTCTACTTTATTTTTTGCACTTATACTGAGAGAACATTCTCGCATTCAATCACAACTGAACACTCATTGGCCATTAAAATGAGACACACACACACCCATCCTTTACCCCTCAGCAGTCAAAAGACTCAATTAGACATTCATACTCATACTAGAGAAAAACATCTAGTGTCTATTCCATAGATCCTTCATTTACTTCAGGTTATGTGAAAATTATAGCAAAGTTCATTTTTCCTGTTTCTAGCAAGTTTTTCTATACAAGCTGAACTTGTAAAGAAAAACTGAAGCCTTTACATCCACACGCATTTTTTTTTCTCTTATCTAAAATTAGTACAGCTTCTTCTACACTATTTTAGGGAATGCAGGACATGCATCTCTCCTGAGACCCACCAGCTTATCCAGTTATGGAACAGCATATGGTAAGGAGTATGTATGTTTGGCATCAAACCCCAACACTGCAAGGCTGTGGCCTCTACTCATTTACCACAGAGTTGTCAAGTGTGTGATTGGTGAGCATGGTGGCTGGTAGGAAGGATAAACACGATTTGTACATAAAAATTATCTAAGAGAACAAAAAGTTCACAATAGAGTATGTCTATCTCAGTTTGTCTTCTCTTGCTGCAGCAAAAGCAGTGAGGAGAGAGGGGAGGTGTTAGTTCATCTCACAGCTGCAGTCCATCATGAAGGCAAGTCAGGCCAGGAAGCAGAGACGATGAGGGAATGCTGCTCAGTGTCTTGTTCCCCATGGTTTGTTCAGCCTGCTTTCTTATACAACCCAGAAGGCCCTGCCCAGGGCTGACACCACCTAGAACGTGCTGGGCCCTCTTGCAACAATCATTAAGAAAATGCCTCACAGACTTGTCTACAGGCAAGTCATACGGAGTCCTTTCCTCCATTGAAGTTCCCTCTTTCCAGATGACCCTATGTTGTGTTATGATGACAAAAACTAACCCACAGGTCTGGTTCTTGTTTTCTGCAAGCAGAGCCTGCAAGGGGACACTCAGCAAATGAAAGTGCTCTCAAGAGGAACCAGTCCAGGGTGGGAACAGTGGAAGACAACAGGAGAAGACGACAAACATAGTTGCATATGAAGTCTGGTTTCACCTTGGCCTTACAGGAGCTGCAAAGTGAGAATGGTACCAAGACCCATCCCCAGCTGAAGGCTGCCTTGGGGACAGGAACAATCTGTAGGTGTCTAAACTGGTCCAGGTCTCCGAAACAGACACCAATCCTCTCAAGAGAAGAGGCCACAGCAGGCAACACACAGTGGCTGCGACAAAGGGTCTCTTCTGGATTTTATATTTGTATAAGAGAATTTTTCTTAACTCTTATGAGAAAAAAATAGAAACAATAAAATATGGGAGAAAGATAGAGGGTTTAAGATTGAGGAATCACATATTACACATTTGTTGTTCTCCATCACTAACGATACTATTTCAAGCAAAATGAGTGCACAATAAAAAAAAGTAAATAGAAATTTCTTGGAGATGAAATAAACTAGAAGAAGTGGTTATTAAATTTAAAATCAAGACATGTGAGCTTATAGCACATGGAGACTTTTATTTTCAGGATATTAAAAATTGTATCTAATCAACCAGTTGACTATTTCATCAGTTGCATTGTTTTACCTTCTCTGGCCTTCAACAGTAAAAAAAAAATTAAATTAAATTAAAACTGAAAACAAGCAAAATCAAGAGTGTGGTAAAGATGAATAAAAGAACTGGACTTGCAGAAGAAGAAAGGACAGGTGTAAAGCAACCTATAATCCCAACACTTGAGAGGCCAAGGCACGAAGAGTGAGAGTTCAAGACCAGCCTCATCAGTATAGGGAGAATGAGTCAGACACATACAAATAGAGAGAGAGAGAGAGAGAGAGAGAGAGAGAGAGAGAGAGAGAGAGAGAGAGAGAGAGAGAGAGAGAGATTGCCCTGTTAACAGGTTGCTCAGCTGTTGTTTTTACCGGTGGATTAGTTTCAAATAAGCATAACTGCAGCTAATTCAACTCCAAAAAAGAAAAGGTGGTAATGGTAGAGCTGTTTATGCTTTTCTTACATGGCTCAGATGAAGTAATGAACTAGCAAGGAAATTCATGGGACTCTTTAAAATTAAAAGTGACAAATTCCAAGATGCAGACTTACCTTAACTGAATGAGGAACTTTGTTGGTGACCCCGAGAAATGTGCAGAAATCCAGGTGTAGGTGCACAAACCTGTAATTATAGCACTGAGAAGGTAGAGATAAGAAACCCACTACAAATTTGATGGCACATCTCTCTACATGATGAGTTCAGTCCAGCTAGGGGTAGACAGGGAGATACTGCCTTAGGAAGCAAAGAAAGGAAGTCATGGAGGGGTGGAGGGAAGAAAGTAATATAAAAGGAAACAAAAAGGGAAGAAGAGAAAAAAAGAAAAAGGGAAAGAAAAGAAAAGAGAGCAAGAGATGAAATGAGTGGGCCTCACATACAAGAACATTATAAACTTCCCCAGTCTTAGAACTTGTCCCAGTACTGACATGGATTGACTTATGGATTGACTGTATGGCCATTTTCATGTGTCTAAAATTATGACAAGTAGAAAAGAGATGTGAAGTTCAGAACCTGGTGAGAAATACTTTCTTCTCTTGGCTCATAATAGAAAAAAATATTCACAGGGGCTCTTTTTAGGCATGGGCCACATACACTATAACCTCAATGTCAATAGGGCTCAGCATTCAGCAGCTACTCCATGGCTTTTATTTGGAGTCAGGAAGAAATGGCTTCTGGAGGGATGGATGATCCTGGAAGAAAAACAGATTTAGAGAGCGCAGAGCTAAAATATCTACTGGAGAAACAAGATCAACTCTTGTCCATGTGTTGTTTCTTTATAATAATCAATGCATCTATTTGAACACTTCCATCTATAAAATGAGAATACTAATATGTGCTTTACTAGGATCTTTGAGGATTAAAATGGATAACTTATGGGTAAAGATGTTGAATAAAACATAGTGTGTTTTCAAATTATGGTAAAGTGATGTCATGGATTGCATGTATTAATTATAGAGCATTTCCAAGAATATAGGTATTTTTGATTAGCTTTTTAAGTGGTTAAAAAAAGGAATTCTATTCAGTGCGTAGTTTCTCAAAGCTTTCAGTCAAATCCACCATACCATACAAGCAAGAATTAAAATTAAACAAATAAGGAAAGAGCCTTGGCTGAAGGTGGCACTTTTTCCTATCAGTTCTCTCTTTGGAGCAGTTGTTTTCTGCTGAGAGTGATACACACAGTTCTGTTTAGAGAGGTGCTAGCTCTGAACTGTTCTCTCTTTTTATTCTCAGAAATCAAAAAGGATCCAGCATAAAGCACTCGCAGCTGTGTTGGGGAATGTGCTAGTCACGCCTCGGCAATTTATGGCCAATTTTCCATTAATAATAGAGAATGAAGAGTGGTTCAATCACTTCACAATCTAAATACTTGCTCTTAAGAAAGGGGGGAGAGAGTACAATAGTTTTATTCTGTTTCTGAAAGAGCATTAATTCAATATTGTGCATCTTTGAAGAAAAACATTTAGATGGCTCTAAGTGGTAGGAAGTTAGATTGATCAAGAAAATATTCATAAAGGTCTGTGCTTTCAGTATTACCTGGAGTTCATAGAGAAAGTGAGAGGCAGACCTGAAACCCATGATGCGACAGAGGGAAAGTGAAGGGGGGAAAGGGGAGAGCTAGGGAAAAAGGAGGAGGACTGGGGTTCTAGAGCTTGAGTGGGGGTCTCAAAAAAGTGATGTCCTATAGCAGGCTTTCTTTTGGGCCACCAACCAGCTCCCCAACCATGACACAGAGACTTATTATTAGTATGAATGCTTGGCCCTATCTTATGCTTGCCCCACTAGCTTTCATAACTTAAATTAACCTGTTTGTCTCCATCTAGGCTTTTGCCTCAGAGCTTTTTACATTTATTTCATTCTCTATGTTCTACACCATGTCTGGATGGCTGGCCCTGGGCTTCTCCCTCTCTTTCTCCCTTGTTCTATTCTCCTCAAGCCTAGATTCCTCCTCCTACTTCTGTCTGCCTGCCTGCTAGTCCCACCTATCCCTCCTCTGCCTAGCTATTGGCCATTCAGCTTTTTATTAGATCAATCAGGTGCCTTAGGCAGGCAAAGCAACACATCTTTACATCATTAAACAAATACAGCATAAAAAAATGTAACACAACTTTGCATAGTTAAAGTAATATTCCACACAGTGCATTCTTGCAGTAAGAACCCCAAACTACAAATGACTAGAGGTTCAAGGTGAATACGAGTTGGAAATGAGGATAGGAAACAGAAATAGAGTTAAAATGCCAGCAATCCATGGTGGCCTATAGATGGAAGTTTTCCTGTGTCCCGCAGCTGCTCGGTCCCAAATAAACACATGGGGGCTTATATTAATTACAAACTGTTTGGTCTATGGCTCAGGCTTTTGCTAGCTAGCTCTGACATCTTAAATTAACCCATTTCTATTCATCTATTTTGTCACGTGGCCATAGCATTACCAGTCTGCTAGCATCTTGTTCCTTGGGCAGCTGGATAGTATCTGCTCCAGCTCCAGCTTTCTTCTCCTTGTCTCTCTGCTTGGATTCCAGCATGGTTCTATTTTGCCTTGCCATATGCCATAGCAGCTTCTTTATTAACCAGTGGTAGCAACACATATTCACAGCATACAGAAAGATCATTCCACAGCAGTGGCCAGCTTTTAAATTCAGATAATGTTAAAGACACATTACAAACTTTTGTTCTAGCTAGAAGCTTGTAACACTTTGCTAGGATGTGCCATGCTAAGGCTATCAAAGCAGAAGCAAAGACAGACCATGTGTCTAAACATAAAGATAGAAATCGCTTAACAGTGTAGAGAGGAAGAGACAGAGCTAGAGTCCCCTTGGTGGTGGGACATGTCTTATGTAGCTTCTAGTTAATGCACTGTCTTAGTTACTTTCTACTTCCATGACAAAACACAATGACCAAGGCAACTCACAGAAGAGTTTATTGGGGTTTTAGAGTTTCAGAAGTTGAGTCTATGGCCATCAATGGTGGGGGGCATGGCAGCAGGTAGGCTTGGTACTGGAGCAGTAGCTGAGAGTTCACACCTTGATCCATGTGCAGGAGGTAGAGAGAAATATAACTGGCAGTGGCATGGACTTTTAAACTCTCAAAGCCCATCCCCAGTGACACATCTCTTCCAGCAAGGCTACACCTCCTAATCTTTCCCAAACAGTCCCACCTACTTGGCACCAAGTATTCCACTACATGAGCCTATTGGGCTCATTCTCATTCAAACCACTATATTCAGTGGCCCATCAATTCTCTCAGAGCTCTGTACTTAACACTCCAATGGAATGTTAAATATATCTTACATTGGGTTTCTTCAAAAAAAATAAAAATAAAAAACAACTACCATCAAGGATCATAGTGGAAGGTTTTGGGTTTGTTTTGGTTTGTTTTCCTAGGAAAGCAGTCCTACGAAGACACAGGAGGAAATGGAGAAGGAAGCCACCAAAGGACTGTTACTGAGTAGGTGACTATGAGAAGCTAGGGGACTAAGTAGATAGTTTCAAAGGCAGAAAGCTGGAGCATTTCTCCAACTGTACTTAACTGTCATGAATGTCTTTTCTTGGGGGTAAGTCAGGGTGTGCTAAATACTACAGCATTTCCAGACTTTGCTCAGGTAGAGAGGCACGGATACTTGAGGAAGGATGATACCAAAACTGTGCATGTGGCCTCCATTGTAAGCCAATCAGCTAGTGCTGGGTGTGAGTATAGTCAAAATCTACTGCAGTACCTTAAAAATCCCACGCCTCAGCCCAAAGCTTTTGTCTAGTACCCCAGCAGGCTCATTTCTGCCCCAAATCAGCCGTGTTTACTAGGAATCAGTTGCAATTACTACCTAATTTATTAGAGTTCTAATTGTCATTATACAAGCAGCCAGGTGTTATGTAAATTCGATTCATGTAAATCAATGAAATATGAGTTTGTGAAGAAAAATGTTTCAATGAGAACTAACTTGAGTATTTCCAAAAGCTTTTATGAAAGCAGGTCAATAGAAACACACAGAATGAGGTGTGCCTCAGAAAGTGTTAGGGGAACTGAGCAACTAACTATAGAAACTTATTCAAGTAGCTTGCTTCAAAAGTCACATTAATTCTGCCTCAGCATAAAGAACCTGAAGTCGGAAATCTTAAGGGATGCATTAGTGGTGTGATTTATTAGGAGAGACAACATATCAGGCCAATTAACAGACCCAGAGTCAGAGAAAAGACATTGCTTTACATCAAAGATTGGCAAATGAATGTCGATTGATACGTTTTAAGTTAAATAAAGGTGTTTAAGGAATGAATGAATCATCTTTATGATCACTTGCTTTAAATATATCTTTTCAATTAATCAACCAACTACCAGCCTTGTGTTTGTTGCATGACACTTACTTCAGCTCCACCTCTCTAGAGAATGTTGAGAAGATAGTTTGGGAGGGTTGTAGGTGAACTTCCCCGGAAAAAGTGAAATACAGGGAGGAAACACTTCCATGAAATGGCAGAAACTGGGATTAAAGATCCCAAAGGTGAGGCTTTGTAGGGCCAAGGAGATGGATTGGTAAGTTGGGTGAGGTAGCATGTATCTATAATTCCAGCATTCCTGTAGCTGGAAAGATGGAAGACAGACACAGGAAAATCACAGACAAGCAAACCTGAAGTATACAGAAACAAGAGAGAACCTGCCTCAACAAGGTGGAAGGCAAGAAGCAACTCCTGAAAGGTGTCCTCTGACCTCCATGTGCCTAATGGCATGCACTCACTTGTATACTCCCACGCCACATGCACTAGTAATAAATAAAAAATAAATAAATATTTTTAAAGGTTAAGGCTTTACTATGGCACCTACTTGACTCAATCATGAGGAATAACAAACAAACAAAAATGGATAAATAACAAAATTAAACAAAGATTTAGGAAGGTAAATATTCAAGTTTGGTTGTTACATCTTGGTTAAGCACTGTAGCACAGTTTCAAGACTGGCTATACAACTTCAGGATAAAAAAGGAAAGACCTCCCAAACTTAACTGATGTTTATAATAAAGCTTAGAGACATAAGACTGATGCTGTTTAAATTCCAGTTCCATATTCTTGTCATTTAACACCAAATTCAGTTTATGTGATGCTCTGGCTACTTGACACTTGTCACTTTAGAGAGACTCATCTGGTTCTTCATGATAGTACAATTCATAAGCTGGATACCACCAACTTTGCAGCTCAAAAACCATACAGTTTTGTGACTGTAGACCAGAAATGTTATAGGGATTTGAAACAAGCCTTAAAAGATTTGGTTGCATATATATATATATATATATATATATATATATATATATATATATATATATATATATATATATATAATGTTCAAAACAAGGTAACCATATAAAGGGCTATTTCTCCATGACCTAAAGTCATCCATTGGGTGAGTAAATGAAATTACAAATGAATACGGCTATGTTTCTGAGCTTGCATGCATAAAAAAAGAGAGTTTCCAGTAAAGCTGAAAACTTTCTTTGACTTATTTTGCATGTAATTCCAGATATAATTAAAGCTTGCCTATAAAGTGAAATGAAATTCAGTAAAAGACCAGAAACATCTGTGATGGTAACTTCTTAGAAATAGCAAAGACCTTACAGAATTTAGCTTTAAATATCAATTAATCTATTAAAACACGAAATGGAAGCACAGAGTCTCCTTTTTCCTTTTAGTGGTGTAGGCCTGCCCCAATGCAGACCCCTGGGGCAAAACTACCAACAAAAGCTTGCCCAGCCAGGCTGGTGGGCTACCCTCTCTAGGTCCTGCCTAAGTCTCCTTCACTCTGTGGGAGGTCCCACATGCACTGGAAACCAGCTTGCCTTCCAAACTGGCCTCCACACATGCTTCCAGGGTAGTACTTCATCATCATTGGGCTCTAAGGAGTTCTAACTAACTGTGGGTTTGCACTCCAGGTGAGATAGAATCTATTTGGGCTGAAAACTCTAGACCTTGGAAGTATGACAAGCAACATGTGACTCCTTCATCTTTAGAATCTGTGTGCTGATGAGGTATGCCAGAAACACAGATAGACATGCATGTGTCTTTCCATAGTGTTGGGATTTGTGAATTAAATAAAATCAGAAGCCATCTCAGTTTTGTTAGCTTTAATTCACCAGAGTCCTATGAATTTCACTTTGTAGACTTGACCATGGGTAATCATAGATTGTTTCATTCCAATTTTAATTATTAGTGTTAATTCTCCCACATTTTCTACAAATCTATATAGTACAGAATGACTACTTAATGACTGCCAAGTTCTAAGAAGCCTTATTGAAGACAAGCACATAGAACTGATACAGATGGGGAGAAATCCCCTGAAGGTGTTTGTATATAAACAAACCGAATCAAAATCTACTTCAAGACAAAGAGCTGGTTCAAAGTATAGTGATTTGAGTGTTCCACATCAAGGAGGGGTGTCAAGATGAGCAGAGTTGGGTTTCTCATCAATTGATCCTGTGAGATACACCATATGGTCTGATGCGCATCTGTGGGATCCACCATGCTCTGTAGGATGCAGGTGACTGGGCATGTAACATTCATTGTATCTGGAAGTTCAGGGCCTACATGTATTTCCGACTTCATTGGGAAAGTTAATATGTGGTGGTATTTATTTGCGTAAGGAAGTTTTACTACCAGTCTGTGCTTCAATGTTTGTGCTCCATAGATGGCAGTTGTTGACATGAGCAGATGAAATGTCGCATTGTTTCTTCTCGGCATTGGCTATCAAAACATTGCCAACTGCTATTTTATAAAATGGTGTCCATTAGAGTGAAGTACAGACTGAAAGAAGGATGTAAGCAGCATGTACTGAGTTAGAGTAGGCCAGAGCTGGATCTCCACATGTGACTACGGATCCTTTGTTATGTCATACATGCCAAGATTCAGAAAGTGATACACTGAAGTTTGACATTTCCAAACACTGAAGCTGTTGGAATTACTGGAAAGTGGATGTCTTTCCATCAAAAGCTCTCTGAATGTTCTTTCTTCCTCCCACCAAGCTCTTATCAGGCTAAGAAAATTTCTTCCCCCAAAACTGCCTTTTTGTAAGCTCCCACGGACCTGTTGAAATTAGCATAGCAGAACCACTACCAAAGGAAACACCAAACCCAAATAGACTTTACATCTACAGTTACCAGCTCAGACAGACCTTGTGAGGGACTTCCTCTGGGAAATGACAGCTTTTGCCTACAATGAAGTCCAACCCTCCATTTTCTCTTAACTGTAGGTAACTCCCAAGGAACCCAGAGAAATTGTGCCTGGTCATTATCTTTGGGCTCATTCCTAACTTTACAGACTCACTTCCTACACCTTCAAAATTGCCTCTTGTCCATTATTTCTCTCTTCCCAGTGAAGAAATTATTTCATCTTCAACTTTATGAGACTTATTTTATTATTTATTTGTTTGGTTGTTCATTTGGTTTTGAGACAGTGTCTCACTTTGTAGCCTTGGCTGGCCTAGAATTTACTATGTAGACCAGGCTGGCCTCAAACTCTGAGCTGCCCCTGTATCCTGAGTGCAAAGATTGAAGGCATAGGTCATCATACACAGCATTCTTTGATTTTCTTATTTTGTTTGGTTCTTATGATAAATAAATTTGTGTGCTTTTTTTCTCCCACTAATCTGTGTACTGTCCACTGGTTCCAACAGACTTTCAGAAAGTGGAGGTTAAACTTGTATTACCTTTGTTCCTACACATAAGAAAGGACAATTAAGATTGCAGGTTGAATTAAGGTGGCTGTCATCTCATCTTAAAATAGATTATTATGGATTATTTAGGTAGGCAATATCATCACAATTTAATTATAGAAGAGAGAGACAGAAAACTAAGATGGGAGGAGGTTTGGACAGGCCTTTGCTGGCTCTGGAGATAGGAAGGACTCTAAGGAATATAGGCAGCCTGTAGAGGCTAGGAATGCAAAAGAGAAAATTCTCTATTACAACATTCAGAAAGAAATCCAGACCTCCTAGTACTTGGTTTTAGACCAATGAGACACATTTAGACTTCTGATTTCTACCACTAATAGATAAAGGTTGATGCCCCTTATAAGTCTCCAAGCTAATGGTACCAAGGAACTAATATACCTAGGTGCCTGCTGCTGCTGTTGTTGCTGGGTTCCCAAGGGGGCACGCAACCTCTGGTCAACAAAGTGTAGCCAGAGGTGAGTTTACATGTTTGTGGGTACATGCTCCTGCACAAAGTACAAGGACCTGTAGGTCTGTGTCTAAAAGAGGTAGTTAGTACTCGTGAATGCAACATAATTGTTGGCCACACTGAAGGGGAGGCTCATTGTTATTCAACTGGATTGGGGGACTGATGCATGGAAATAGGACAAGCCTATATGCTCTTCACATTTTCAGGTTCTATGTTTAAGTTCTGAGAGAAAAGGCCACATTTTGCTTTTCATAAAAGAAGGTTCATAACAAAAGGATGTTCTGAGGTAAAAAGAGAACTAGAGAAGGAAGGAAAGAAGGGGTTGATCTAGGAATATTCCAGAAGCGTCATTCCCCACCAACTCTAAACCTGATTAAATTAAGCTCACTAAAACTCAGATTTTCTTGCAGATACTTGTGCCTTGGTACCTGTATCAACATGGGTTTGTGGGGGATGCTAGAGCATATCACCTGAATCATTCCATGGAGAAGGATTTTATTTTCATAGTTCTGGGTACAACAGGTACTGGTGATACACAGCTGAATTTGTTCCCTGGAGACTAGCCTCTAAGATCTTTTCCCATCAGAAGGGCTATCCCAGGTCCAGAGCACCATTTAGGGTTATCTGAGATTCCTGTATCCACTGATTCAGAACACCAACTTCAGTGGCTCTACTCTATCCCTTAGACTCCCACTTAGGGGTTTCCAAGGGTATACAGAAAGAGGATAGTTTCAAGTGAGCTTCCTGCCAAAACACGTTTATGGCAGGAGTGAAAAATGTAGACAGGCAAACTTTCAAGGGTCATGAAATCAAAAGGAAGTGAGAGGAAGAATGGTTGTTAAGTAAGTAGAGGTCTGGGTAGCCAAAGCCCACATTTGGGTCCTTGAGAGTTTTGTCCTGGGAATGGTCTCAGGGGTCACATATGTTCAAGAGCCAAGTGTCTAGGCCCACAGGCTATTCAGGAAGATCTTCGTCTTTAGGTCACACCGTCATTTTCAGGATTATGAATTTCTGTATATTTGTCTTTTAGGTTTTTACTAGAAATAGAAATGGCTGGAAACGAAGTCCAGGAGAGATACATATTAAGAGGTTCTAGAGTGATAAAAGATCAGTAACATACCTCTGTGGTTTTCATCTTTTCTCGAGTTTAAGTCTTTCGATTTCAGTCTCCTTGATCCAATACTTACTCCAGCAGGAATATATTTGAGGGGATTTAAGCAGCTAATGTTAAGTATATGATCAAATATTATTTACAACTCTTTATCTCTTGAAAATAGAAATTGCATTGACAAAAATAAAATTTTAAAGTTTCGGCAAATTTTGAGTGACATACATTGAGTGATACAAACCTCCTATCAGTCTTCCCATTTTCACAGGATTTGCATGTGAGGATGAACATGGGATATAAAATGAAAGCTGTCTGTATAATCTGGCAAAAAAGCAAAAACACATAAATACTCATTGTTCTCAGTTTAAATGAAAATACACAAAGCATCCAAACAATTCATTTAGAAATGTAGGCTCCTTTGTTATAAATGTTAAATGTTTCTAAGTGTAGGTTTAAGGGAACAAGTTGTCATATCCATCAACTTCATGGAAGAACATTATCCATTTTAAAAATAGCTTGTTTCAAGATTTATATCCCCATGTGAATAACTACTTAATTGTGTTACTTATCTCCACAACAATGGCCCTGGGGTAGGTATCAACAGTCAGTAGTAAGAAGCTTAAATTCAGACTCTACCTTGGGTAAGCCACATGGAAAATCTCTGCAGAACTGAGGTCTATAATTCAGGACAGCTGTGATAAAACTTCCCATCACAGTTTATGGCAGTGATCTCAAAGTCTGGTCTAGTATTCTGTCACATAGATATTCCACAGTGTGTTTGCCCATCCCCTCACTGGAGGAAATTTTAGGTTGTTTCTAGATTGAGGCCAATGTGGAAAAGGCTCCAATGAACACAAGCATTCATGGGTTTTCATCTCCCTTGAGTAAATGCACAGGAATGAGGTCATATACAGTTAACTTTATAAGAAATCATTAAACTATTTTACAAAGTAGCTTTACCATGTTGCCTTTCTACCAACCATATATAAAAGTATCTATTTATTCACCAAGGAGTTCTTAAGGCTGGCCACTGTTTAACTTACCAACTGAGTAAACAAATTCCTATTTTAAGTTTGGTTTCTAGTACTTCCAGCCAAAAAAAATGTTGAATAATATAAGAAATTTGTAATTAATATTACCCACATTCTCTATATATCTTATTCTTTCTCTGTATTTAACCTGTCAGTCCCTGGAATAGATGTTTAGTGCCTACTCAGAAGACACTATTCTAAGAACCAAAGGGACACATTTTAAAGTATTTTTCCCCTTGAAGGATTGCAGGCTTTGGTGATATAAGTCATGGAGAATTTAGGGCATGTGCTGTGAGAAGTCTTTCTGTGTGCTATGAATATGTGTTACTCCCATTGGGTAATAAATAAAGCTGCACTGGCCTATGGCAGGGCAACATGAAGCCAGGTGGGAGAATCCAAGAGAAATAGTAAAAGGAAAAGGAGAGTAAGGGGAGACACAAACTGCCGTCCAAGGAGCAGCATGCAATGTACAGAGGTAAAGCCACAAAACACGTGGTGACACACAGATTAATAATTATGGGTTGAGGTAAGTTATAAGAACTAGCTAGTAGCCAGGCAGCAGTGGTGGTGCATACCTTTAATCCCAGCACTTGGGAGGCAGAGCCAGGTGGATCTCGGTGAGTTCAAGGCCAGCCTGGGCTACAGAGCGAGTTCCAGGAAAGGTGCAAAAAGCTACACAGAGAAACTCTGTCTCAAAAACAAAAAGAACTAGTTAGTAAGAAGCTTACCAATAGGCCATATAATTTGCAATTAATATTAAGCCTCTGAGTGAATATTTTATAAGCAGATGTGGGACCATGGGGCTGGGAGTGACCAGAGAAACTTAAGGCTACAGGCATGTTCTGTCTTTGTGCTTGATATAGAGTCTCCAGCAACTACTAAAGCAAATTGTAGTTGGAAGGTTTCTCAGGTCCTGTCTGCCACCCCCACCTCCCTGCGGACCCACAGACATTTATAAAATAATCATGCAGAGGCTTAATATTATTTATAACTGTTCAGCCATTAGCTCAGGCTTATTACTGACTAGCTCTTACACTTAAATTAACACATAATTCTTATCTATATTTAGTCACATGGCTTGGTACCTTTTCTCAGTTCTTCTGCCTTGTCATCTTACTTCCTCTGTGTCTGGCTGGCGACTCCTGACTCAACCTTCCTTGTCCCAGCATTCTCTTAGTCTGCTCACCCCACTTATACTTCTTGCCTGGCTACTGGCAAATTAGCATTCTATTAAACCAGTGTATAAGAGCATTATCCCACAGCAGCAAACACTGTTTTATTCTTGTACATCTGAGAATGAGAACTGTGACCATCTCAAACATGGATTATTAATCTTCACTTCACATGATGGTGATCATGACCATGGATGGCTATATTAGTACATGGCATGTCTTAGATATGCTCTATAAGAAAAATCTTTGTTGAATATTTGAGATTTTCATCCAGAAGACATTTCATCCAGAAGAACATGATTGTTCCTGCCATCTAAATGAAATGAGCCCCCATTTGTTGCTAAGTGTATTTTTGATGGAGAGTTATTATTTCCCAGGAAATTTGAGGTTGAGAATCACCTTCCAAGAAACTATTTTCCAATATTATACCTGTAAATCATCATAAAAATAAGACTTGTTTTGTCTTGCCAGTGAGAGAAACTGAAATAAAATGGGACTTTATCCTAGATCTTGATATGACCAGATATGGTGATACCAATAAATACCAATACTTAATAAATACCAATACTTGGGAGGCCATGGCAGCAGGATCTTAAACTAGAGACCAGCCTGGGCTATATAGCAATGCCATTTCAAGACCTCTAATTAACTAAATAAATAAATTACAATTAAAGGATATTGCTATCTCTTCAGATAATAATTTTATTTCAATGTTTGTCCCAATTCAAATTACTTGGGGATTTTTCCTTTGAAATACAACATGACAGATCACTGAGATATTTCTTCCCTACTGCAAACTAATATTGTTCAGTGTGGGTACTTTACTTACTGTTCAAATAGAAACAGACAGTTGGACTAGGTCATTGCTCAATGTCCACTCCAGTGACATTGATCTCTACAAATAAAGACAAAGTAAAATAAGCAAGGATGCTCAGTTCTGTCAATTATAATGTAACAGAATTGTCTGTATCACACACACCTATGAAATGATGAACAGTACAGTCTAAGTTAAAAACAGCCTTCTAGAAAGGTTCCAACTTTCAACAAATGAAAAGAACAGGCTAGACATTCTCAATAAAGTTCTTGTCCTTATAGCATAAGGAGCTGAATTTTTGGCCAGAACCCATGTAAAAATGCTGAGTTTGATGCACATGCTTATAGTTCAAGCACTTGAGAAGACAGAGACAGAAGGGTCCCTATTGCTGTCTGGCTGCTACAGCCCAAGTGGTGAGCACAAAGCCAATGAGAGACCCTGTCTCAAAGGAGACAGATATTATTCCTGAGAATGATATGCACATACACATAAATGGGCACTTGCTCACATAAACTCATGCATAATTATATAAGTACATGTATATGTATGAACACATATACAAACACGCATAAAGGCACTGAAAATGTATGCATATAAATATCTATATAATTGTACATATATTTGTATATGGCATTAGATAATATTCAGCACTGAATTTCTGTTGCTTTGGGAAAGAGGCTCTGCTTTTGTTTCCACAGAAAGCCAGAGGCTATGGATTTGTTCCAGATTAAGATACATCAGGTTTGACCAGCCATGACCCCGTGAAAGGTCTCCGATGACAACATGGCTCAGATGATCCAACATCCAGAATGGTTTGAAGGCAACTGGCTCAGACAATACAGCCTTGTGGACTACTCCATAATCCTAAAATTTTCTTTGTGTCCCCATAAGATACAGCACCCCCCTTCAGCAGGAAGTAGTAGGAGAAGCTATGCCCAAATTCCCAAATTATATGTAATTTTACTATGTTAAGGTTAAAAGCTTCCTTTTTAAAAAAAGAAAAGAAAAGGGGAAGTGCTATGGGATGGTCTGTATGTCAAATTACTCTGATTGGTCAATAAATAAAACACTGATTGGCCAGTGGCTAGGCAGGAAGTATAGGCGGGACTAACAGAGAGGAGAAAAGAAAGAATAGGAAGGTGGAAAGAGTCACTGCCAGCTGCCACCATGACAAGAAGCATATAAAGACGCTAGTAAGCCACATGGCAAGGTATAGGATTATGGAAATGGATTAATTTAAGATATAAGAACAGTTAGCAAGAAGCCTGCCACAACCATACAGTTTGTAAGCAATATAAGTCTCTGTGTTTACTTGGTCAGGTCTGAGCGGCTGTGGGACTGGCAGGTGATAGAGATTTGTACTGACTGTGGGCAAGGCAGGGAAACTCTAGCTACAAATTTCAATGATCCTATTAAAATCAAGCTAAAGGACAAAATTTGAATTTATGCCAGGATATTTGGAAATATTCCTACAGTATCCTTTCACTTTTCTTACTTTTCCTTTCTCCCATTCAACTCTTCACTTGGGGGTTGGGGATTTAGCTCAGTGGTAGAGTGCTTGCCTAGCAAGCACAAGGCCCTGGGTTCGGTCCTCAGCTCCAACAACAAAAAAAAAAAAAAAACCAACACCTCAACTCTTCACTTGAAGAGATCAATGGCATCACATACTTAAAAATAGGGTTTTTATTGCTGCGATGAAACATCATGAGGAAAACAAGTTAGTGAGGAAAGAGTTTATTTGGCTTATACTTCTACATTATAGTCCATCATTGAAGGATGTCAGGACAGGAATTCAAACAGGGCAGAAAGCTAGGGGCAGGAGCTGATGTAGAGGCCATGGGTAAGTGTCCTTACTGGCTTATTCAACATGGCTTGTTCAACCTGCTTTCTTATAGAACCCAGGACCACCAGCCCAGGGATGGACACCAACATACAAAGGGCATGCTATCAAAGTGACACTCAGCTTCACATGTGTATGTATGCACACATATAGGTGTGCATACATATCCCCACATAGTTTTGTGCATGCACTTACATGTGCATATATATAAAACCAGGCTGTTGTTGGCCATAAAAATTTGTAAACGTGGCTTTTGTCTGAAAAGACCTATGTACACCTAGGTAGAAGGAAGCAGGTGACAAAGCAAAAACTTTCCTCTCCCCTTGAAGTAAATCAATAAAACACAGTTCTAAAGCTCGAGGGGGGGTGAGTATAGGAGAATTTGGGGGTTAAATTCTTTATAAATAAGGATGGTGCATAAGATATCATCAGGGTGAGCAGAGAGTAATCTAGCCAGATCTCTCCTCCAATAACATTAAGTCAATGTTTTAAAAATGGGTTTTGGAAAAATAAGGAGGAGTCAAGCTGTTGCTTGCCTACCTTCCAGCCCAGACTACAAGCAGCTTCACCACAAGCAGTTCCAGCCTTGTTCCTTTAGAACACACCCTGGCCTTGCTGCCTCACCTTCTCTGGCCTGCTGTTCTTCGGAATCACTTTGGACAGTACATTTGCACTCTAGCTCCTTCTGTTTTCTCCATTTGGGGAGAAAACAGAGGGAAGTCAGACTAGTTCAAGTACAGAGGTAAAAATATCCTGAGAAGTTGCTGGGTCCTTAAAGATGTTCAGCCCTAGTAAAATGTCTGCAGCTTGCAGCACTATTGTTCCTTGCTATTGCATTTGGTCTCTGGGATTTGACCAAATCTGAAAAGTCGTCCTAGAGGTCAAACCCAACTAGCCATTCTTGTCTTTCATCCTCCTTAAACCCATCACAGAATATGACGGTGAAGACAGTGCCTAGTGACTTGTCTTCTTGATTTCCAATCTGCTGGATCTAGTGCATTTCCTCCCTTTCTTAATAAGCCCCCTTCAGCTCTTTTCTTGCTCCCTCTTTGCTCATCATGAGACTCTTGAGTTTACTTGGCCTGTCATGGAAATTCCAAGCATCGAAGAATCAACCTTACACTCAGAAAAATGGGAGAACTCCTCTTTATTCCCACATAAACAGCACCCAGGCTAATGCCTAGAGAAGGTCCCTCACAATTTCTTATAGCTTTTAGAGATCAGGTAACTGTCTGGCCACCTGAGGGTGCTTTCTGAGTCCTGTGACCACCAAATAGGATCTCTGTCACAGGTAGATATGTTTACAGGAACAGAAATTGCTAAAACAAACATTTGTAGGTAGATGTTTTGCAGGTTGACATTAAAACATATGGACATTTGCAGGTAGCAATAAAAAAATTCCTTACTTAACAAATCGGATTTACAGCAGGACTTTTGGCTGAATGGCTGTGATTATCATTCCTTAAAATGTTTCTCTCTAGTGGTTGCCTTTCAAAGATAAGAGGAAGGGCTTGTACCAAACAGGTAGAAATAGGCACACTTAAGTAATGCTTGAACTCATTCTTGTTCTACACATATAGTTTCTAGGTAGAGACTTCTATTGGGCTACCATAATGTAGAACAGTAGTTTTGTTTTGTTCCTGTGCATATAATAGCATAAAGTATATATTCATGTCATCTCTTCTTTATGACCATCTCTATCTAGCATATCATCAGGCAGTTACCCATCTCTTCTTATGAGTAGTGTTCAAGTCCAGAATTTTCCGTAAACACTATAGTTTCTTTTTTAATTCTAACCCCACATTGGTTCGTTTAACTTATGTAAGTTCAATATGTCTATTAATAAGATAAAAATTTCACTCTAAACTAGAATTGGAAAAAATAATATCAATAATCTACAAATATAAGAAATTTTAAAAACAGAGATAAATAGCACATCTCATTGCCTGATCTTAGAGAAAGACAAGAAGAGAAAGTCTTGGTGATTCAGCATCACAACCTGACAAACCAGAACCACAGCAATGATTTGAAGAGTTTGAGAAAAATCCAAGGATGAAAGGTAAGATCAAGAATCCTGTTTGAGCCTATCAGGCCTCCACCCTGAGCACAGCTCCTGTTTGGTTTGTGTATCAGAAGGCTTGGGTCTTCATGTTTCCTCGCTGATGTCAGACACACATCCATTCTGTGATTTGTACTTTCTTTAGTCTCAGTGGCTTCTTGAGAAAAATGTCACCAACTCCCCAAAAAGCATTTCCTTCCTAGCCTCAAGTCCAAGTCCACTACTTTTATAACTAAGATATAAAGTATAATTATATATAAAATAGAATCAGAAACATAATCAATATGATTAAAAATACAAAACACAAAATTAATCACCAAAACCCCCAAGTGGTACCTTACAAGAATCAGAACTTCTTTTTATTTTTCACAAATAACTTCAATGTCTGCTTTATATTATTTAATACTTGAAATGCACCAAGATAAACACTATTCTCAAAATTTTCAACAGGCTAAATTCAGCACCTGGAGGAAAGTCTACATACTCATGTAAAGGGGTCAACAGCATGGGGAGGATACTGTATTTATCTTGACAATTCCAGGCTTCTGTACCATGCACTTGGATCACATACCCCTCACAGTACCCTTTCTCATCCCCTCCAGACACCTATCAACCCATTTTTCAACTAGCAAGCCTCCTTCCCTCTGGCCCCTCTTTTCTGTTCTTTCTTTTCTTCCATTTTTTCAGGCATTGTGCAGAGTCACAACTGCTGGGTCTTCATGATTGCATCAGCAATGTCTTATTTAGTAAACAGCTTCACTCCACTCCTCTCCATTTTCCAGCTCCTACATTCCTTCCACCCCCTCTTCCACAGCATTCACCAGACTTGGAAGGGGTGCCACAGACGCCTAGTTTACCTATCTCATCACTTTAACCAGTTACAACTCTCCCTTTAGAACATAACCCACTGCCCCAACAGGTGACTCTGAGCAGCCTGAAAACTTCAGAGCACTGCTTCTCTTTGAAGAGGTCTGAACACATCATCCTTCCTAACAGCCCACTTTGCCTGTCACCCACCTCTGTGCCATTAGAAGGCTGTTAATTGCTACCTTGGTGACAAAGGAAAACAACACCATTGTGCTGCTAATAA
Organism: Peromyscus maniculatus bairdii; assembly: GCF_049852395.1. Taxonomy (NCBI): domain Eukaryota; kingdom Metazoa; phylum Chordata; class Mammalia; order Rodentia; family Cricetidae; genus Peromyscus; species Peromyscus maniculatus. The sequence goes on along the minus strand of NC_134855.1, from coordinate 116,759,293 downwards.
AAGACTGTGAATTGCTTCCCATCTGAAATGCAATGATTTTAATTGACTTTATTTGATTCCAAAAAGAAATCGAGATGCACAGTCATAGTGAGGTCTGCCCTCATTAAAGGGGACTTGTCACTAATTTCAGATGAAAATAGAAGCCTGATGCTTATCTATCCTGTTGCTCCTAGCCTATAGCATACAGAGCCAGGCTTGTGAGTTTCTTTTATTCCCCTCCTCTCTCTGGTTTTCCTCCTGGGACCCAATAAGGGACTTTGGAGCAGGTAAAAAACAGCACATTATTCTGTAGCTTTATCCCAGTTGTGCTTTCAAAAACAGATTTGCAGGCTCTGGACCAACAGGCAATAAGTCATTCAGCCCATTTTCTCAGAATTTCCGCTGCACTGTTACTGTTTGCTTCCCAATAACTCTATAACCACGGACAGTAACAAATACACGAAGACATTTTCTTCTTTGCACTCAGAAAGCTACACCTTCATGAATATCTCTTCCCCAGCTAGTTCCTAATCCAATTTTTTCATGTCAGAGCTAGGAATTTGTGTGACAGGATATTGGTGAATTTCCATAAGGCAGGGCTCAGCCAATTCTGTCTGTGTAACTTTGACTTCTGACTTTACATCTGTGACAAAGGAGCTGCATTCATAGTAAATGGGGGAGATGGTAATAATGAGAGCCAAAGTATAAAAGAACCATCAGGAATGAGTATTAATAGTGAATAGTTTATAGTCCTTATTATGATTTGTCAGAGGTGTTACATGATGAAACACTCCATGTAGTCATTACCCAATAAATATTAATTGTGCATTAAGCATTTGGGGGAACACAGTATGTGTAGATATAGTTATGAACAAAATGCTTCATTTTCATATTCTGGTAGAAATTATATACTGACTAGGAAGTAACATTGAAATCAGGCAATTAAAAAGTATGCTTACAAACAGTGCTCAGGTAATGTTGTTATGAAGAAAAATCAAAGTACAGTGACAAGAAAATGCTTGCAGTGCGTCAGTCAGTGGTGGCCATGCAAGACCCGTCTAAGGATTTGGTAATCAAGCTGATGTGGTAAATTAAAAACATGATATGCACATGCTTTGAAACTCTTCCTGTTGAGAGTGGGATCTATGTTCTCAACCTTTGAACCTGGGCTCTCTGACTATTCAGCAAATAAGGCAGATGTGACCAGTTCCCAGGCTCAGACCTTAAGAGCCCGACATCTTCCACCTTGTATTTCTAAGAGTATGTGTGGTGGTATTGTGTTCCCCAAAATATTGTGTACTCTAATAAATTTATCTGGGGTCAGAGAACAGACAGCCACTAAATACAAAGGCTAGAAAATGGTGGCACTCACACCTTTAATCCTAGCATTCCAGAGATAGATATCCCTCTGGATCTCTGTGAGTTCAAGGCCACATTGGAAATAGCCAAGCATGGTGACACACGCCTTTAATCCCAGAAAGCCAGCTTTTAATCCCAGGGAGTGGTGGTAGAAAGCAGAAAGATATATAAGGCGTGAGGACCAGAAACTAGAAGATTTTGGCTGGTTAAGCATTCAGGCTTTTGAGCAGTAATTCAGCTGAGACCCATTCCGGATGAGGACTCAGAGGCCTCCAGTCTGAGGAGACAAGACCAGCTGAGGATCCGGTGAGGTGAGATAGCTGTGGCTTGTTCTGTCTCTCTAATCTACCAGCATGGACCCCAATAACTCGCCTCAGGTTTGATTTTATTAATAAGAACTTTTAATATTCCTGCTACAAGTATGTCTGAGAATCTGTCTATTCTACTGGGCAAGAGCCCAAATGATCACTGAGAAGGTCATGCCTCCAGTATGTCAGCCTCAAATGCTAGTGTCCTGTCATACGTCGCTAACCAAAAGTGGAGGGTACCTCTGTCATTGTAGTAGATCCCTGACTTAATGGGGAATGCCTCTTTACCAGGACTTCTTAGAAATGAAGTTATTGAAACCTATGCTGACCTCCAGGTTAAACACTATATATTGGATATCTAGCAGTCATGATGAATGCATAGTTCTTTGCTTAAGAAAGGATATTGTATGCATTTCCCACTGCTGTTGTAAAATATCTGAGACAAAATAAAAAGGAGTAAAGATTTATAGTGGCTGATGTTTCTGAGATTTCATTTCATTGCCAGCTTGGCCTGCGGTGAAATAGGTAGATCATCAGGAAGAGGAGGTGGGGCAGACTGAGGCTGCACCCTCATTATAGCAGAAAGGGGCACAGGAAGACTATAAGAGAGAGGAGAGAGGAGAGAGAAGAAGAGGACAGGAGGAAGGAGAATGTAAAGGATAGGGCTATCCTACCCTTCAAGGACACACTAGTGATTTACTTTTTCTTGGCCAATTCATTTTCCTACCACCTTTCAACAGTGTTATTAAATTATGTACTTATCAATAGATTATGTTAGAATCCTCTTGATTCAGTCACCTCCCAATATTTCTGCATGGGACCAAGCCTCCACCATATGAACTTAGAAGAGACATTTCAGATGTAAATCTTATTTCTGTAAGTACTGGAATATAGAGTTAGAACTGTAGGAGAGCTAAAGGTCAGTGGAAGAAACCGTGTGGATCAGGGTTCTGTTGATATGAACTCACTCTTCCTGCAGTGGTCTGTATTATACCTGTGATGAGACAAGGAAAGGCCAAGCAGTCTGCCTCTCCTCCTTGGAATATCAGAAGTTGAGTGCTTGGTCAGGCTTTTATGCAGTGACTCTTCATTTCTTCTTATTTCTGGGATGAGCTGATTAAGTCATTTTGCTTCATCAACATTGAAGGGTTTTACTTGATTTTTCTCCTGGCAACAGTTAATTTTGGTGAAAAGGCATCATGAAAATATTGATGGAGAACAGCAATATTAATCCATCCACTGTTATTTATTAGTGATGTGTTGTATAACAAGTACAACTCATAAATTTAATGAAATGCAATGCCGTTAATCACTCACCATTTATAATGAAGGCCCATGAACTTCATTTGAACATTTTCTTCTTGCAATCTGCTTATTAGGAGCTTAGCTGTGGCTGCCTTCTCTCTGCTGTGACAAATCCCCTTTCTTCTTTACTTGCTAATTGCTAATCCTCCTTTACAATTCTAAGGAAAGTAACTGCTCTGTCAGTCTTGTTGCTATGGCTCCCTGCCTTATTGGTGAGAGCAGCCTAGACTTTTTTTTTTTTTTTTTTTTTTTTAGGGTGTAATGTATGCAGCCCCTCTAAAGGACATGTAACCTGAGCCCACCAAAGAACTCATCCCTTTTTGCCCAGGATTTGTCTAGAGGTGGCCAATGCAATTGTATATGGCCAATAGGATAGAGAGAGCTGTGATGGGCCACTCAGGTGAAATACTCTACCAGAAATGGTACATTCTAGGAAAACAAATGGCCTTTTGGTGCTTTTTGCTTCTTGTTCAAGATACTGTCAGGTGACAATGTGATGTTTGGAGCTGGAGCAGCAACCTTAGCAATATGGACAGGTATTACTCCTTCTGGAGCAACAGCTAAAAAGGAAGAAATATTCTGTACTTTTGATGCTATCTAGGGGCTTCTGACAATGAAAACAGTAATAAAACTCTTTGTGGGCATAACACATCTTGATTCAGGTGCTAAGATGGAAAACTTTGTATTTGGCAAACTGAGGAGGAATACAGGAGGTCAAAGTCATTCCTGGCAGGGCTGTCTAGACATAAGGAATCTAACACTATATATGAAGCACTTAAAAGTCACCTGAGTCAGGTGTAGTGGCCTATATCTGTAGTCCTAGCTGAAGAGAAGGAAATGAGACTCTATCACACAAGCATAAAAGTATGAATAGTCTATAACTGATAAGATGTGCTATGGCCTCATTGAAGGGACCTCCATACTGTGGGTGCTCCCCTCTGGACCACTGATTAGGCACAAACCACACCCAAACACCAGTTTCCAAGCACAAACCAAACACAAATAGATCCTTTATTAAACAAGGCAAAGAGACAGATGGCTGAATCTGAATCAGGCAGAAACAGCAGCAAATAGCTTTGCAAGTGTTAATTTTAAGAAGGAGGTCTGTGTTGGAATGGGCTAGGAAGTGTTGGTAACTTCTGATTGGGTATTTTAATTTGGCCAGTCGAAATAATAAATTTTGTTTGCTAGACCTCGATGTTTTGATAGTTAGACCCTGATGATCAATCTCAGGAATGAGTCAGGTGTTAAGAAAGTAGTCCAGTTGGGCTGTGGTGGTGTATGCCTTTAATCCCAACACTCGGGAGGCAGAAGTAGGCAGATGTCTGTGAGTTCCAGGCCAATCTGTGTCAGGGACCAAACTCCCTCGGGTTAATTTTCAGGGCCCCGTGCTCCACTTTCATTGGCGCGTCTTACCCCAGGGAATGCAAATAGCCCGACTCTCTGCCAAAAGTTCGTGTCTCAGGCGGTCGATCCCATAAGCCAAAAATGGCCCTCTACTTACATTACATGGATGACCTTCTTTTGGCCACCCTTAGCTCCTCCATCCTAGAAGCAACCTTCCAAGATCTGTCACAGGCCCTCTGTGCTGCTAGTTTACAGCTCGCCCCTGATAAGATCCAGCGCTCCGGGCCCTTTAGTTACCTGGGCCTTGAATTGCATTCCAATCGAGTCTTGGTCCTGCAAATCCAGCTACTCACAGATAAACTTAACACCCTTAACGTTTTTCAAAAACTTCTCGGGGACATTCAATGGCTTCGACCATACTTAAAACTCCCTACCGCTGATCTTCTACCCCTCTATGACATTCTTCCGGGTCCCAGTGAACCCACCTCCCCCCTTGACCCCGGCTGCCTATAAGGCCCTTTCACTAATCGCCAGAACCATTTCCTCCCAAGCCTCTTTTCAGATTGATTATTCCCAAAGGCTGGCTTTTGTTGTCTTATCTACTTCCCACTTATCCCTAGGCTAACCTATTATTCCTCAGATCAATTCTCAGGAAGATGGGAAGAGAAGACTCTGGCAGAGAAGGCTGCCCTCGCCCCCACCCCCCACCCCCATTGCTCAAAAAGGGAACCTGTGACTGCGGTCACTCTGGCTGTCTTCCTGGGGGTCAGGGCTGCAGGGGCCGGTATGGGCATAGCTTCCCTGGTTTTATCTAATCAACATTATTCAGAGCTTAGAATTTCCATAGATGAAGATATAGCCCAGCTTGTGTGAGGCATTTGAGCTCTTGAATCCTCCCTCAACTCCCTTTCAGAGGTGGTCCTCCAAAACCTCCAAGGGCTCGACCTCCTCTTTTTACAGCAAGGAGGTCTGTGTGCTTAAGGAAGAGTGCTGCTTTTATACTGATCACACAGGAGTAGCAAGGGATAGGCATGGCCAAGGTCCGTGAAGGCTTAGAGAAGCGCAAAAAAGAAAGAGATCAAGAGCTAGGCCGGTTCCAAAATTGGTTCTCTGCATCTCCCTGGCTAACCACCCTCCTGCCGTCCCTTCTGGGACCCTTGGTTGGCCTCATTCTTGTCTTGACATTCGGCCCTTGGGCCTTGTCTTGACTAACTCGATTTGTGCGTGGCCAGGTGGCCGAACTTCAGGCAAAACAAATTCAGGTTCATTACCATCACCTCGACCTCCATGATCGTGGTCTCGATGAATCAGATAAAGACTCCGTATCAGCACAGGCCCCTCTGCTTAGGGGAGGATGCACCCTGTGCCTGGGAGCTGGAGCCCACTGCATAGGGGATTGAGGGTGCAGCCGGAACTGCAGAAGGCAGGGAGACTAAAGTGCTCCACCATCCTGGGGGCCTTGGATGACATGCTCTATTGCAAGGTGGTTATGCAAACCCTATACTCTTTCCTCCCGTATTCAAACCCGCCCCTTGTAAAAAACTGCATGGCTCCAGCTTCCTTCGGGGCATGTGGGGACGCCTACATGGACTAACCATTAAGAATGGAACTTATCAGGGATAAAGCCTCTGTCACTCTTCCCCCATTACAGCGAAAACAGTTGGGCCTCCTTTCTTTGTTTTGCTATACGTATAGAAGGGGGAGATGTCAGGGACCAAACATGGACATTGGAAAAGTACTAGCTATGTCAGAGAAAAAGCCACAGGCCCTAAACCAGATGCCCCAAAAGATAAAGAACAGGTCAGGTAGGTCAGGTAGCATAGCAACAGAACAATGGACCCTGACCAGTGACTTTATCACCTAGCCTCACGACTTGCACTTCTCCCTTCACCTGCACGTACGGCATGTCGTGCACTCCTTCCCTCCTTCCTGCCCCTTCCCCCTCCACATATAAGCCTTGCTGAAGAGAATAAAATTTGTAGCTTGATCAGAACACTGTCTTGCTGTCTTCTTTCGTGTCTCCCCATCCATTTTATTCTTTCCCGCAGGTGGGTCGCCCCCGTTGACACCCCGCTGGCCGGGGCAAATCTGGTCTACAGTGTGAGTTCCAGGACAGCCAGGGCTGTTATACAGAGAAACTCTGCCTTGAAAAACCAAAATAAAAAAAAAAAAAAAAAGGAAAAGAAAAAAAGTGACCAAATAAGGGAATAGACCTTGGTGGCTACCTTTACGGATATGATCTAAAGGTTTAGCAAGGGAGAAGGAAGGGGAAAAGATAAAACCTGCTGATCTAAAGGTTTAGCAAGGAAGAAGGAAGGGGAAAAGATAAAACCTGCTGACTGGCGCTAAGTTTGCCCGCTCAGACCTGTGTTTGCCATGCTCAGGTCAGCTAGCGCCCTTCACTCATGTCTGAGAAAACATCACATCATGACTGAGAGGTTCAGTATCAGTTTCAAAGGTTCAGACTCCTTTTGGTGCACTATGGTAGAACATGGTATAGGTGATTGAGATATGATGTCACTTCCCACAAGTTATAGTCACCTAATGAATTGTCTTGATGGCCTTAGCCAATGTGGTAAGAGCCACTTTGAATGTGGGGCACCACAGATAGCAGCCGAGATGAAAAAGGACATGTCCAAAGGAAAGCCATTCTCCTTTTCAAGGATCCTTGACTTTTTTACTCTTGCTGGACCTGGCTTTACTTGGTTCCCTATTGTGGCTACTTATTCCAGCATTCCGAGGCTTCCATTGTGGACTACATTCAGTGGTTCTCCAGGAGCCTTCTAGGGTTTTCTTGCCAGATTGGGAGTGAAGGGGTCCCTGTGGGTGTCATACAGGGAAGTAAACCATTCAAAGAGATACGAATGAAAACTCAGTGCAGATTGACTTTATCAACCTTAACCAGACTTCCAAGACTCTAATAACAGGCAGTTTATTCTGAATGTATTTAAGTGCAGTATAGTTTGGAAAAAGTTTCCTGGTATAATATAATCCCCATTGCACAAGGAAGCATAATTACAGTGAAACTCAACTCAGGGTACATGTCATTTCCTTGAAGAAGATGGGTTCTAGAGATAGACTACCGGTACTAGTTTAAGGGCCTGAAGAAGGTTCTAGCCTGGTCTCAGTCACATAGTATAGAGGTCATTTGGACTATTAGCCACCTCTGCTCCCGGGTTGTGAGAGCCTGAAAGAGCCTCTAGCTATAAGGGTCATTTAGATTACTAGCTACCTCTGGTCTTGGTTGCAAGAGCTTGATGAGGCATGGCCCAACAGATAACACAGATCACCAGGCTGATAGGCACTTCCAATTCTCAGCTTTCTGGATGGAAGAACAGGTTTTTCCTCTTTCTCATTGGAAAAACACTCCTATATACTAAACATCCCTGATTTTTCTGGAAACCTGTAGGCACAAAGACCTTCCTGCTAGGCTTGCAACAGGGACAGCTGAAGCACCAAGCCTAGTGGATTGAGCAACTACTAGGTTGTTCTGTGAGACAGCCAGTGTGGGACCACTCTGCTGTTAAGACATCAAGGAACCTGAGACAATGGTTGTTACTATTTTAATGTAGACGGATTTAATAAATTCTGTTAATATATATACTTATTCTTTTGGCTCTGATCCTCTAGGGAACCTGACAAATGTATACTCTATCTCAGACCCAGATCCACGTCTTAGCCTTATTCTCTTTCTCTGCCCTTGTTCTGTGCTTCCTATAAACAAAAATTTTTGGAAAGATCATGTTTGGACATATTGGCCTGGAAGTTCAAATAACACCCACAATTCTATATTTTCAATGATATTCTTCAGCCAGTCCTCCGGCACCAGGATATAAACAGCTTCATGAAGGGTAGATATGAAAAAGAGGCACACAGGGGCCCAAGAAAGAAATCTTGCTACTTTAGAATGATGTGTCTGGGTCTTGGATAGCTGAGGAACAGTCCACACTGAAGAAAGTTGGCACTCCATGGCATGGTAGGAGTAGGTGGTGTCTAAAGGTAGCAGCCTGGGCAGTACCCACTCTGTGCCCTGGGCTTTTGATCAGCTAGATTTCAAGAGAAATTGTTAAAAAGCCTTTAGGTCTAGATTGGGCACGTTCAGGCCGGGCGGCGGTGGCGCACGCCTTTAGTCCCAGCACTCGGGAGGCAGAGGCAGGCAGATCTCTGTGAGTTGGAGGCCAGCCTGGTCTACCAAGTGAGTTCCAGGAAAGGCGCAAAACTGCACAGAGAAACCCTATCTCGAAAAACAAAAAAAAAAACAAAAAAAAAAAAAATCCTTTAAAGGCATAATGTTGACCTAAAGTCCCATCCTTTATGATGATCCCAAAAGCTACAAAACTATACTGTTTCTCACTTTGCTTGTAGGATAAAAGCATTGGTGATTATTCTGTTTATGTTTTAGGAATTGTTTCTTGGCACAGGTCTTTAGCATATAGCCTAGGATTCCTTGGAACTAGCTATATAGTCCAGATTGACCTGGAACTCATGATCCTCCTGCCTCAATCATTCCATGGCAGGTGTGTTCCCCTCCCCATTCCCAGATACAGCTTCAGCAGTTTTCAAAAAAATAAAAAAATAAAAATGACTAGCAGTTAGTTATTCATGTATGAAAGCCGAAGTGGCAGATTTGTCACAAAGTCTTCAAAATATATTCACACAGGGATGTGATGACCATCTAGGAAACAAGAAGTTAGGCATCACCACAGGCTGAAGAGGGAGAAATGTGTTTTGTTATGTCTAAGTTAACATATCTCTTTTTAAATTTTTTTAGATTTTATTTTTAAACTATATGCATGTGTTTGTGTGTGTGTATGTATGTATGTGTGTGTATGCGTATATGTGTGCTTTGTCATCACTTTAGAGGAGGTAGGACCTGGGAGAATGAAGCCAATAAATGAGGCAGACTAAAACTTAATGCAATAGTCACCTTTATTCAGAGCATCAGACAATTTATACTCTGATGGTTAAGAAAAAAAATCACACAAGTAAAGTTCTTATGAGTTCAAGCTGTATATATTACAAGGACAAGCTGCAAGTGGCAAAAAACATGTTTTTCCATGGAGGAATATAAAGGATAGTTTAAATATTTAATTGAATAACAACAGCAAGCAATAACAAATAATCTAAAGTAAACTCATTCCTATCCACCATACCTAGGAGGAGTACAAAAACGTTCTAAGAATGACTCCATGTTTTAAAGAAACTGAGGTCACAAGACTATTGTCTTGTTTTCTTGGAGTTTTCTCAAAAGCACTCCAAATTCTCCTCACACTATTCCATTCCTAGATCATGCTCCAGCAATGCTTGTGGATGTCAAAGGGACCAGATCCACTAGAACTGTAGTTACAAGAGGATGTGATCCTCCTAATGTGGGTGCTGAGGATGAAGCTAAATTCCTCTGCAAGAAACCACTGAGTCATCCTTCCAACTCAACAGATTTATTAACTCTTAACCTTACCTCCAATGTAAAATTGAACCCACCATGAAAAATAGTTTGGTCATTCACTAAAAGATTAAACATAAAATTACTATGTGGTACAGAAATTATACCCCTGCATGTGCACCCCAAATAATTGAAAGTGAGACTCAAATATGGCATATCAGTGTTGCAGCATATCTACTCATGGTAGCCAAGTGATGGAAGCAACGTAAGTATCCACTGGTGTATGAAGTAATAAGAAAAATAGTGTGTGTGTGGGTGCGTGCGTGCGTGTGTGTGTGTGTGTGTGTGTGTGTGTGTATAATTATTGCATTATAAAAGAATAAAAAACCTGATACATGACATGTATGCATGGCATTAAGGGATTACAATAGCATGCTACAAATTAAGTAAGCCTGATATAAAAGGACAAAGATTGCATGATCCCACATACTTCAGACACTAAGTTTACTTGTTAGTTTTCTATCACTATTGTAATATATCTGAGATTACCAACTTACCAAGAGAAAAGGCTCCTTGGCTACCAGTTTTGGCAATGATTGGTTAGCCTCACTTCCAGGGCTATATGGTAGACAACACATCATGGTGGGTCAGTTTGAGAAAGCAAGGCTGCACAGCTCATCAAGAGCCGCAGGGCAGGGAAATGGTGGTCTAGAAAGAGGTCAAGGTCCCACAGTCTTCTTCAAACTATGGACCCAATGACTCAAAGACCTCTTCTTAAATGTTCCACCTCCTCTCGATACTGGGGAGCCTTGGGCCCATGCCTTTGACACAAGTATCTTTGGGAGATATTTAACAATAACTCCAGTACCAAGAACAGTAAAAATTCACAGGTACAGAAATTAGACTAGAGGCCAGGGAAATGGAAAACTGGAAAGAAGATTGTTGGTGCTTTATGGTTACAGAATTTCTGAATTATTGACAATAATTCTTAAAAAATGATGATGGTTTTAAAATATTTGGGTACATATTTATTGCTATTTAATTGCATACTTAAAATAGTTAAAATGATATATTTTATTATGTGCATTTCATAGTAAAAAGCCTTCCATCAAATTGTATCAAGATGGGGCTCCATAAGAAAATTACTCAGTTCATTTATACAATCATTGAGTGTTTATGAAGCACAGGGCACCACAAAGGAAACAGAAAGACACCTTCCTGCTCCTCACATCCTTGAAAAGTGTCAGGTAAATGAGTATTTTTTCAGTCTTTTTAAGTGAGTGGGAAGTGTTACTTTATCTTAAAGATTTTTGCTGTATGTCCAAGGCCTAGTTGTGCAAGAATAATTCTAATGCAAATACACTCAAATTAAAAATTTAGTGTGCATAAAGCACTGAACATGGGCCTCACAAACACTTGACTGTTTGTTGTGGAATATTAGCTGAAGGTGTGTTACATTCTTTTATGCTGTGGAATATTTGTTTAATGATGCATAGATGTGTTGCATTCTTTTTTTAAAAAAAGATTTATTTACTTATTATGTATACAGCATGAATGACTACAGGCCAGAAGAGGGCACCAGATCTCATTACAGATGGTTGTGAGCCACCATGTGGTTACTGGGAATTGAACTCAGGACCTCTGGAAGAACAGTCTATGCTCTTAACCTCTGAGCCATCTCTCCAGCCCTGCATTCTTTTATGTTGCATTTGTTTAACTCTGGGAAGCTGTGTTACTTTGCCTGTCTAAAATACCTCATTGGTCTAATAAAGAACTGAATGGCCAATAGCAAGGCAGGAGAAAGGATAGGAAGGGCTGCCAGGCAGAGAGAATAAATACAGGAGAGAAGAACAAGGAACTGGAAAAGGAGAAGAGTAGTTGAGGGGCTGACCCAGCCACACAGCCTGCTCTGGAGTAAGAAGCAAAGAAAGTTATATAGAACAGAGAAAGATAAAAGCACAGAGGCAAAAGGTAGACAGGATAATTTAAGTTAAAAAAAGCTGGCTAGAAAGAAGTCAAGCTAAGGCTGGGCATTCATAAGTAAGAATAAGTCTCCGTGTGATTATTTGGGAGCTGGGTGGCGATGGCAGGCCCCCCCAAAGAGTAAAGAGAAAAAAAACACAACTATACTAGACATCATAAATACAGCTTCTCTTCATAACTCCCAGAATTACCAGATTCACCCATCTTCTAAGAATGCACAAGAGCAAGGAATAATGTACTTTACTGCTGAGAATTATTTTGCCAGTTATATGCTCAGTATTTGCCAGGAAAGCCATGATCCCCTAAAAGCTATCATGGAAAGAGCATAGTCTTAGAAGAGCCAGTCTAAGACATGAGGCTGGGGTCCCAGATTCTTCAAGTCCTGGCAACAGGGTTTTGTTTGCAATGGTCATAGGAAGCATCACTGGATAGACAATAGAGAGGTAAAACCAGAAAGTAGACAAAGCTACTGCTTGGGGGATTTATGAGCAGGTTGCCCAACTAAGATGCAGACAGCCAGAGTGCACATCCATTTGGAACCTCTAGGAAGTAGTATAGGGTACACAGGAGTGTAGCCACACCTCAGGACCCAAATTGGTACACTTTCCTCCATGTCCCATCCATTATTAGCTGGAACATTCTGGTATAACTGACTTCAAGTTCTTCCAAGTATATGCTGACATAGATACAACTCAGGGGTCTGGGAGAGACCCACCGGTTTCCATCTCTAAGCGTAAATTCAATAATATTGACATAAAAAACAATACTCCGTACTAATTTGGGGGGGCTGTTTTTATTAAGTACCATAATTTGAGTAGCTTTGACTTCCTGAAATTTCTAATCTCATGGTTCTGGAAGCAAGAAGCCCAAAATCAACGTGCCATGGGGACTAAGCTCTCCCTCTAACTGAGCAGAGTCCTTCCTTCTCAGCTTCCATCCCTTGACATTCCTTGGCTTGCAGCTATAACCCGAAGTTCTTGCCTCTTTGTAACTGGTGGAGAATATTCCTCTTCCTATAACAATGCAACCATAATAGACCAATAGTAATCTATTTGTCTATGCAGAAACTGTCCCTAAGTAATTCACAGGGACCAGAATTAGGTATGTATCATTCAACATACCAGCTCAGGGGAAAGAATTAACTCTGGATAACCTCATGGCTTTGGGTTTTCTTCTGAAATTGAAAATAATCCTATTAATGTGAGTGAGGGTATCTGAATTATGCAAATAATTATTAGGTAGTCCTTGTGGATGCAATAAATTGAATTGTCCACTAAAAGCCAAGCTTTGAAATTAACAGAATCAGATCAGAAAATGGAAAATCACTCTTAAAATAAGCCATAATGGGTGACCTGATGGAAACTTCCTCCTGTCCATACAACATCTTGCCTGGAAGTGGCTCCTTCAGTTGTGGAAACAAGACTGCAATCATTCACCATTCCCATTCCCATAGAGCTCAGGGAAGGAGACCCCTTGGATTTCCCTATAGGCAGAAGCCCTCCCTGCTGGATCCCTAGGGACACTGACCCTGTCCCTAATTCCCAGTGAGCCCACTATGCTCAGCCAGTTACCTGCAAAGCTGATTAGATTTTCCTGTTGCCTGCCTTCCCTGGGAGACCAGCTTTGCTGCTGTACACCTCTTTCTACCTGCTTTGCTTTTCACTGTAAATCAACACCCAAGTGATCTGATTTCACACCTCAGTCTTAGCAGCTCATTTCTGAATCCCTGAGAAATGTATGCTTCTTCTCAGTGCAGATTCGCAGTCTTGGAACATTGAGTTGTACTCAAATGTTGTGGGAAGGTGAAAAGCTCCTCCATTCAGTCACAGTGCCCTTTAGTGTCTTTCAGACACAGTCACCTGACACATTGGTGTCCACCACAGGCTCTTCCACTTTCCATGTGCATTTGACTATACTGAGATTTCCCTATTGCCTGAATGTGACTTGGTGTGTGTTAGGAATGCCTCAGTTGTAAGTCTGGAGTGCACTGGTATTGCTGACCCTGCCAGTTTGACATTTGTATTTTAAGGACAATTAGACCTCAGGTCCAAAGTATGGCCTGTAGAACAAAAGCATCATAACTGCCTACCGCAGTGGTTCTCAACCTTCTTAATTCTGTGATCCTTTAATACAGTCCCTCATGTTATGGTGACCCCCTCAACCATAAAATTATTTTTATTTCTGCTTCATAACTGTAATTTTGCTACTTTTATGAATTCTAGTGTAAAATCTGTGTTTTCCAATGATCTTAGGCGACCCCTCTGAAAGGGGATTGTGACCAACAGGTTGAGAACCAATGGCTTAGGGGCTCATCAAAACTGCATCTCTTTATGCTACAGGTTATCTCACTATATTAGAATCTTGGAGACTGGGACCTAGAAACCTGGGATTTGACCGTTCTCCTTGTTCTCATGTACATGAGAACACTGGTCTAGGACTTGTCCCTAACTAGGGTTACAACTTTGTTGTTCACCTTCCATGAAAGATGGAAAGAATTAGGACGTTCATACATTTGAATCCTGTGAGTATCAATTAATACAAGGAGCAGGGACATGTCATGGATTTCAAAGATTCCTGGAATCCTTTCGGATGGCAGAGGAAAGAAAGAAGAATGACCAGCCCAAGCATGGTCCAAACTGTTGCATCCTGAAGGCTTTGTTCTATGCTGAGATGAAGTCAGAGACTGGAGAGCAGGGAAACCAGGAACCTTCACTCATCAGAACAAGAAAAGAATTATCCTGGAAATAAGCAAAATGGGCATGAAGTCTTTCCTCGCTATTAATGACTTACTGAGCATCATAAAAGCTATGGTTTTATATTCAAAGGCTATTTAAAAATACAATTATATATAACCATTATTCAGTGAAAAAATGTGATCTTTCTACATTAGATATTTTGGTATGTGTCCTATCTAATAGCATTCATAAAACCACATAGTAAAACTCATTTTATACATGAAAGTATTCTTATACACACATATGCATACTTATATAGAGATATAAATATGCATGTACATATAGTAATGTTATATATAGAATTTATACATATAATATTTATAAACAAGAAAATTTTTTTTCACTGTGCTGGAGATCAAATTCAAGGCCTTAGCCTTGATGGACATATAAATATACACAGAAAATACTTTCTGTAAATATAGATATCTACAGAAAATTTTCATATTCAGTACCATGTTGTACTTTACTTGTGTAAGTAGTACATTAACACACAAAATGAAAATTTAAAATTCATGACATTGGAGTTGAGGATGTAGCTCAGTGGTAGAGTGCTTGCCTAGCAAGCGCAAGGGCCTGGGATCAATTCTCAGCTCCACAGGGAAAAAAAAAATCACCACATTTCCCCTACTAACCATATCCCATCTTCCCACAGATACAACTAGAGCTATATACCTCTGTGATTACATGATGACTCAGGGAAAAGTTAAAAGCAAAGATCAGCTCTTGCTTCCTATTAGATTCAGTGAACCAAGTAATTACAGTGGGATGGCCATCTCTAATCCCAAAGTGCTGGGTCGCCACCTTGCCAGTCGTGCCCTTCACACCCCAGCCCACATGCTCAGAACCCAAGCGGCAGATGCCCCATTCCACCTCTACTGTATTTCTCACTTCAGCCACTCCAATTCTCCACTACTGCCTGGATTCTAAAAATGCAGAGTAAACTGAGGTTAATTTTCTTCCTAGATTTGGAGAAATGATGCCAGATCTTCTCTTAAACAGAGCTTCTATTGTGATGTCCTGCACTGGCTTGGGAATCATGCTCACAGAGTCACACACAATAAGTCCACCACACGCAAATGGTCCCAGCTCTGTCTTCTTTTCCTTGTCTTTATCAAGAAGACTAAACAAGCTGTCTAGAAAACGCTGAACAAAATGGTGCAGCCCTTCACTTATCGCCTTTAAAACAAATGATTTCACAGAGCTCATGGCCATGTTTATTCTACTGATTAAATTTCAGACAAATTGTAACACAGCCCTCATAATAAGCCTAAGCAGTCCAGGGATCATTTTCATTTTTAGGATAATAAGTCTTATTTTTTTTCTCCTTCTGCTGCTGCAATTATGATAGAATAGAAAATTAGATTTTAATTAACCAGCAAGGGTTCCTCTCCTCCAGTCACTGGGAGTTTGGAGCCCGTAAAACAATCAAGTAGAGAAATCACAGGGCTGCAAAAAATAATGGCTCTTTGGCCTGATGCGCCCCCCGCCCCCCAGAAGTTAAAGGCAGTTGCAAACAAATTTCTCAAGCTAAGGTAGAAATCTGTGCAGGCACTAGACAAATTTGCTGTGGGCAGGAAAGTTTTGGGTAAGAACAGAAACTAGATGCAGCCTCCATGGTCCCTCCTAAGACCTTGGATGACAGTTTCATTCTTTCTTTTTTTTTTTTTTTTTTTTTTTTTTAATCCCTGCAACAAGCTTGCGTCAGCTATCTTACTGCTCAGAGAAACTTGCTACTGTCACCAAGATGCAATCCAGCATAGCATATGGGAAGCATGCAGTTGCAAATCCCGTCACTAAACTTTTCAGTGCCCTCTTTCCCACTGCCCCCAAATTGCTTTTGTCTCAGGTACTGGCATTATGAGCCTTATTAATTATAGATCAATCTGTAATTTGAAGGTATGTGCTAAGACTGTAGGGGGTCTCATTAACATAAGATTAAAAGCTGACTCAGAGTCTAATTATTTTGTAGTCATAAAAATTCAGGCTGTACTGAAGTTTGAGCAAAGCAGTCTCACAGCGTGAGCCCATCTGCGAGGGGTGTTTTAAGATACACCTGCCCTTGTTTTTTGTTTTTGTTTTTTGTTTTTTTTTTTTCTGAGTCTATTTGTAACTCTACCTTTGTTTATTCTTCTCATTGCTTGTGAATACGTCCGCTTATGTAGACATATATGGGGAAACAGCAGGTGAGAGTGATTTCCACGTTGATGAAAGGAGTTCTATGGGATGTGTTGACCAAATGTGGGAGCCTGGTGGAAGCCAGAAAGACAGCGTCAAGGTCAAACTCTTAGAAAACATTAAGTGAGCTAAGTTGATTAATGATTACTAATGTAAGTTAAGCAGAGGCACTTCAACAAATGAACAGCTTTATTTGCCTAAACTATAGCTCATTAGGGAAGAATGTAGCGTGTACAGTCTGCACTGGCAGTTAACAAATGTTGATCTAGAATGTCTGTACATCTCTGCCTTGCTTCCTTTTATTGTCATCAAAATGAGAATCAAGATGTTTTCGAGATCTAGATTTAATTAATTCATTTGTTCTGCTCGTTTGTGCAGGTTGAAACATCCCGTTTATCACTGTGGTCACAGAAAATGGAAGTTTACAGCTGTTGCTGTGATTATTATGTGATTGGGGGTTTGTTTTATTTTATTTTTGTATTTTAACTTAAAAAGAATGAATCCTCCCTTCCTCCCTTCCTCCCTTCCTCCTTCCCTCAGTGTGTGTGTGTGTGTGTGTGTGTGTGTGTGTGTGTCTCCCTAACCCCTCCCTCCACCTCTGCTTCTCTCTCCCTTTCTCACCAGCCCCCTTAGGAACTGTTTTAGCTGTAAGTAACAGGAAATCCAGCTGACTGTGGTTCAGACCAGAAAGGTTTGTGTCCTGCAAAATGCAACATCTGGAAGTAAAGGTTCTCAGCACTGGTTTGCTGTTCCTGGCCGGCCTCTGCCATCTTTATTCGGTGCCATGTCTATGGTCCCAAGAAGGCTGCTTTAGGTTCGGATGTCATCCACACTCAGAGGCAAGGAAGAAGTTTTTTCTCAGAGCCCATCTCAGCCCTGCGGACTTCTGCTTTGTTTCCCTGACTGGAACTGTGTTGGAGTGTCACATGCTGGCTCCTAGCTGCAGAGCAGCTGAAGAAAGCCAGCACTCAGCTTTCTGCAATGTCTCTAGGAGAAACAGGCAAGAGAGCAGGAGCATGCCTGGCTGATATTTGGCTAAGCAAGAGTATGCACCATACCAGGAAATCTAGAAGTCAGAGCTGCACCACAATAGTTTCCAATTTCTTAACTCACTGATTGCCAAAATGTGGTCTTTGAATTAACAGCACAAGCATCGCCTGGGAATTTGTTAAGAAATGCAAGTTCTGGGTCCCTCCCTTAGACCAAGTAAGTCAAAATCTACAGTCAGGCTAATAATGAGACGATTCCGCAGCACTTACCAGTTTGAAAGTCACTATTTTAGGAACCATGAAGCAATTCCATCTCCCAAAAGCAGTTGAAATTCCTGCTCCTTCTCCTCTTCTGTTCTTTTCCTTTCCTTCTTCCTCACCCATCTTCTCTAGTGCTAAGAATTGAGTCTCGGTCCTGGTGCATGCTAGTCCAGTACCGCAGTGCTGAGCTACAATGCCCACTCCCTACCTTCTTAGTTTGCAGGGTGTTCTTTTTGTTTTGGTTGGCTTAGTTTGACTTTTGAGACAAGGTCTCAGGTAGCCCACACTGGCCTGGAACTCACTATGTGGATGAGAGTGACCTCGAACTTCTGATCCTCTTGCTTCCACCTCACAGTTCTGCAGCCTGTGCTACCAAGCCCAATGAGAACATGCTCTTGAGAATACAGTGAAAGAACTAGCAGAGAATAGTTCAAGATACTTGAGGCACCACTGTCTGGATTCGTTTGAGCTGCTGACACCACTTCTCCAGTTTAAGCCTGAGAATTGTCATGCTGTCCCTGTGCCCATGCTCTAATGGAGGAGGAATAGGCTGGATCGCTTCATTGATTTCCTATTGCTGTCCCCGTAAGGCTGCTGCTGGTCTCACTGGGACACTAAGATGTTGTGGGCAGCCCAGCAGAAGCACCGAAAGCTTAGTAGAAATGCAGGCCAGATAAATCAGGGCCTCTGGTAATGAATCTCAGCAATCTGTAGCTTATCATGTTCTAAAGGTAACTCTTATGTTCTCCTCAAAATTTTAAAGTAAATGTCCTAGACTAGTATTTCTTATATCCAGGGATTACCTATAAATGATGTTAAAACACCATCTAACTTAGTGGGTACTTTAGACTTCTTTGGGCTATAACAAACTGGAAGTAACTGGTCAAACGAAGGCACAGAATTTAATTTCTCTCAGTCATAAAGATTAAGTGGGAAAAGGTATCAGCAAGGCTTATTCCCTCTGAGGCCTCTCTCTTAGCTTTTCATGGCCACTTTCATCTCCATCATGTGGTCTTTGGTCTATGTGTGTCTATATCTGAACTTCTTCTAAGATAAAAACCAATCATAATGACCAAAGGATGCCCTAAAGACCTCATTTGTAGTTGCATCTTGAAATTCCTTGTCTCTAAATATGGTTCTGAGATACTCAAGCCCGTGAATTGGGAGGGGGGCATTCTGACCAGGTACCTGGTACAGAGGATGCTACCAGATACAGAAGATGATAGCAGATGCAGAGGATGCTGCTGTTCTTGGAACCACATGTTAAGTGACGGTAACAAAATTCTACATTTCATACTCTGTCCAGGCAAAGGCTGATCTCCCAGCCTCATTTTAAGGAACTGTCTGTATAATTCATGCATGACCATATATCTTTTATGCATCTTTACACTTTAATGTGGTATATAATATAATAAACCTTCCATTATCTGATCTTCTCCAAATTGATTCCTCCTGGAGTTCATATAATTCTTAATTCAATTGTCCTGAGGACTGTCCTTGAGAGCCTAAGAATTAGAATGTTGGGCTACAGGCTGAGAATTCTAAGTAACTTTGATAAATTAGAGAAGTGTTACATTATAAATGGTCAAGATAAAGTCCAACAGGGATAGGTATAAGACCTTGCCTTTAAGCACCAAAAAGAGGATACAGCATGAGGAGACTTTGAAAAGCACCCATGATGGGAATTCCAGAATCTCATCACTCATGGTGAGAAATTATTCTGAAAATGAGCATCCCAGCAAGAAATTGCAGAAGAGCCAGACAGCAAATGCCTCTTCTCTAATGTAATGCTCTGACTTAGGGAGAAACATATAAGTAAGTATTTAAATCTCTCAGTGTGTTACTAAGTTTTAAAAATGATCTTTGTGAGAATTGTATCCACATAACATAATTTGGACATTATTTCCTATTTAGATTGCACCAGCAGTATACCTGGTGCCCTCAATGGTAGATATCATAATTAAAATCAATGCTTGTTACATATCAGAATCACCTCAGTACACTTTTCATACTATCAATGTACAAGCCCATTTCTATTAATTTCCTGGGGCTGCTATTTCAAAGTGCCACAAACTGAGTGACTTTGAAAAATAGAAACTAGGCTGGAATACTGGCTCATTGGGCAAAGCACTTGCAAAGCAACCATGAGGTCCCCATCACCCATGTAAATGCTGGGCAGAGGCAGGCCACCTGGAATCCCATGGCTGAAAAGGCAGACATAGGATCAAAATCAGCTAAATCAGTGAGCTCTGGGTTCAAGCGAGAGACCCTGCCTCAATTTATAAGGTGGAGGACAATTGAAAAAAACACCCAGTATCAACTTTAGCCCTATACACAGGCAGGAACACATGTGCATGTATGCACACTCCACACACACACAAACATGTATACTTAAATGCACACCCATCACATATGCACACATGCAAAGAAAAAAAGACAGAAATTTTTGTTGCACACATTCAACATGAATCAACGTGTTGATCATGTTTCCTCTGAGACACCTAGGGGAAGGATTCTTTCTTGCCCATTCTATTGTCCAGCAGCTAGTAGCCCCATATATTCTCCAGCTTGTGGCAGTATAGAGCTGATCTAATCTTTAGCCAGCATGTGCCAGTTTCTCCATACATCCCTTTCTCTAGATTTATCTGATTGTGGAATCAAATTTCTCCTTTTCCTAAGAGGATCAATTACAGCAGATTAGGACTTGCCTTGATGATCTCATTTTAGCTTACACTCACTAAGATGTTATTTCCAGTTTAGGTCACAATTGGAGGAACTTGGAGTTAAGATTTCCATGTACCTTTTTTGACATATAGTTCACTAGTAACTGGATCCCAACACAATTACATCAGAGTGTCTAGGGTAAGGTTCAACCATTAATATTTTGTAGGTTCCTTCAGAGAGTCTAATATGTTGCTCTGGTTGGGAACCCTCAGCCTGGTGAAGGTTGACAGCAATCACTATAGTTGGACTAGCACTAGTATTTAAGAGACTTCAGTTTGCTAACAGGTGGCATGTTGGCAAACAGAAGTCTCTTCTGTTGGCCATAAAGTATGGGCAAGCCTTTCTCATCTTAAGAAAATAAAAATGTAATGTGGTCTACCCTTATTCTCAATCAGTTACCTGCTTCCCTTCCATCACTGCCAGGCAAATCCTCAAATATAATTCTAAACTTAGCATTGTCAAGCTCTCACACTATTAACGAACACACATCTGTTCACTGGCAACTTGAAAGGGGATGCAAGATTTCCTTGGTAAATGGAGATGATGAACCAGGTTTCAGAAAGAAATCTCCCAGCACAAGTTTCAAGCACCTTTTCTCCTTAGGCAAAGGGGAAAGAAGGACATTTAATTTAGGAGAGGACTCATGACCAGAGACTGTACTGACTGCTCTAGTGATATATAAAGGGACATTGTGAAACTGGTAGCTGGTACACGCATAATCATAAGGTCGTTACACCCTGGTAAACAGCACACATAGTATAGTCATCCTCTCCTTGGCTCCCTTAGTCTACAAAGGGGAAAAACAACTTAAGTAAGGTTTTTGTAGGCCAGTCTGAACAAATAGTCCTTAAGTAAGGAACACGTCTACATGCAGAGTTGAACAGAAATAGCCTGCCTCAGAGTGGAGGTAATAAAGGAGACAGACACAACCCCAGGCAGAGATGCTGAGCCTTTCACCCTGCTGACTCTCCATCAGAAGTGTGCACAGGCACACATGAAGAAGAGTCAATGCCTGACAAAGTTGGCCACCGAGTCCTTGAAAACTAAGTCAGTAATTATGATGGCCAACCTCACATGCTGGAGGCACTATCTATAGCAAAATGTGGGACACTAGTAATGCACTAAAAACAAGTACCTTCAAGCAAGTGAAACTGGAAGATATCGTTAGGTCTCCCCTGGGTAACAACACCCCAGGGGGCTTATCTCAAATGCAACTCCCTTGACCTTTTCTCAAACACTGAGTTCACCCAGTCTCCAATGGCCCCCTCCTTGACAAACACAAAAGGCACAGGAGGCCTTTTGTCTTTCTTCCTCCCCCTTGTCCTCTAAAGCAGGCACAGCCTTTCCACTCCCTTCCTCTCAAGGGGAGTTTTCCTTTGGCCTCCACCCAGCCATTTCTTTCATTTCCTTTTGAGGGCTTCTTATGTTCCCCACCCCCTCCACAGTTACTTGTTGGTGTGCATTTTAGATCTCTTCTCATACCATTGTGAATTAGGTTGAAGTATATCAAAGTATGTTTTTTATAGGCCCCAAATAGATAAACACTGATTTAATCTAAGGTTTAGTCTAATCCTCTACCCTAGTAGGAATATTATTCATTACTTGTGGCATCAGTAATTACTTTCCTGGTTGATACTAAGGCTCACTATCATGTCTCAATAAGTCACAAAATATCTTTGTGATCCTCTTCTTGATGTGACTTGTCAACAAAGGAAATGAACAACATACAGAAGCTTTTTATACATTTGTCTGAACAAACAGACTGCAGGATTTCCCACCAGCTGGGCACCAGCCACTACCCATTATCTTCACACTAGGGCCCATGTCCTACTTCCTTCTCTGGGGCCCCTGAAAAACCTCTACCATTACAGATCTCTGAGAGTGCTATGAGGCTAAAGGCAAAAATCTGTTCCAACTTGTAGCCAGAAGTTTCTACCTGGCCACACGGTCAGGACAAATCTCTCCCACCCCTGTCCCAAGTAAACACAGGCGTCTTGCTAGCTACCTCTTATAACTTAACTCAATCCATTTCTATTAATTTATATGTTGCCATGAGGCTGTGGCATTACCGGTCTGCTGGCATCCTGTTGCTCCTTGGGCGGCAGGCTGGCCTCTCCCCTCACTCTCCTTTCTTCTCCTGTCTCTTCAGTTTGAATGTCCCGCCTAACTTTATTCTGCCTCACCATTGGCCAAACAGCTTTATTTTTATCAACCAATCAGAGCAACACATATTAACAACATACAGAAAGACATCCCACAGCACCAAACTAGTTATTGTCTATGCTGCAAGGACTGTTGAATATTTATGTATTAGTACCAGCTCTATAATCATAACTTCTAAATGTATCTACTTAGCTTAAAGATATTTTTCCTAGCTTTAGAAACACGTCATCTGGCTTTCCTATGTTTACTGCACACAACACATCTTAGTCAACTTGCCCAGGTGGAATTTATACAACACCCACTAGTGGTGCTTTTAGTGTTCTGAATGCACTACAGTCCAGGTATCCATGCTCTTGTATTGTCTCCTTTCACACTGACACTGGCCTTAGCTGTGAGATTTGCTTGAGACAATGAGATGTAATCAAATATGACAGAAGCAGAGGTCTCAGAAATGCTTGTCCTCTTGGAATGCTATATCCCAGTGACACCTGCTATAAAGAAGCTTGGAATAGCCTTCCATGCAAGGAGATTGTGATGTGAAAGGCCCCAGAAAAGATCTGAAATATCCCAAAGTAACCCATTCCATTCTGTCCACATGTCTTATTTGAAGCAGGATGCTTTTTGAAATTTCTACATTAATATTCCCCCAGAGCACAGAAACCATGGAAAAAGAAAAACATCATGTTAGTTCATGTGAATAAGAAGTACTAGGAGCTGCAGGATCAACTGGCAAGGGTGAGCGTCCAGAAAGACAGCAGCTCCAATACAAGTGGGAAAGCCTCAGGAAGAACAAAGATTGTGATAAGGGGAATTTGGAGGCAGTTTTGAATTCAATAGAAACCTTTCCTCTCCCTTCAGGTAGGCTTAGCTGGAGTCAGGGAGCTACAGCCCAGAAAACTCACAGGCTACCAAAGCCACCTTGAGCCAATGGCTTTTGGGTATTTGTCCCGAGAACTTGAAGGACAAAACTGCAGGCCACAGAAGGTGAGTTTTAAGGGAAAGTTGATTATAGATTTATAGGTGGGAGCTTGAGAGCTAGAAAGGAGGGGTAGAGCTCCCATGAAGCTGTAGCGGTAACGCCCGCATTACCGATACCCGTTCACCATGTCCGAGCGAAGGGCTGCGGATTAAAAATAGAGACAAGAGACAGCAAGTCATTTGCCACGACTGGATGTCGAATGCCGTTTATTGAAAGAGGGAAGAAACCTTAAATACAGGCTTACAGCACAAATGGAGGAACCCCCGGAGGGCAGAAGTTCGCTACCAATGGTCTACATTCCAGACCCAATGTTCTACATTCTTGCATCTAAGTTGTTAACGCCCAAAATGCAGGATACACAAACAAGGAACTTCCCTTAAGCATTCAGAAGGGTGGATACCGGCAGGGAATCTGAATAGGGAGAACATCTGATCAAGGTCAGCAAGCAAGGCCGCAGCCACTCACAGTCGGGGGCCAGGGCCCATGGCGCCCACATGAAGCAAGAACAGATCTGAAGAAGTAGGTGCCATTGAGCTATGAGTATGGGGGATTTATGACAGAACCAATGTGAAATGTGGGGAAGGGGGTGAGAGAAGCAGTTTAGTTGGCCCAACTATGAGGTGTCCAGATGCCTCATCTCAGTGTCACTCATGTCCTTACTTACAGATTCCAGACAAGAGTGGGAGATGACAAGCAATGTAGAACCAGCACA
The DNA here is from genome assembly GCF_049852395.1 of Peromyscus maniculatus bairdii. Taxonomy (NCBI): domain Eukaryota; kingdom Metazoa; phylum Chordata; class Mammalia; order Rodentia; family Cricetidae; genus Peromyscus; species Peromyscus maniculatus. The sequence goes on along the minus strand of NC_134855.1, from coordinate 116,734,891 downwards.
CCCTGTTCAATTTTTGGCTTCTATCTAGAACACTCTTGGCCCTGCTGCTTTCACCTGACTAGATTTGAATCTCCTGCTCTCATCAGTTAAGAGTGTATAGTTCTAAGAACCAGGAAACTTCAGAGCAAAGTTATAGCCTACAGACTGGAAACTTAGGAAGAGCTAAGGTTTCAATATGAAATTGAAGGCAGATTAAAACTATCAATAATTTAAAAGGCTATTGGCTAGCTTCTCTAGAGCTGTAGGTTGTAGTCTCATTATCCTTTGTTTTACATCTAATATCCACTTATGAGTGAGCACATACCATGTTTTGTCCTTCTGAATCTGGGTTACCTCACTTGGGATGACATTTTCTAGTTCCATCCATCTGCCTGCAAATTTCATGATGTCATTGTTTTTTTACTGCTGAGTAGTAGCTAACAAGGAGATCCAAAGAGGAACAAATGGATTGCCCTGGGAAGGGGAAATAGATGAGATCGTCATGAGTAAACAGGGGTGAGGAGGAGCAATAGAGGGTAGGGTATGGGGGATGAGAACATAAGGGAATGTGATGGTCGAACTGGAACAGAGATGGAGGGGGAGAGCAATGAAAGAGAGACCATGATAGAGGGGGACATCATGGGAATAGGGAGAAACAGGGTGCGAGGGAAGTTTTCAGGAATCCCCAAGGATGTCCCCAGCTTAGACTACTAGCAATAGTGAAGAGGGTACCTGAACTGACTTACCCCACTAATCAAATCAGTGAATACCCCAACTATCATCATGGAGCCTTCATCTAGTAACTGATGGAAGCAGATGCAGAGATCCACAGCCAAAAACCAGGATGAGCTCCAGGAGTCCAATCAAAGAGGGAGAAGAGGGATTCTATGAGCAAGGGGCATCAAGATCATGATGGGGGAAACCTACAGAGACAATGAAACCAAACTAGTGGGAACTCATGTAATTTAGATCAACAGCTATGGAGCCTGCATGGGACTGGACTAGGCTCTCTACTTAGTGAGAGAGTTGTGTAGCATGATCTGCTTAAGAGGCTCCCTGGCAGTAGAACTAGAATCCATCTCTAGTGCATGAGCAGGCCTTTTGGAGCCCACTACCTATGATGGGACACCTCACACAGCCTTGAGACAAGGGGAGGTGCTTGAACCTACGTCTGCTAAATGTATTTCCCCATGGGAGGCCTTACCTTCTTGTAGGAGGGAATGGGGGGTTGGTTGGTAGGGGGAGGCTGGAGGGGCAGGAGGAGGGAAGAGGGGGATCTTTGGTATGCAAAATGATTAAAAGAAATTTTCTTAATAAAAAAAAAAGAAAGCAGGCAGACAAAAGCAGGGGGGGAAAGTGTGATTCCTCCTTATTTAATTGATCTTTTTGTTCTACAGACCTGATTGGATGAGAGGCACCCACCTTGAAGAATATCATCTCATTTACTCCAGATTTCAATGCTAATCTCATCCAAACACCCTCACAGAAATATTCAGAATATGGCAATTGCTCCTTGTCCACATGGACTAGTTGATCTGCTATTAACCACAGTGTGCAGATATTAAATGGAAAATTCCAGAAACAAGGAATTCTGAAGTTTTATGTTACATGGCATTCCAAATGGCATGGTGAAATCTCACACCATCCCTCATGATGATATTGCCTGTTTGTTCAGTATAGCCCAAATGCAAGTACTGCCTGCCTCTTAGGCAATGGCTAGCCATGTAGGCTCTCAGACTGAGGACTGTCAGTATTATAGTGCTTCATGTTGAGGTAATCTTTATTTTGCTTACTAGTGGCCCCAAAGGACAAGAACACTGGCACTGCCAATATGGACATGCTGGAGGAGATGTATAGATTTTGAAGTCAAAGGTCAAAATACTCGACTTAATGAATAAAAAATAGTTGCTAAGAATTATGTTAAAATATTCTACCCACAAAACCATGAAAAAGAAAGCATCACCTACTGTACCTGTGGTGAGTTAAACTTCAGCCCGAGCTATAAATGTGTGTTGGAAAAACATAGCACACATAGTATTCAAACTATCCATGGCTTTTGCCATTCACTGGAGGTCTTGGTACATGTGCCTCATGAGTCAAAGATAGCTAGTGTAATGTAACAAATGTCTGGGTATCCCAGAGCCCATTATTATAGCTTCTATGCATTGGTATGTCTTGTTATATAAATATCAAAAAAGCCAGAATAATACATATGCTTTCTTAAAAAATGACAAAGATCTATAAAATACTCAAGCCCATTCCTTAAATAGATCTAAGAAATAACATAATTCACCAAAAATCCAAGTCCAAAGTTCCAGATTTTCTGACATTCATCTCTTCCTTTGACGAGTGTTTTCTAATGCTATGTCTTAATGACTTCTAGAAGACCCCTTGACCTCATGGCTACTGCTCTTGATGGGACAGAGACTATGGCGTATACATTCACTATGCCACAGGTTCTCCCTTCAGTGACCACAATGGACATGGCCAATCTATCTAGGCCATGGGCTCAGCTCACCCAGAAAAGTGGTCCCATAACTCTCTTAAACACCTCACCCTGGGCATTTACTACAAATCGATCACAGAGCCCGCAGCCTATTTGCTATCCCTGTCTTGGGCCCTCCTGATTTATCACATGCATTCAAACAAAAGCCACTTCCTTGGCTACACCAACCTCCAATATCCCCACGCAAGTCAATTTATCTTCTACCTTTTTAGAAAGATCACAAAATTAATCTCTCTAACGTCTATTTGGAATGGTTTGCCCTGCAAACTTGTACTTGCCCCAGGATTCAGAGGTGGTTAGTGTGTGATAGTTAGACTGGTTGTATAGATATCTCCAATCAGCTGTCCTTACTGGCATCTATGTACTTTGTGATGTGACTTTCCAGTTTTCTTCATGAAGAGATAAAGTGTACTTCCCTGTCCTTTGAATCTGAGCTTTCCTAGTGAATTTATTTGAATAGAAGTGTCATTGTAGGGAGCCAGAGAGATGGTTTAACAGTTAAGAGCACTGATTGCTCTTCCAGAGGTCCTGAGTTCAATTCCCAGCAACAACATGGTGGTTCACAACTATCTATAATGGAATTTAATGCCCTCTACTGGCATTCATACAGACATAGCACTCCTATAAATAAAGACATCTTTTTTTAAAAAAAATCAAAACAAAAAAGTCCCAGCCACATAACCTTTGACCTAGTCTGTCCTCCCTATGGGATGTGCTGAGGGATGGTGACTACCCCAGCTGTCATCAGAGAGCCTTCATCCAGTAAACTGATGGAAACAGACACAGAGATCCACAATCAAGCATTGGGCCAGGCTCGGGAAATTCTGCTGAAGAGAGAGAGGAAGGATTGTATGAACCAGGGGGATCAAGGATATCACAAGCAAACCCACAGAAACAACTAACTTGGGCTCATAGGAGCACATATAGTCTGGACTGAAAACTAGAGAGCCTGCATGGGGCCAATCTAGGCCTTCTACATACATATGACAGTTGTGTAGCTTGGTCTATTTGTAGGACTCCTTGCAGTGAGAGCAGGGGCTGACCCTAATGCTTTGGCTAGCTTTTGGGAACCTATTCCTCTTAGTGGATTGCCTTGTTCAGTCTTAACATCAGGGGAGGAACTTAGTTCTACTTTAACTTGATATACCATGTTTTGTTGATACCCATGAGAGGCCTGCCCCTTTCTGAATAGAAACAGAGGAGGAGTGGATTGGAGAGGGTATAGACGGGAGTTTTGGGGAGAGGAGGGAGGGGAAACTGCAGTTTGGATGTAAAATAAATGAATAAATATAATTAATAAAAATGAGAAATTAGTAAATTAGTAATAAAACAACAACAAAAGATCTCTCATTCTCTCTCTCTCTCTCTCTCTCTCTCTCTCTCTCTCTCTCTCTCTCTCCCTCTCTCAAATCTAGGCCACTTTCTTTACCAAAGATGAGACATGGAGCTATGTCACTTAGATATGTCAGAAAATATAGCCAAAATGATGAAGCCAGCTTACCACAGGTGTATGTGAGCTATGAGCACCAGCTGGAAGACAGATTTAGGAGATTGGGGGTAATTTACTACAGAGTATTTTGTGACCATGGGTAACTGATACAAAATTTATATGAAGGATCCAAATCTAGATCTGTCAAAACTATTTGAGTGAGAGGAAAAGAAAACAAGCAATTTTGTCAAGAAAACAAATATAAATATCCAAAGAGGTGGTTATTATAGGCACCCTTATAAGTCTATGAGACTGCTGGCAGCATCTACAGATCCAACAACACTGGAACTTGCACTTTCATTACTGCTCAGAGACAAAGCCTACACCAGCACCTAAGTACCCCAGTATCTTCAAAGAGCCTTTTCCAGTATCAGTGGCCTTAGAAGCTGAGCTCCCTGCAGGGAACAGAAGTAGGGAAATGGTATGACATGGTCGCTGAGAAGATTGTGGTATAAGGACATATGTGGTGGCTGTCATAGGAGGGTGTGTCAGAAACAATAGAAGGCACCATGGGAGCTTTGCATGAGGTAAAAATGCCTTCTGATGGTTAGGCAAATAAAGGAATAAAAACCACCTGAACTATTTTATATCACAATAGAGTTATGATAGTCTATTCGTAATTATTCAATATTTCTCCTTTGTGCACAGGAATTGAAAGTTGGGTAACACAGCAGTACAGGTGAGTTCACCTCATGCATCTTCATCAGGCACATACACACTTTCACAACACAGTTGCAAGCTGCCTTGTTTCTGCCTCTCCTAGTCTCTCTACACCTCCTAGAGCAAGTGGTTTCTCATTTCTGTCACATCAGCTGAAGAGATGAGTGAAGAGATGAGTCTCTCTTTCTCGAAGAGCATCATCACACAGTCCCCACAGTCGACCTCCCTACAGGACAAAGGATGTTTTGTAGAAAGCTGCAGCTGCAGCTCTGTTCCCTAAACTACCCTGTAGGTAAGAAAAAGGCAGTTCCTCCCTTCCCCTGCCAACAGCAAAGTTGAACTTGTGGTGAGAGGAAAATAGAAAGAAGTCACAAATCCTTCGCAAGTCCTGCCTACAGGACGAAGGTCCTTTTCTCCATCCCTTGACTCTCAGCTTAGACATGTGCCTTGCTTTAGCCAGTGGGACATGAACAAATGACATTCAAGGAGAGACTCACAAGGAGCTTGCATGCTGAAGCTTGCTTTTTATGGCACACTTGGAGGTCCAAGACAGTCAGTTAAAAGAGTTCAGGCTAGCCTTCTGGAGAGAACAAGTACACAATAGCCAAGGCACTGAGGTCTTCAGCCTGCCAAACCTGTGTGTGAGGTCATCCCAGTCCAGCCAGCCAGAGCAAAGCTGCCAGGGGCCTGAAGCAGCAGGGGGAGGGGAGCGTTAAGCAAGAATAGCTCCAAATGTCTTGGTTTATCAGCGCTAATTGTCAATCCACACAATTCTGAATCAGTAACTCACTGCTGGTTTAAGCTGTTAAGTTTCGAGGTAGCTTTGTTCTATTTATTTATTCATTCATTCGTTTGTTTGTTTGTTTTGAGGCAAGGTCTCTTTGTAGCCCTGGCTGTTCTGGAGCTCACTATGTAGACTAGGCTGACCTTAAATTCACAGAGGTCCCTCTGCCTCTGCCTCCTGAGTGCTAGGATTAGGAATAGCTTGTTTATAAAGCAAAGGCTAATAGTTGCACCCACAAAAGATAAGGTATGCAGCATCAGAGGCTTCTACTGCAAGAGTCACCACAAACCTTGAAGGAATAGACTGGGAGAAGCTGCCTCTTGCTCTGTCATCAGAATCTTGTTTTAAAAGCCCAGAGAAGAAAGAAAACAAAGTGAACAACATAAGTACAGAATCAAATGAAAAGCTTCTCCCAAAACTAAGGAAATGGAACAGGTGTATTTTCCTAAGAAGAGTGGTTAAAGCAATATAAACTATGTAGCTCTTCATATTTTCTCTTTTCTTTGTTTTTGAAATAAAATCAATTCAAATTAAATCCCATCTCTAACAGGTGAAAGGATTTTTCTTAGTACAATGTACAAACTGATGGCTGTGGGGATTACATTTTCTTCATCCCACAAAAATATTCACCCCAATTTCACTAATTTTAAACCAATTACCTATTATGCTTTTTCTTTAAAATATTTCAAATAGCTTTTGAGTGAAACCCTGCTAGATATGGCATTTACTGTACTTATTGATTTGTTCTAGTTTGATGTAAAGGCAAAGCTTAAATTCAGTTCAATACAGTGCCCATCCATTTTTGTTGTCTCCTACCTTGTTTCTGGCCCTGATTATGGTTACAGGAAAGGAAGGGGCAGGAAATGGAGGTGATAAAACATTTTGCAATTTTCTAAGTGCCTGAGATAATCTAAGATATGTACATTTTCTCTTGAAATAGTTTCCCCCATAACAATACACACTCTTATTAGAACTGTATTTTTGCTGACAGCTGAGAGGTGCTTCGCTCAGCATCCTGTGTATACATACACACAAAAAAGAAGAACCATGCTCACATCTTTGATATAAGTGACTTTTATTTGCCTGGTTTCTTTTTTTTTTTTTTTTGGTTTTTTTATTATTATTATTATTATTATTTTACAACACCATTCAGTTCAACATAATAGCCACAGAATCCCCTGTTCTCCCCCTCTCGCCCACCCCTCCCCCCAGCCCACCCCCCATTCCCACCTCCTCCAGATCAAGGTCTCCCCCGAGGACCGGGGTTGACCTGGTAGACTCAGTCCAGGCAGGTCCATTCCCCCCTCCCAGACCGAGCCAAGTGTCCCTGCATAAGTCCCAGGATTCAAACAGCCAACTCATGCAACGAGCCCAGGACCTGGCACCAATGCACAGCTGCCTCCCAAACAGATCAAGCCAACTGACTGTCTCACCCGTTCAGGTGGCCTGATCCAGTTGGGGGCCCCTCAGCCTTTGGTTCATAGATCCTGTGCTTCCATTCATTTGGTTATTTATCCCGGTGCTTTATCCAACCTTGGCTTCAACAATTCTCGCTCATATAAATCCTCTTCATACTCACTAATTAGACTCCCAGTGCTCCACCAGGGGCCCAGCCGTGGATGTCTGCCTTCAGATTCCTCAGTCCTTGGATGGGGTTTATGGCATCACTATTTGGGTGTCTGGCCATTCCATCACCAGAGTAGGTCAGTTCCTGCCGTCTCGCGACCATTGCCAGCAGTCTTTTGAGGGGGTATCTTTGTGGATCTCCGTGGGCCTCCCTAGCTCTCTGCTTCCTCCCCTTCTCAGCTTCCCATGTGGTCTTCATTTACCATGGTCTCCTATTCCTTGTTCTCCCTCTCTTTTCTTGATCCAGCTAGGATCTCCCACTCTTTCCCTCGACTGTCGCCCTTCATTGTTCCCACTCATGACCAGGCTATTCATGTAGATCTTGTCCATTTCTCCGTGTCTTTTTTGGGGTCCCGTTTTCCAGGTAGCCTCACTGGTGATGTGAGTAGCAGTCTAGCCATCCTTGTTCCACATCTAGCATCTTCCTATGAGTGAGTACATACCATATTTGTCTTTCTGAGTCTGGGTTACCTCACTCAGGATGATTTTTTCTAGATCCATCCATTTGCCTGCAAACCGTGTGATGTCGTTGTTTTTCTCTGCTGAGTAGTATTCCATTGTGTATATGTGCCACAATTTATTTATCCATTCTTCAGTTGAAGGGCATCTAGGTTGTTTCCAGGTTTTGGCTATTACAAACAATGCTGATATGAACATAGCTGAGCAAGTGCTCTTGTGGTATGATTGAGCATTTCTTGGGTATATGCCCAGGAGTGGTATAGCTGGATCTTGGGGGAGATTGATTCCCAATTTTCTAAGAAAGCGCCATATTGATTTCCAAAGTGGTTGTACAAGCTTGCATTCCCACCAGCAGTGGAGGAGAGTTCCCCTAGTTCCACATCCTCTCCAGCATAAAGTGTCTTCAGTGTTTTTGATCTTAGCCACTCTGACAGGCGTAAGGTGGTATCTCAGAGTTGTCTTGATTTGCATTTCCCTGATGATTAGGGAAGTTGAGCAATTCCTTAAATGTCTTTCAGCCATTTGGGATTCCTCTGTTGAGAATTCTCTGTTTAGTTCTAAAGCCCATTTCTCAATTGGACTGTTGGTCCTTTTGATGTCTAATTTCTTGAGTTCCTTATATATTCTGGATATCAGTCCTCTGTCAGATGTGGGGTTGGTGAAGATCTTTTCCCATTCTGTAGGCTGTCGCTTTGCCTTGTTGACCGTATCCTTTGCTCTACAAAAGCTTCTCAGTTTCAAGAGGTCCCATTGATTGATTGTTTGTCTCAGTGTCTGCGCTACTGGTGTTATATTTAGGAAGTGATCTCCTATGCCAAGGCGTTCAAGACTATTTCCTACTTTTTCTTCTAGCAGGTTCAGAGTAGCTGGATTTATGTTGAGGTCTTTGATCCACTTGGACTTAAGTTTTGTGCACGGTGACAGATATGGATCTATTTGCAGCCTTCTACACGCTGATATCCAGTTATGCCAGCACCATTTGTTGAAGATGCTTTCTTTTTTCCATTGTACACTTTTGGCTTCTTTGTCAAAAATTATATGTCCATAGGTGTGTGGGTTAATGTCAGGGTCTTCAATTCGATTCCATTGGTCCACATGTCGGTTTTTATGCCAATACCAGGCTGTTTTTATTACTGTAGCTCTATAGTAGAGCTTGAAGTCGGGGATTGTGATGCCTCCAGAAGTTGTTTTATTGTACAGGTTTCTTTTAGCTATCCTGGGTTTTTTGTTTTTCCATATGAAGTTGAGTATTGTTCTTTCCAGATCTGTGAAGAATTGTGTTGGTATTTTGATGGGGATTGCATTGAATCTGTAAATTGCTTTTGGTAAGATTGCCATTTTTACTATGTTAACCCTGCCTATCCATGAGCATGGAAGATCTTTCCATTTTCTGAGATCTTCTTCAATTTCTTTTTTCAGGGACTTAAAGTTCTTGTCATATAGGTCCTTCACTTGCTTGGTTAGTGTTACCCCAAGGTATTTTATGTCATTTTTGGCTATTGTGAAGGGTGATGTATCTCTAATTGCCTTCTCAGCTTCTTTGTCCATTGTATATAGGAGGGCTACTGATTTTTTTGAGTTGATTTTGTATCCTGCTATGTTGCTGAAGGTGTTTATAAGCTTTATCAATTCCTGGGTGGAATCTTTGGGGTCACTCAAGTATACTATCATGTCGTCTGCAAATAGGGAAAGCTTGACTTCTTCCTTTCCAATTTGAATCCCCTTAATCTCCTTATGTTGTCTTATTGCTCTGGCTAGAACTTCAAGTACTATATTGAATAAGTATGGGGAGAGTGGACAGCCTTGTCTCGTTCCTGATTTTAGTGGAATTGCTTTGAGTTTCTCTCCATTTAATTTGATGTTGGCTGTTGGTTTGCTATATATTGCCTTTATTATGTTTAGGTATGTTCCCTGTATTCCTGATCGCTCCAAGACTTTTATCATGAAGGGGTGTTGGATTTTGTCAAATGCCTTTTCTGCATCTAGTGAGATGATCATGTGGTTTTTTTCTTTGAGTTTGTTTATATGGTGTATTACATTAATGGACTTTCGTATGTTGAACCACCCTTGCATCCCTGGGATGAAGCCTACTTGATCATGGTGGATAATCGTTCTGATGTGTTCTTGGAGTCTGTTTGCCAGTATTTTATTGAGTATTTTTGCATCAATGTTCATGAGGGAGATCGGTCTGTAGTTCTCTTTCTTTGTTGCATCCTTGTTTGGTTTAGGAATCAGGGTAATTGTAGCCTCATAGAAGGAGTTTGGTAATGTTCCTTCTGTTTCTATTATGTGGAACAATTTAGAGAGTATTGGTATTAACTCTTCTTTGAAGATCTGGTAGAATTCTGCGCTGAAACCATCTGGTCCTGGGCTTTTTTTGGTTGGGAGACCTTTAATGACTGTTTCTATTTCCTTAGGGGTTATTGGACTATTTAAATAGTTTATCTGGTCTTGATTAAACTTAGGTATGTGGTATCTATCCAGAAAAATGTCCATTTCTTTTAGGTTTTCCAGTTTTGTGGAGTAGAGGTTTTTGAAATATGACCTTATAATTCTCTGGATTTCCTCAATGTCTGTTGTTATGTCCCCCTTTTCATTTCTGATTTTGTTGATTTGGATTCTCTCTCTCTGTCTTTTGGTTAGTTTGGATAAGGGCTTGTCTATCTTGTTGATTTTCTCAAAGAACCAACTCTTTGTTTCATTAATTTTTTGTATTATTCTCTTAGTTTCTAATTTATTAATTTCACCTCTCACTTTGATAATTTCCTGGCGTCTATTCTTCCTGGGAGACTTTGCTTCTTCTTGTTCTAGAGCTTTCAGATGTGCTGTTAATTCACTAGTGTGCGATTTCTCCAACTTCTTTATGTGGGCATTTAGTGCTATGAATTTCCCTCTTAGCACTGCTTTCATAGTGTCCCATAAGTTTGGGTATGTGGTGTCTTCATTTTCATTGATCTCTAGGAAGTCTTTAATTTCTTTCTTTATTTCTTCCTTAACCCATTGGTGATTCAGTTGAGCATTATTCAGTTTCCATGAGGTTGTAGGTTTTCTGTAGTTTTTGTTGTTGTTGAAATCTAGCTTTAAACCATGGTGATCTGATAGAACACAGGAGGTTATTCTGATTGTTTTGTATCTGTTGAGATTTGCTTTGTGGCCAAGTATGTGGTCGATTTTAGAGAAAGTTCCATGGGGTGCTGAGAAGAAAGTATATTCTTTCTTGTTAGGATGGAATGTTCTGTAGATATCTATTAGGTCCAATTGGGTCATGACATCAGTTAAGTCCTTTATTTCTCTGTTAAGTTTCGATTTGGGAGATCTGTCCAGTGGTGAAAGTGGGGTGTTGAGATCTCCCACTATTAATGTGTGGGGTTTTATATGTGGTTTAAGCTTTAGTAATGTTTCTTTTACATATGTGGGTGCTCTTATGTTTGGGGCATATATGTTCAGAATTGAAACTTCATCTTGGTCGATCTTTCCTGTGACGAGGATGTAATGTCCTTCTTGATCTCTTTTGATTGATTTTAGTTTGAAGTCTATTTTGTTGGATATCAGGATGGCTACCCCTGCTTGTTTCTTAAGACCATTTGATTGAAAAGTCTTTTCCCAGCCTTTTATTCTTAGGTAGTGTCTATCTTTGAATTTGAGATGTGTTTCTTGTATGCAGCAGAAGGATGGGTCCTGCTTTCGTATCCATTCTGTAAGTCTATGTCTTTTTATAGGTGAATTAAGTCCGTTGATATTAAGGGATATTAATGACCAGTGATTCTTCATCTCTGTTATTTTTGGTGGTAGTGTGTGTGTACTTCTCTTCTTTGGGGTTTACTGTTGTGGCTTTATCTATTGCCTGTGTTTTCAAGTGTGTATCTGACTTCCCTCGGTTGGAATTTTCCTTCTAGTGCTTTCTGTAGGGCTGGGTTTGTGGATAGGTATTGTTTAAATCTGGTTTTGTCTTCGAATGTCTTGTTCCTTCCGTCTATGATGATTGAAAGTTTTGCTGGGTATATTAGTCTGGGCTGACATCCATGGTCTCTTAGTGTCTGGATTACATCTGTCCAGGTCCTTCTGGCTTTCAAAGTCTCCATTGAGAAATCGGGTGTTATTCTGATGGGTTTACCTTTATAGGTCACTTGGCCTTTTTCCTTGGCTGCTCTTAATATTCTTTCTTTATTCTGTACATTTAGTTGTTTAATTATTATGTGTCGAGGGGACTTTTTTTGGGGGTCTAGTCTGTTTGGTGTTCTATAGGCTTCTTGTATCTTCATAGGCATTTCCTTCTTTAAGTTGGGAAAGTTTTCTTCTATAATTTTGTTGAATATATTTTCTGTGCCTTTGAGTTGGTATTCTTCACCTTCTTCTATCCCTATAATTCGTAAGTTTGGTCTTTTTATGGTGTCCCAGATTTCTTGGACATTTTGGTTCATGACTTTGTTGGCTTTAGTGTTTCCTTCGACTGATGGAACTATTTCTTCTACTGTATCTTCAATGCCAGAAATCCTCTCTTCCATCTCTTGCATTCTGTTGGTTATACTTGCACCCGAAGTTCCTGATCTTTTACTCAGGTTTTCTATTTCCAGCATTCCCTCTGTTTGTGTCTTTTTCATTTTTTCAATTTCCCTTTTCAGATCTTGGACTGTTTCCTTTGTTTGTTTCATTGCTTTTTCATGATTTTCTTTCAGTGCTTTATTGTTTTCTTCCAGGATTTTAATGTTTTCTTCCAGGACTTTATTGTTTTCTTGGAGGGCTTTATTGTTTTCTTCTAATTTGTTTGCCCTTTCCTCTAGTTGTTTACAGCGTTCTTCCAATTTTCTTGTCTTTTCCTCTACACACGCCTCTACCTTCTTCATGAAGTTACTCATAAGGCTACTTTCTTCTGCTTCTTCCAATTTTTGGTGTTCAGGTCTAGATGTTGGAGGCGAGCTAGGTTCTGGTGATGCTGTATTGCTCTTCATTTTGCTGTATGTACTTCTGCTTTGACGTCTGCCCATCTCCTTGTGATTCCTTCTTGGTCTTATCAGTGGACTTGTTTCACAAAGATCTGACAGACTCAGGAGGACTCTCTCTCTTGTCCAAAAGGGAGTTCTCTTGTCCAACTCTTTGGTCCAGAAGGGAAGTCAGGGGCAAGCTCTGGTCCAGAATGGCAGTCGGGGACAGGCTGGGAGCTCTCTGGTCCAGAAGGGAAGTCTTCGGGGGCAGGCTGGGAGCTGGGGGCCGGTCTCTAAGTCTCAGGAAGTGGGTGGGGTCTTGGGCAGATGGGCGTGGGGGCAGGGCGCGGAGACTGCAGGGGCTGCCGGGGGCTTGGAAATGGGGATCCCTCCTGGTGGGGCTAGAAGGGGAGCTGCCCGGTGGCCAGAACCCGGCGCCAAGCTGGGCAGGTCCTCCCGGGGTGGCTGGTGGCCAGGGATGAGGTCCGGGCTGGACCCAGGCACTCACCTCTGGTCCAGAAGGGAAGTTGTCGGGGGCAGGCTGGGAGCTGGGAGCCGGTCTCTTAAGTCTCAGGAAGTGGGTGGGGTCTTGGGCAGATGGGCGTGGGGGCAGGGCGCGGAGACTGCAGGGGCTGCCGGGGGCTTGGAAATGGGGATCCCTCCCGGTGGGGCTAGAAGGGGAGCTGCCCGGTGGCCAGAACCTGGTGCCAAGTTGGGCAGGCTTCTCAGGAGTGGCTGGTGGCCAGGGATGGGGTCCTGGCTGGACCCAGGCACTCACCTCTGGTCCAGAAGGGAAGTCTTCGGGGGGCAGGCTGGGAGCTGGGGGCCGGTCTCTAAGTCTCAGGAAGTGGGTGGGGTCTTGGGCAGATGGGCGTGGGGGCAGGGCGCGGAGACTGCAGGGGCTGCCGGGGGCTTGGAAATGGGGATCCCTCCCGGTGGGGCTAGAAGGGGAGCTGCCCGGTGGCCAGAACCTGGTGCCAAGTTGGGCAGGCCTCTCAGGAGTGGCTGGTGGCCAGGGATGGGGTCCTGGCTGGACCCAGGCACTCACCTCTGGTCCAGAAGGGAAGTCGTCGGGGGCAGGCTGGGAGCTGGAGGCCGGTCTCCGCCTGGTTTCTTATTTATATTTATTTCTATTTATTTTAGATCTCCATATTCTTTCTTGACACTCCCAATGGCTTTGTACCTAAGCATTTTAACCAAGTTATTTGAATTTTTATCTATGTCTTTAATCAGTAATACTGCTTTGAAAACATTAGTTTGAACAGTAATGTCAAATGTTTGCAGTTTTTGTTCTGTAATGTGAGTAAAGAAATTAATAGGATTTAGGGATTAGATTGAATGTCTTCTTTTATGTGGCTTAGACAACATAGTGTCCTATTATTGCAGTTCTTTTTTTTTTTTTTTTTTTTTTTTTTTTGGTTTTTTCGAGACAGGGTTTCTCTGTGTAGCTTTGCGCCTTTCCTGGAGCTCACTTGGTAGCCCAGGCTGGCCTCGAACTCACAGAGATCCGCCTGGCTCTGCCTCCCGAGTGCTGGGATTAAAGGCGTGCGCCACCACCGCCCGGCTATTATTGCAGTTCTAACAATAAAGCATATAGTGTTTTTCAACAAGGTAAGACAATAGCTGTATAAATATAAAGCATGTTATTCATATCTGTTGTATATTTAGTCATTAATTATTAACATTAATCATCTATTCTTTCTTCCAGGGAGCTTAAAGTCTCATATATTTTACAATCAAAACTGTCAAGAATTATAACACTACTCTATGTGTTCTCTATAAAAGGAGATATAAATGCCAATCAAGGGGCCATTGGTTGCTTCATTTAAATTCAAAGTGCTCCTGTCCATAAATTACATTAATAGTCTATATTATTCTTGCTTAGTCTCAGAAGCAATCAAAGCATGTGAATTCCTTTCATTCTTGTAATCCATGCTTAAGGAGGTAGAATCTCGGCCAGGACTCTGGGATCCCATTTGTCCCATACACCCCTAAACATAGAAAGCAAGGCCACCTCTACCCTCACTGCTAGATATCTCTGGATTCATTGTCTTTGTGTGAGCAGGGATAGATGATGCAACTGTGTGTGCTGAATTGACTCAGATGATGTATCTAGGGTACTATTATCATTGGGCCCACCAGGTTAAAAGTGCTATGGCATATGGGTCTTATTTCTCTTTTATTTAGCTGGAAATAAATTTATTATTCACTACATACAGAGAAATGTCCCTTAAGATCATCCTTGTGAACTTTTGGAACTCTATGTGTGATAATGGGTTCCAGGGCATGGCAGCCTGATACCAACTTGTACTCTACAGCAAGTAACATTTAAATAAAATTCAAGAACACATCCAATTTAAAACATCCTTGATTAATCCATTTTGAAATGTCACTACTTTCTTCCAGACACCTCTGCGGAATGTGCTAACAAGCAAGAGCAGTGGCTGTCTGTTTCAAAAATGATGCTGAAATGAAAAAGGTCATTCCCACAGGATAGCAAAATTATCCAACCAACTATACAATAATAGTTGAGGTAATAATAGTTTTTTTCTGTTTTCTTTCCATTTTCTAAGCTCCCTGTTATGTGAGCTCTGAACATCGATCCCTATTGGGAAAGGACCACCTTCTGATTGACTTGTAGGTCAATTGTCTCAGATGACAGGCAATGGAAGGAATAGCAAGCAAACACCTAGAGGTTCATTGCCAAAGTGACATCTTGCCTCTTAGATATCACCTATGATTTTCCTCTTTCTTTTTATACAGCTCCTGGATCTGATTAGAAGAACTATGAGAGGAGCACTGGATGTCAGCTCTCTGGTCAGCTCTGAATATTTGTAGACGAGGAAGGAGAAGAAATATGAGTGATTAGAAACTGAATACTGTTGGTTCATTGTTGATTTCCCCCAAATCAAGTTATTCTAGACCATCATATTTAATAATCATTATTTAAAAATTGTATTATGTAGACATGTTTACCACTGTTTAACACATAAGAAACAAAGTGAATGTGGGTCCAGAGTCAGTGCCATTTCTTAGGGAAGATGTTCATTCATTTACTTAAACAAATATACCCTGAGTCCTAGTTTGTGTCAGACAATCTTCTAGCACTAAGGAAAGAACAGTAAATAAAATAAACAAAGTCCTCACCTATGTGGAAGCTAATTTACAACTTAATGGAAGGAACAAATGCCAGGATATGTTAAACATGCAGAATCTATGTACTGAGAAGTTTTTAAAAAAGTAGTAGAGCTGCAAAATATTTTAAATGTTTACATCATGTCTAGTAAAATATTTTTAGACAATAAATATTTTGTGGGAGATGTAAAGGAGGTGACAGAGGGAGCTGCATGGATCTCTAAGAGAAGAACACTATGGCAACAACAAAATCAAGCTCCAGTGGAGAACATGCCTGGTGTAATGAGGGGATGATCACACATTTCATATTCCACAAGTAGTCACCTCAGTATTTCTTTCCCCATGTAACCTTGAAGAGCCTTGTCACCCACACCTATCCTAATCCTCTGTGAATTATAGTGTTTTCACCCTGAACCTGGAAAGCTCTTTATAACTACATGGACTTGGAGAAAAATGGTAAAATAACAAATGTGACCCTGTGACTTCCAGGCTAGGTCATAAAAGGCAGGACAGCTCCTGCCCATATTTTCTTCACTGGATGCTGATCTTTGGAAGCAGTCATCATTCTGTGAGGAGGCAAGTCCAAGTCATATGGAAGATTAAGTGAAGAGGGGCAGGACCTGAGCTTCATTCAATGGCCAGCTGCCACAGGAATGAGCCAGCTTAGAAGTGTATCATTGACCTTTACTTGATCCTCCTCACCTAATGACATGTGCAGCAAAGAAACACCCGAGGCGAGATGCAGAGTTGAGTAAAATAAATGTTTATCACTGTTTTCAGCCATTCAGTTTTTGAGTGACAATACTGCTAGATAATGAAAACAAATTAAAAAAAGAGGTTTGATAGAAGGAGCTAGACCAAAAAGGGGACAGGTCCTGGGGGTTACTATGCTTTCTCTCTTGCAGGAAAGTCACTGGATTACAATTAAATTCCATCACCCCCCAGATCTAAGTGCCACTGAGAGATCAGGGTCCAGGGGCAACATCTTAAATGCCTTCAGGCAGAATTTTGTTTCCAATAGAGGGAGCATACCTCTTACCTTGTAATGGCAGTCGCCGATGCCAAACTGATCTCACCCACCATGTCTCAGCACGAAATTTTTATATGCTCCTCTATGGTAATTAGTAGCTCTAAGGATCTAGTGGAATGTTGCCAAGCACTGCTCCAGGCCGTATGGAGCATACCCACCTCCATGAGCAGGTAGTTGTCTGTTAGACCTCATATTGACGATTTGCCTTTTGAGAAGGGCTGACTTCCATGGAGGTCTCTCGACAGTATTTCCCCTGTGGTGTAATAAGCCTCCAGTTTGCTGACTTCTAGGGACTGCAGCATGGCCCATCTGTCACGGAGACATTTGCTTCACCGTGTAGGAGGACAGGCAAGTGCAGTGCCAGAAACAAAGCATTTTTCAATGCCGAGAGCCTCAGAAAGACAAACCTTAAAATAATCCATCATTGCAAAAGTCTTGAACAGGTTAGCACACCAGTGTGAGCGGCACTCCTGCTTGGAGCTGAGCTTGTGGAAGTGTTCACTTTGTAATTCCATGAGGCTGGGTGGTCTGCAAACACGGGCACAGAAAAGATCAGTGACAGGGGTGGGGAAAGTAAGTCATAAGCAAACAGACCATTGCTCTCTTATCTACTTGTGAGAGTCTCTAAAACCCTGAGGATAACATCCACTTTCCCTGGGGACTCCTCTAGGAATTTGGGATTAAGGAATAAATTTTGCCAGAACAGGCCTTGCACCACTTACGTTGTTCAAGTTGAGGCCACTCCTACCAGCAATAAATTTCCAAATGTTCTATTATGTCCCCTGGTAGAACTAAAGGGAGCCCTTGGATGAGTATATTTACAATAGGATTTGACAAACATCCTTTTGATCAAGCCAAGTTAGGAAGATATAAGCACCTCTGTTCTCACTGTTTTAACAATCTTAAGACTGTAGAGAGCATGGAAATTTGCTGAGAACATTTCTGGTGCATGACAAACGTGTTTACAACAAGAATTAGCTTCTTGACTACATTGGGATGAAGGAAAATAGTCCTGGACCTGAAAGGCACGCTGAGCAAGTAAGAGAATAATGATTTGCTTTTAAGTGTTGAATTTGTTTGCTGAGATTTCAAAACCATCTCATACTATCAGAGAGATGCCAAGCTTTTCTTAAAGAACCTGATGACAGGACTAAAATCATTCTTTGTGTTGTTTTCTCTTTTTATGGATGTGAACACAGAGCCCAAGAAAAAGTATATGATTTATACAAGACTCCATGTGGACCAAAAATCATAGAGCTTATATCCTAGCGTTAAATATTGTTTATTCTAACATTACAAATGTCTATACTTGACCTACAAAAATCACTCAATAATGGTGGTCTGTCCATGCAGGACTATAAGATTTTGATGGACTAGGCCTTCTCTTAATTTTCAAATATTTAGAAAGTGTCCTCATAAAAAGCGATTCATTTAAGCTAGCTAAGTGGAGAAATGTTGGATTCTAAACAGATGTAAAATGTTCAACTTTTGTTTCTTGTTTTTAAAATCCTGGTATATTAATTAATTACTAGTTGCCTGTTCTTTGTCTGCTCTGCAGATGCCACTGTGCATCTCTCTGGGCTGGCATTTTAATGTGGATAGAGTAGTAAAGCAGGAGAGCCACTTTGCCACTTTGCATTTTGTTAGGGACCAGCATAGCCAACCAGTTTATGCACAGCTGAGATAGCTCACCCACTAGACTTGAAGATCAAAATAAAAAGAGGCCAAGTTTAATAACTAAGAAGAGCCAGGCATATCTTTTTCAGACAGAAGAGTGTGAGTCTGATAGTGAGTTACAATTGTTGCTCAGCTTAGGTGAAGTATAGGATCCCAGACATTCTGATCAGTTTCTTGAGCATATGGTAAACTTTGACACAGACGAGAGGAAAGGAGATGGTAACATAGGCATGTTTGAGGGACTAGGATTGATGACTCCTGCCAAGCAACAATTTATGCCAAAGAAGGCAATTAGGAAAGCTAGATAGTCAGGTAATGTATATTACTGGTTGTGATGACACCCATAAAGACACAACAATACCTTTAATCTTCACTCTGAAAAATAACTGGAAGGTGAATAAGGGGCCATGTGCAGCTATGGGCCCTTCCAACTTCCTCACACACAGTCTGAAGACATGCTGGGGACTTTCTCTTTCATGTCCCTCCCTCCTTCGCAGAGTAACACCTCTGCAGGATTGAAATATGGTGAAGCTCTTATGGTACAGGTTGTCAAATGTGAGGGATTAGGTGTCTATAATCATTTTCTCAGAACATACTCCAGTGGCTTATAGGTCACACAAATACTCCATAAGTAATACATCAAAAATGAGTTTCAGGTGTGTATTTCTCTTTGCTTATCTGCCAGTGGATATATTATCTGTGAACTAAAAGCAGAGTACAAGCATATTTAAATACATTTGGCTTCAAAAATTATAGAAATTTGCATATTTTATGTGTTTTTGTCTATATCATGGCTACAAGTCTACTTCAAATATGCTAATCATGAAGGAGTATGTATAGGAGGAGGAAGCTGTCAGTTACTTTGTGAATAAAACATTCAGGTTTTAAATTCAGCACATTGATGACCATAAAGTCAAAAGTTTAGTCAAAATGTTAAATTGAACTATAAGCCTTACTGACTGTCCTCCCCCAATTGATTCTCTTGGCTTCCTAACTCCAGGGTCCCTTTCTTCTCTGTCCCAATGCTAATCCTTTGACTTGATGTGAACAGACTAAGACAAAAGTGAAGACCTGCCATTTTTTTAGCTTAGAAATAGAGACAGTGTGAGTTGCTGCTCTGACTCCCAGATTACTTCTATGCTATCACGTGAAGATGTTCAGCTAACCTAGGAATGAGCCACCATATGGAGGAGAGCCCATTGTCTCACCTTGGATCACAGAACAGCTTGCTGGGAGTACACTGCCAAGCTTAGCAAGCCTGTCTGACATAGTCACTGATTTTAAGTACATGAGCAAACTAGCTTAGCCCATATACCAGCCAGCCAGCCTGAAGATACACAGGGAATAATAATAAGTGCTAGTGCTTTGATCCATTACATTTTAAGAGCTTTCTATGTTTTCTATCTTTCTTTCTTTCTTTCTTTCTTTCTTTCTTTCTTTCTTTCTTTCTTTCTTTCTTTCTTTCTTTCTTTCTTTTTCTTTCTTTCTCTCTCTCTTTCTTTCTTTCTTTTCATAAGATTTAATTGATAACAGAGTATACCAGCTATATATTATTTTCTCCTGAGATTTTAGGGTCTAGTTCTGTATAGCCCAGGCTGGTCTTGAAGTTATGATCATTCTGTCTAGGACTCCTAAATGCTGGAATTACAGATATACAGCACAATGCCAAGTTTCTGGGGGTTTAAAATATTCTGATTTCTGTTCTGTATCCTCCCTAGCCTAATGTGTCTGGGTATCATTTTATTTTGTTTGTTTCCCAGGTGATTCTGAAGTCCAGCCAAGATTACACATTTCCTAACCTATAAGTCCTGTTCTGACACCTCAGAATATTAAAATTCCACGTGGGATATTTGCTAACTTATATGTAGATAATTCTAAGATAGGTTTGCTTTTGCACACATATCACGAGAAGAATAAGAACCTGTCTTCCAACATGTAAAACACCTTTCAAATGGTCTTTCCAGGCAATGTGGCAGTAATTTCTGCCCCTGATGTAAACATGCAAGACCATAGCTTATGAGGTAGATGAGAGAGTTTAGCCTCCAAGGTCTCTGCTGCCTTTGCTCTGGATGCTAGCTTGAACAGATCCACGTTTTGGCTTAACATTTAGATTAGAGATTTGGCATAAACGATTATGAGAGTAGTAGCAGTAGCAGTAGCTCTTTTGAGGAGGAGGCAGAGAACAGACATTAAGAATATTACACTGTTTTTACTTTCTCATTAAGTCTGAGTCATAGTTGGTCTGGGCGATTAAATGACCTAACGAGGAGGAAGAAGACTCAAAATAACTTTTTATTGAAGCATAAGATCTATGGAGCAGATCCTGCAGTGCCCCAACCACTGGACAAGTGTATTCTCCTTTCAAAACCGCTGGGAGTATTGGCCGTCATCATCTTCCACTTGCCCTCTTCTGGAGAACTGCCTCCAGCAGGCAGAAGCCATCTGCCATGAAACACTTGGGAGGTTACACCTCATGCTCCACCTGGAGGCAAGTTATAGCTGACCAATGTCTACTAGACACAAAAGCCCGACCCATTTTTTTTCAATCCAGGACAAGCTTCTGGTTTGATTCAAATTCTAGAGTATCTGCTGGAGCAGGCTCCATCTTTGTAGAAACTTTTTACCCCCTGACCTCTTTCCTTGCCCCACTCTGCCTCTCATTCTCCTTTTCCCCTGCAGTCCTAGCTTGATCAATCCCTTGCTCTAGACTCCCATCCTAGGTTCAGTTTTTTAGGGCACACAGCCTAGCAAAGTTTTTCTGAAAAGTCAGAGACCATCTATCACAAGCTGCCTCAACAGCACTCTGCCTTAATTCCTTCTTTCTCCCTGGCTCCAAGGAAGACCCAGTTCTTCCTCTCTTTAGCTCTGTATTACAAAGTTCACCTTCTCAAAACCCAGGTATCATATAAAGATTCCTCTGCCTCTAACCCTTCTGATATCACACATCCCAGGCAACCTGCATCTTAGGCAGGTCCCTCATGAACTCTCTGGAAAGCACTCCTTTCCACCAGGAAACCTCCTTCTTCCTCCAACACATATTCATCTTTTTCACTTCCTTCCTGCCTTAACACCACCTGGGAAATGTTTCCCTACCCTTGTGTGCAGGGGTAGGGGAGTCCTTATATACTGTCTTCATGTATGATACTCACCTTTACCTTTTGTTTCATCCATGTGTCTGTTTGCCCCACTTAAATAGTAGATCTTTAGGAGTAAGAAACTATGTCTTTCTTAATAAGCTATATTCCATAATACCACATGCAAAAAGATGTGTATTGACTAATGAGCTAGAAGGAAAGGTCAAGAGTTATATTTAGGTTTCCTAGTGCAAAGGATATAGAATCTAACCTCGCTGTCAGAGCACAGAAAAGGTTAACTAAGTGTTTGGGACTTGCCATTTCATAGTATCACATCTTTAACAATTATATTCTCTACAGTAAGGACACAGTAGTCTGAAATGCTTAAATGCCAGCTCCCTAGTTAATTGTGAAGATAGATACATTTTTCCTCTTTGGTAAAAGCTGTTGTTGTTCCACATAATGACTTTAACTGTAACGGAAATGAGGCAGGACAAATCAATTTTTAGCCCTTGGCAAGTTAAGTTTGTCAATACAGAAAGCAAACAGCAATAGAAATTGGTAGTTAATATCATGGTTTTATTCCAATATTGTAATCTCTTCCTTTTCTCTTTCCCTATTAAATTTAAAAGCCTATAATTAACACAGTTTATTCAACCAATGTAAAGGTCATCTCTGTACCATTAAGAATAGCTTATTTTTCAACCAATACTGTGGGCAAGGGGTAAAATATAAGACTAATATTAGCAAGCGGGATGTGGTTTTACTTTTATTAAGTTAAGGTTGGTTAAAATGAGTCACAGAATCAGAAGAATGGAGCTAAGACAAAAGAAATTTATTCTCACCTCACATTGCCTTAAGAATTTCCTATCTACAAACTCAATTATTTTAAATTTCCTCTAGAAATCTGAGTGGCCAGAGGCATTAACATAATGTAACCCAGCTTTCTATCCTTCTGTGACCTATGAGAGAGTTCAGCTGTGTCACAATTGAAAAGGGACACAGATGGTATAAGTTAAATGTATACTTAAAAGGCACTTGTGGTCTACAGTGTCTTTAGACCACAGACATTTGAGGAATAGGGGTTTCTAAGACAGACAGCACAAACAAGGCAGGCGTGGGAACAGGCCCCCAGAACTACAGAAGTATGTAGCAAAGTCAGGAGGTAGAAGGTCATTGTAAAGATGATCTGTGATGGATCTGATACTCAATGAACAAAAGCTAAAGATAAGACAGTTGGACAAGTGGACCCTCAGTTCTCAAGGCTTGTATACCCAGAATAAAAGAGGCATAGATATTAGACATAGGAGAGAAATGACTGGGGATACTAGCAAGGGTCATCCTACACTTGAGATCCCTAGGAGCCGGCCAGTAAAATTTCAGAAGTTTAAGAAAGACCTAGGACTTAGTGTTATATAACTAAATGCAAGCACCTGATTTCCACAGTGACACTATTCTGAGTACAGCCACAGACCAGCAGCCCCATCTGAAAGACTATGAGAAAGAAATGCACTTTCTTGGACTCCACTTGAGCTACTGACTTAGAATCTGAGATGAAGCCCACAATGTATCTCAATAGTTTTCAGGTGATTCTCTGTGCTCTGACGTTTGGGAAGCAGTGGGCTGGAAAGCTGTTGAAATCATTAATAATAGGGCAATTGTACATATGAATTCACAACAATTGTGGCATCATGCACAAGACTTGCACAAATTCAAGCCACACAACACCCCAGCATGAGGGGGCGGGCAGTCTGAAATCCTCCACTAGCTACTGAGCTTTTGCCTTTCAATAGCAGCTGGGAGAGGGAGTTGGTTAGGCTGTCAAGTAAAGATGGAAAGGGTACATATAGAAGGAGCTGGGCTTGAAGATGATCAAAATACATGGTACAGAATTGTCCAATAATTGACAAAACTATTATTTTTAAAAGAAAGTATCTATTCCAAAGAGAAAATGTATTGGTATAATGGAGAATTCCTTCACAGGCCCAAAACTAAACAATACAGCAAAAGATTCCCAATGGAATTTGAAAAAAAAATATAGTGCATTTCATCATAAAATCAAGAAAAGATTAAATTACTTGTACACTTAGTCTGTCTTCTACAGAGTGTTGAATACTGTGTGGAGATACACGCTAGAGTCAGCAGCCCCAGAAAGGACCTCTTAACAGCGAATCAAAATTGAGACTGTCCTCTACAAAATAAAATTTTACTCACTTTGAGATCACACACACACACACACACACACACACACACACACACACACACACACACGCATATATGGTGGCATGACAGATGATAATAATCTAGCAGTGGTAAATCTTTCAGCTGTATTTTGGCTTCTATGCCAAGAGCATGTGTCTTTAATCCCTTATCAAACAGACAAATCATCCATCTAAGAAGCCGCAACATAATAAATACTGGAAATCTGCAGTGGGTCCCAGAAGGAAATACAGAAGAACTCTGGCCTTGCTCACCTATAATTTATCAATTTTATTATTTCTCACACAAATATTGTATTAGGTTGTTTTAATAACTTTCCTCCAGCAAATGAATTTCTCTCGAATGTAGACTAATAACAGGCACAAAACAAGTTCTCTCTGGTCCCCAACGCTGAAAGAAAATTACTTCCACACATTATAGCTCAGTAATGACAGCATTTAGTGTAAACCCCATCATCAAAATGATCACAGAAAGAAATGGAAAGTGCCTATTTCCACAGAACGCTGAACTAGGCTCATAATTCTGTAGAGAAGTGTCTGGCTTTTGTGCAAAGCACTGGCTACCAACTGGAAACTCTCTATTTGTTTCTCTACACTGATGGGGGTTAGGAACAATGCTGTAAAGAGGACACCACTCTCAGTTTATTTCCACTCCACACAGAAACCTGTACGTTCAGTTTCAAGGCTGAGAGGTCTTTGTTTACTGAACATATTCTTTTTTGCAGCTTCTGTGTCTACTGTCTTGCTATTGTACCAAGGTTTGGTGAAATCCCTATTGTCATATAGAGAATGTTGGCTCTCAAACCCAAGGAAAAACAGTATATTCATAACTGTATAAGAACACTTGATAAGAGGAACTTACAGTTGTTCACTGTAAGTTTCTTCTACAAGACCATAGTGATGACCATATTTAGCGGCCAACGAATATTAGCTCTTGTTACTACATAGTAGATATCCTTCATGGTACTGCATAAACAGAGGACTAGAAAAGATGGCCTGTTCTCAATGTCATTTCCAGTGTCTCAACCAGGCCACCTTGATTAGATCACTGAACTCTCAACTCTCCTCTTCTTACTAAAGCAAGGGTAGTGGGTTATAAGGTACCTGGGTTCTTTTTATATCAAATAGTCTATGTATCCACATACCCTTGCCTGATTCTGTGATGCATTCCCCTGAAATTATTTATAAAACAGTCTTATGTATTACCCAAATGAATGAGATTTTAGTGATGTGTATATCCTTTCTGCTATACTTTGAAAGTTTTATCTTTTGTTGAAATATAATGCACAACTAGATAAAATGATACACTACAGTTTAAACAAGAACCTCCATGATCAACATCAACATGAACAATTAGGACCTGTGTAGGAATATCCCAGGGCTTCTGACAATATTGTTATATTTAAATCTGTATAGACAATATGTTAAAAGTTGCTGGTGTGTGTGGGAGAAGGGAACCCTTACACTCTGGGAATGTAAATCAGTCCAGCCATTATGGACATTACCATGGAGATTCCTGAAGAAGTTCCTGGGGCCTGTGAGATAGATAGCTCAGCATGTAAAGGTACTTTGCTACCAAGTCTAAGGACCTGACTTAGATCCCTGGAACACATATATGGAAGGAGAAAACCTACTCTGGGAAGTTGTCCTCTGAACTCTGTATGTCTGCATAACATACAAATGTAGGTATACACACACACACATACA